>NW_026068055.1:2098810-2197769 GCF_014885135.2 Alexandromys fortis | reverse complement strand
GGTGGTGTCGGGGAGGAGGCAGAAATCTTTAATAAATAAATAAAATTATGATAATAAAATTGAGCATAAGTATAAATTTAGAGTTCATATAAGATGAAAGAAATCATTGAGGAAATGGAGATGTTTGATGTCACCAGCAGTCAGGAATTTTTGCTTATCAGACCTTATAATTAAAACTCTTATATAATATAAAGTAAACATGGGTGGAATACATACATAGTATATTATTAGTAGAAGTTTAACTGCGTAGAAAATTTGTATAAATATGACTCTATTAACATTTAAAGTGTACACCCATGTTTACCCAAGAAAGTCTTCTACCATGAGAGTTTCCACAGAAATAACTGTTGAGGTTTTTGGAGATCATTTCAAGTTTCCATATGCCATTATCTGAAATAATAACCAGCAGAAGCAAAACAAATGTCTGCAGATAATTTTCAAACTAATCAATAAGAAGAGAATGAACTTGTTTGCTCCACACAGGAGAATCACACACAACCCTAAAATTGCAATTAAAAATATAATGATAAACTACAGGGCTGGGGATACAGCTCAGTGGTAGTGTACTAGCTAGTGTACACAAAACCCTGGTCTGTCTGACTATCTCTTTGTTTTCTACTATTAAAGTGTCTATGACATGTTATACAATGTGTAAAAAGAGTGACAGAGAAAAGGAAGATGAAAGCAACAAATACTGAGAAGGGAAAGGTTTACCCATGTTCTTGTGGACAGGTAGAAAACACTCTGGGATAGTGTGTTCTAACCTAAGTAGTTGTTAAAATATACCCTCTCCTAGCAATAAAAAAATTGAAAAGCGCATAGGTGTACATTATGAGTGACTGGCATTAAAAGAAAATCAAAATGAAGCATGACACTTGTCCTGTAATAGAAAATTTATTTAAACTACCTGGTTTTAAAATATATAAAACTTTATTGAAACAGATTAACATTATTTATATCAAAAATAAAATAAGCTGAGAAAAAAATACACTAAAATCTGATATTATAGGTTATAGGATTTACTAAACATTTTGCCTGCACAAAAACTCTCTTTATTGCAGCTGATGGAAGAAAGGAAACACACAAGTGAACTATTTCATGATGAGCAGTAACAATTACATAGAAATACTGATACACTGGTAGTTTTAAAGCACGGGATGGTCCTTTTTTGATGTACTTCGACAGATGAGTGGGGGTATTTCTCTTCTATTCAATAACATGGCCTGAATGGAATGTTTGACCATCGTCAGAAAATTATCTTCAATGCATGAGTTCATTTATTAAGTACTGATTGAGCCTAGATATTATTCGACAGCAACAATACTCTAGTCATTATTCCCAAGCTGGCTGTGAGTTGGTGATTATTGCTCCCATGAGAAGAAATACTTAGTCAGAAATCCTCCTGACTGCCATTAGCAATGATTTAAGCTTGCCGCTGCCTTCTTCCTAAACAAGACTATGTCTTAGGGCAAAGGTGACATCTGAGATTAAAATAGGAGCTCAGCTGTAGAATGTTAAAAGGAATTGTGCAGAAGTAATTAGAAGCAAAAGGGCTACCTGCCTTCCTCATTAGGAGCGCGTGCTGTTTGCAGACTTTCTAATATTAGCCTTCTGCATTTGAAAAAGAATTATGTTAAAATCTAAAAGAAATATAATAAAATTTAAATACAGTATAATATGCTGCTGATGAGACAACAGAACATTTTGTGGTGGTTTTAAATATAAAAGGCAAAGGGCTTACCAATTTTTTTATTTAAAATGAACTGACTGAGCTTGGTTGCCACGTAGTCTCTGCACTTGTTAACTAAACCCACTGTCTTTGAAGAGGACAGTTTTCATCACATAGTGTCCTCAGGGTTAGTCTTGAACAGAGCTGAGTCACTGGCTCAGGAAAATCCCACAGTGACACATTATTTAAAAGGGGAAATGAAAATGTTAAAATAATAGGGTGTTTTCAGCTGATGCTGAGTTCAACAAGCAAAGCAAAACTGGAAGTATTTCTACTTTTTTGCTCTATTTCATCTTTTCTGAACCACAAAGAGAAATAAAACAAAGTTATTATATTCAGTTTTTTTCTCCATAAAAAAGTACAGTTGGAAGGTTGCTTCTTAATTTTCTGATAAATCATCATACTGATTTTTAAAATGGCTGTACAAGTTTGCATTTCCACCAGCAATGCATGAGTGTTCCCTTTACTCCATAATCTCTCCTGCATAAATTGCCATCAGTGTTTTTGATTTTGGTCATTTATTCAGGTGTAAGGTTTCTCGGAGCTGTTTTGATTTGCATTTATCTGAGGGCTAAAGAGGTTGAGCATTTCTGTTAAGTGTCTCAGCCATTTTAGATTTCTCTGTTGAGAGTTAGTTCTCTGTTTAGGTCTGTAACCCATTTTTTTATTGGATTGTTTATTAATTTCTTGAATTCTTTGTATATGAAGCAAAGAAAGCCAGCTTTCTTTTTACAGTCCCAGAGAACCTAGACAGCAAGGGGGACTCTAAAAGAGACATATATGGACCTAATCTACATGGGAGGTAGAAAAAGACTAATTAGAAGTCATTTTTTGGAGCATGGGAACCATGGGCGAGGGTTGAAGGGGAGGAGAGAGAAAAGCAGGGGAGCAGAGAAAAAATGTAGAGCTCAATAAAATCAATAAAAAAATACAATAGGTTTTAAAATTTAAAAGAATACATGATTTTCATGCTAATAAAATTTTAAGTTGTTAACCTCCAGTTACAGTGATAAAAGTAGCCTTCAGGGCACTCGAAAGTAAAATCATTTCAGGTTGATTTACAATTTCTGTTTTTAGTTCATTTCATTATGTTATAGAAAAATTTATAAAAACATTCCTTACATTATGGAGAAAAGTGAAAACTCAGTTAAGCAAAAAGTCTTCATTCCACTTGAATCTGATGATTTTTGGACAAATGAAGTTACACATTGGAATGGCTATTTAAAACTTTGGCAATTTAGTTCAAGATGTTCACCAAATCATAAATTGTTAAACAAACTAAATTCTATTTCTATAAATATTTGTAAGATGTGTGGGAATTCATGCAAAAATCTCAATCGTTTATGAATTTGGTGAGGAATTATGAAAGTTAGAAGACTTGTCCTCCTTTGTATTCTTTATAATTTTGCTTAAAATAGAAAGCTTCCTAAAGTCTCAGATCTGCAAGTGAGTCAAGAGTGATAACACTGTGATTTCAATAACTATATTTAGAGAATATCTAGTCATTTTTTCTTTTAATATGGTTTATTGTGTAGCCTTATGCATCCAGGAGTATGTTGCTTCAGTTTTAAATTACAAATATGAAATTAAACAGTTTAAAACTTGAATAGAATATTTATTTTTTGGTTTAACAACATTCAACAGTAAAATTACTACAGTATAATTTTCTTTTAAAATAAATATTGATATAATTGAAAAAAATTATGTATAATTTTGTCTGAAAATATGTTGTTTATACTTATGCAATTACTATGTCTATCATTTCATTTACTTCATAGTGAAGACCATGACAGGTATTGCACCTGCTCAATTTTAATGTAGGTATTATGGTTGGTGAAGAAATGCATAGATTCAAAATATTTAATTAAATATTTTATATTACAGTAATAAAACAATCATTTAAAAGGAATTAAAAGTATATCATAAGTCATGGATTGTGTTTTATTCAATTTATAATAACGTTTTCAATGATTATGTGTATTGGGAAAAATGTACTATGGTTTTACCTGCAGTCAAAATTAGCAGAATGCACACTAATTCTAAACACTCAATATTAAATGTTATTCTGCTTGTAGCTAAAAATATACACCTAAAACAACATTTTATAAAATTTTAAACTATATTCATTTTAATTTCCATATTTTGTATAAAACAATGATTATAAAGAAAAATAACTCTAATCAACAGAATTATCTCTTTAGGTTTCAGCCCTTTCAAACAAAGAAAATCCATAAAGATTATTTATTAATAATCCTTGTTATTTTCTATGGGTAGCACACACAGTTTTAAAATTCTCTTAGCACATTCTTTACTTCATATACTAGGCTTGATATATAATTGTCTTGTATATCTTATTTTTCCCTTATGAAAAATAGATTCTTATACAATATATTCTGATTACAGTTTCCCCTCCAACTACTCTTCCTAGTTCCTCCCCACCTCCTATCGTGTTCTGATCCACTCTCTCACTGACACTTATTAGAAAAAGAACAAGCTTCTAAGAGATAACAATGAAACATAACAAAATACAACGAGATAAAACAAAATCTATCATACTGAAGAGGAGCAAGGCAAACCTACAGAAAGAAAGAGTTCAGGAGAAGGCAGAAAAGTTAGAGACCCATTCCTTTACATATTGGGGAATCCCATAGAAACACTAAACTGAAAAATGTTGTATATACGTAGATCTGGTGCAGACCAGTTTAGGCACTGTGTTTGCTATTTCAGTATATAAATTCATCTCAGTTGATTTAGAGGACCTTGTTATCCTGGTGGCCTCCATACCCCTGGCTGTTACATGGCTTCTGCATCCTCTTTGAGGGATTCTCTGAGTTCTGTTGGCAGGAATTTCCTGACCATACCCCATTTAGAGTTGAGTGTTCCAATGTCTTTCTCTCTGTCTGTCTCTCTCTGTCTCTGTATCTCTGTCTCTGTCTCTCTCTGTCTCTCTCTCTGTCTCTGTCTCTGTCTCTCTCTCTCTCTCTCTCTATATATATATATATATATATATATATATATACACTTAATGTCTGGCTGTGTGTCTGTATTTTTTTCCTATCTTCAGGAGAAAGCTTATCTGGTGATGACTGGATTAAGCCCTGATCTAGGCATATGAAATGCCATTAGGACAAGGGAAAGAGGCCTACACTTCTTGAGGCCTGTGGTAGGTGGGTGAGCATTCTGTGAGGTCAATAGAGCAAGAGAGCCAGCCCTGCCTCTCACAAACTGCACCAGTAGGCAGATTGACCCCTATACCTCAACTAGGCAACACAGTAGAACTAGTCCTGGTAGTCTAGGTGTGAACAAGCCAACCACAAGGACATGATGAAGATATGAGAACAAGAAATTGACTGCCCCTTGCTATTTGTAACATAACCTGAGATAGCCAGAGGAGTGCTGGAAAGCTCACCCTAGTGTTGAGGGTGAAAGAGAGCTGGTGGGATGACCCACCCAGCAACCACACAGACTAAGAACAAACGCTATGAGTTTTCTCATCTCATCATCTACCCTGTGTATGATCTGCTGAAGCATGTGAAGAAGCTGGTCGTACAGATCCAAAATTACAGATCTCCATGACACAAGGCAAAAACAGGGTATTTAAGAAAAGCCAAGTGAAAGCTCAGTATTGATGGTGTAGGAAATAAAAAAAAAAATCTCAAAACAGACCAAGAACTCAATCCATTGAACATTTTCAAGTAACAAAATGGACTAAAGGACACTGTGATTCATTGTACCACACTGAAGCTTTGACAATTAGATTTTCCTTTTTTAAAAAATTTTATCTTGTTGTATCCTGGGGAGTGGGGGTTTGCTAGGGTAGAGAGCAGATGTGGAAGGATGGGGAGATGAGTGGCATCAAGATGTATAATGTGAAATCCAAAAAAATCAAATAAAAGCTAAATTTGAAAAGAAATAGTAAGATAAAAAAGAGGAAGAAGTAGAAGAGGAAGAAGGATGAGAAGAAAACAAGAAGAAGAAGAGGGGGAGAAAATGAAGAGGAGGAGAAAAGGAGAAGGAGAAAGAAGAGGAAGAGGAGAAAATGAGAATAAAAAGAACAGGATCAAGAACAAGAAGAACAACAAGAATAAGAAGAAAAAGTACAAGAATAGGAGGAAAAGAGGGAGAAGAGAAAGAGGAAGAAAGAAAAGGAAAAAAGTAGAAGTAGAGGGGGAGGAAGAGGGGGAGAAGGAGGAAGAAGAAGGAGAAAAGAAGAGGAAGAGAAAGAAAAGAGGTGGAGGAGAAGAAGAAGAAAAAGAAGGAAAAAGAACAAGAAAAAAAGAGGAAGATAAGGAAAAGGAGAAAGAGGAAGAAGTAGGAGAAAAATAAGAGGATAAAGAAGAAGGAGGAAAAGGAAGGAGGAGGAAAAGGAAGAAAAAGATGATGAAGGAGATGATGATGAAAAAGAAGGAAGAAGAAAGAGGAGGAAGAAGAAGGCAGAAGAGGAGAAGAAGAAGAAGGAGAAGGAAAGGAAGAAGAAGAAGAAGAAGAAGAAGAAGAAGAAGAAGAAGAAGAAGAAGAAGAAGAAGAAGAAGAAGAAGAAGAAGAAGAAGAAGAAGAAGAAGAAGAAGAAGAAGAAGGAGAAGGAGAAACATAAGTAGCAGCAGGAGCACGAGGAGGAGTAAAAAGAGGGCATTGTTCTGTCCCAGCACAGACACTTCAGAGCCATGAGTTCAGAAGACAGTGCCAAATCCAAGAACCACACCACACCCAACCAATTCCCCAAATAGCACACATATGGAATCAAGAAACTTTTGTCATAAAGATACAATTCTCTTAGGGAGGTTGACCACAAGTTCCTAAGTAACATGTGCTTTGTCAAGAAGCAAAATAAGAAAGGCCTGAAGAAGATGCAGGCAAACAATGTCAAATCAATAAGTGCCTGTTCAGAGGCCAACAAAACCCACCAAAGCCCAAGGTGGTTAAGCCCCAGATGCCAAAGAACCCCAGCCATAATCTCAGCCATTGTTTTCATCACTCACCCAAAACATGGAAAGTAGATTAGAGCTACATGATCAAGGGTCATAGACTCTGCCAACCAAAGCCCAAGATTCAATACAAGGCATTGGCCTCAGCTCCACCTCAGTCCCAGGCTCCTGCACAGGATCCCAAAGGTTCTCAGGTCCCTGTGAAGACCCAATAGAAAAAGTTTCTATCCACTAATGTGAGACAAATGGGTTGGTGTGACCCACATGTACAACATTTGCAGATGAGCAGTACCCTATGCTGTTTTTACAAATAAATGTGAGATAAGATCTGTTCAAAAAAATTGCAGTAGTCATCAACTGTTATAATTTAATGTTCAAAGAGACACATCCTTCAATGAACTGTAGATGATGAATTTATATATCCTTTTTGAATGGCTACTTCAAAACCTATGTAATATTTTAAATGTGTTCACCTTTTACTAACAAGGCCACTTCAAGCAGCTTATCCTACTGAGTTTATCTTGCACTTGTAAAAAAATATTATTATTGTAATAATGTTTTTGATAATGAAAGAGTGGCAGAAAATTCAAAATTTTTAAAAAAGGTTGATTATACATAAACACTTTGCAACCTTTCATATACTTTTGTAAATACATCATTTTTTGAGTAAGCAAGATTTATGCTTTTCTTATAATTTAGCAAACATTGTAAACTTGTGTGTGCACATTATATAAGCATTCTTTCAGGTATGAACATGCACACATACACACACACACACACACACACACCATGTGGCAGACAGTAGCAATTAGCTCCCTGCAGTTATTTCTGATGACAAAGAAATGCTTGTTTAAGGAGAAAATACCATTCGCAGGGAAATGTCTTCTCTCTCTCTCTCTCTCTCTCTCTCTCTCTCTCTCTCTCTCTCTCTCTAGATATCTATATATCTATCTCTCTCTCTCTCTAGATCTCTCTCTCTCTCTCTCTCTCTCTATATATATATATATATATATATCTTCCCTACACATTGAGCTTTTGTTACAAGTATCAACACTCAAAAATACTTTATGGAGATTAAAATATAAGTCACTAAAGTAGGCTTGTTTGAAAACTATAATCTGGAACAATAGAAACTTCTTTCACAAGACCAGACTTTAAAAACAAAGTTTCATTGTTCTTGGTTAAGTTACACTTTCCCTGGAAAAAGCACCAAGCAGGGTGTGGGAACACCTTGAGGAGGACTTAAGGGAAGACAGCATTTCCTTGGAAGTATTTACAGGAGGGTTATCAGGTAGCAGCAATGAGAAGACAGTTGAAAGAACAAACAACACTGATCCTGGGTAAGCAGAGGAAAAGTTTTTATAAGTTATGCAAATGTTTTAAGGATTTAATGAAGTGTTTGGAATACCAAACTCAAACTCCATAGATCATAACAAATCAAGAAGTTCTGGAAAATGCTACAAACATATGAATTATAGCTATTTAAATTGAACTGTGTATGAATAAAATAAACAAGACAACTGTCTAAACCAGGACTCTAACCCAAAAGTCTGAAATATTTCCAGACTTCCAAACAGAGTTCGAGTCCTGTAAAGTGGCCCTCCACTTCCACTTTGGCATTAGATGAGTCACTGGGAAGTTTAGCACCCCATTTTCCTCAGTGTTCAGCAGACATGGTCTTTCTCCTTCTGTGCGGTATGGGGGCATTTGGGGAGTATGACTTACAAAAGTGGTACAAGTGAGAAGACACTACAGTGTGGCCTGCAGCAGACTCTCCAACACCGCTGACAGCAGTGGCTAAAGGCCTGGGCTCAGAGTGCTTCAGGCAAGCTTTGGCTCCAGTGCTGACAAATGTTAGGACATAGCCAGTTCATTTCAATCTATGACTTCCTCCTTTTCAAAGAAAAGATGAGAATAATAGTGACCTATGGTTGCTACAAAACATATTACCACAAACTTGGCAGTAAATACAACCGTGTTTATAAGCTTACAGCTCGCTGTAAGGTCAGGAATCCACTTGTTCTTGACTGAATTTATAATATTACACTGCTAAGAGCTTGCAATGTATCTCAGCCATATAATTTTAGCATTAGTAACCAGGGACACCATGTTTGATCCTTAGTACTAAAGACAAATAAAGAATAAAGAGGACTGGTATAATTTGATTAAGTATGCTAAGAGTCTATCTATAGTAAACTTAATTAATAACATTTTTAAATGACAGAAATAATAGGAAATGTATTTAGTTTTAGTTTTGTTTTTATGGTAAATTGAAAATTGAGCTGCAAGCTTGCAGAAAATTTAGTGAAAACCAGAAATTAGGGATAGAGATGATCACCTATTAGTGAGAGTATTCTTAAGTTTGGCATATGATTATAGTTTTTTGTGTACTTCCCACTTTATCTTATCATTCTGTGACAATTACTGGTTTGGGCCCTTAGACGCACCATACAACAGCATAACATTACAAGTTTTGTCCTGTTACTAACTCCATTTTACAGATGGGGGCACTGAGGCCTAGCAATGAACTGACTTTACTTGTGGTAAATGAGCTATAACTAAGGTAGGGAAAATCAGTTCAGATATATCCTGAATCCAGTATGTTCCAGAATCCAAACTCCTATACAATACCAATAATCCTAAAACAAAACTTGCTAAAAGGCTGGAGAACTGGCTTGACAGGTAAGAGTCTTTGCTGCTCTCGCAGCCTGCACGTTGCATTATGATTACTAGAACCATGTGCTGCCACACAGTCCTCAGTAACTTCAGGTCAGGAATTTGATGCCCTCTTCTGGCCTTTGCACACACTACATGAATGTCAGGGACAAATGCCTTTCCAATAAAAAAAATTCGGGACTTCAGATATCTGGGTGAGAACCTGAATGATCAGAGAAGTAGCAGAAAAGTGACCAGTGACCTCCTATCTCTTCCTTTCTTCCTTTTGAAATGCTAACATAGTCTCTCAGACCCGCTTTAATATTTCCTGTCTCCTATCTGTCCTCATTCCTCCAAAAACTTTGTGGTTAATTTTCGTCAGCTAGTGGCTAGCTATGCCCTCTGACTCAAAGCAAACTTTATTGACAGAATAAGATCAAAATTTCACAAAACGTTGGACATACATTCAGGTAATACAAATCCACATTAAATAAAATTTAAAAATAAATTCTTAAAAAACTTTGCTCAGTTTAAGCTGATAAAATGAATTGCCATAGCATAGGTAGGTTAACTAACATTTATTTCTTATTTATTGTATTTAGGAAATCCTAAATAAGGATGCTTGTAGAGTCAATAGTAAAAGCATGAGCATGTTTCCTGCCTTACAGAAGGTCATCTATTTACTATGTCATAGTATCAGTGAAAAAGAAATAAACAGAGGGCAAGAGAAAGCAAAAAGAGGGACAGAGATAAAGACAGAGACAGAGATAATGACAGAGTCAGAAAGATTGAGAGACAGAAATAATATCTATCGGGTTACTAATTCCATTCATGATTGTTCTACCATCACCACTTAATTAACACAGAAGACTCTGCCTTCAGAATTCATCGTGTCTTAGTTTTTCTCTTGCAATCTTAATTAAACACCCTGATAGAAACAATTAAGTATGGGAAATGTCAGTTTCGGCACACTTCTGGATTATAGTTTATTTGAAAGTGACTCCACAGTTCAAAGAGCTTGAGTCATCTGCCTACATTACAGAAAACATCCCATGCTTGCTCTCAACTCACTTTCTCCTTTCCTTGTGGCTCAGGATCCACATTTGGTGAATGGTGGTACCCACACTGGTCACGTCTTTCCATCTCAATCTAATCAAAGGATCTCCATAGGCATGAGCAGAAGCTCATCTCTTAGGCAAGTCTAGACCTCATTATTTTGGCAACTGAAATTAATTATTTCAACCATATTCCTTGTCCACTTGATACCAATTTAAATCATAACCTATTACTCTTTATCTCCAAATTCTCACATGTTTATTCTATAAGTCAAAATATTTTCTAACTACTGAAGTACTGATCGTCTTTATTAGTTCCAACAGTTTAGAACCCTAAAATACAGCTGAGCAGTGGTGGCACACACCTTTAATCCCAGCACTCGGGAGGCAGAGGCAGGCAGATCTTTGTGAGTTCGAGGCTAGCCTGATCTAAAAGAGCTAGTTCCAGGACAGGCTCCAAAACTATAGCGAAACCCTGTCTCAATAAATTAAAAGAAAAAACATAAAGAAGTCTAAAATACTTGTCTCATCTGAGACACAAGGCAATCTCTGAAGTATGAGATTCTATAAAATCAAAACAAATTATATACTTCAATCATATCATGGCATAGAACAAATCATCCTGTTTCAAATGGCTTAATATAAACACAACACACAACCAAAGTGAGACCAAAACCAATTAGGGCAAAGATCAAATTCTGCAACTCCATGTCCAGCATCTCTGAATCATGGCTTATAAGTCAACTAGACACCAAAGAGAGTATGTAAATCTACCCCTCCATCTCTGCTAACTGCACAACCTGTGCCTTGACTCAGTCCACTCTGTGCATGAGGCTTTCCTCAGTAGGTATCAAGTGGATCTGCCTTTTGCAGCATCTTTTGCATCTCTGTTGCAATTTAGCCTTAACCTTCACAGTTTTACACGGTGGCTGCTCAGAGCCTCTTTGCATGGACTTCAACCCTGTCATTCATTGTCCTACCCAAATTGCTCTATGAAAACATAAGGCAACTCTCCATGATTTAAATTAACCTGTAAAATTAGTTCCACCTGGATGACACTTTCAAATTTTGTTGCCAAGTTGGGATGTCAACCCCCACCTCTGGGACCAGAAGAGAATCACCTTCTGCGAGTTGACCAGAGGAAAATACCTTTTCATGTGTTTGCTTCTGAGAATCAGGACACTCCTTCAGTCTCAGCCTCTGTTCTAGTTTATACAATTCTCTTTCAGTGAATTTAAATCTCCACAAACTGATATCTCTAATAGGTATAATATTGCTTTCAGGGACTGTTTCCTATTGTTCCAGTGTAACCAAGAAACAGTTACCCCCCTCTCTCTCTCTCTCTCTCTCTCTCTCTCTCTCTCTCTCTCTCTCCTCCACAATTACACTATCATCTCTTGAAGTCCATTTCTTTTAAATTCAACTTCCAGTGAAAGACTCAGGACATAGGGAAGAATGAAACCCAATCTTTAGGAAATAACATAGAAATAGTTTCTAGAATAGTTTCTAACATTACCTTCATTTCCTTGTATGTAGGCCTCCACTGTCTACTGTTTTCTCAGCAATCTTGTCTTCCAAACTTCCTCTAGAATGGCCCATTAAGCTTTTTAGCCATCCAGCTACATTCTCTGTAGTCCAAAGTAACAAAGTATTTTAATTACAGCTCAATAGAGTTCCAAGACCTTTGTGTCAAGGTTTATCACTGCATTGGCTCCACTTCCAGGCAGCAATGTTGTGTATTACTTTACCTTTCTGCTGCTGTGATAAAACACCTCCCCCCCCCCCCGAAAGTGAGTCAAAGAAGACAGAGTTAACCCAGCTCTTGATTCAAGGTGTTTATCATGACGATGGAATCACATCAGCATGAGCTGGAGACAACTGTTAACATTCCATGCCCAGTCAAGAAGCATCTTGTAACAGATACTTCAGTTCATAATCTCACTCTCCCTTTCTTCATACAGTCAAGGATCCCAGCCTGGTGAGTGATGTCACTCACAGTGGGATAACCTGCCATGAACATTCCCTGGTGGTCATTCCAGATCTCATCAAGTTGATAACTGAGATTAATCACCACAATCATATCAGGAAAGAAATATTCAGTTGTTAGCAAAAATCAATAAATTCCCTGCATTCTCTCATTTGATTCTACTTATTTTTGCTTTGTTTTAAGTCAATATTCCTTCTTTGTGGTGCTCAATCTGTAATGTATTAACAAGTACACTAAGGTAAATCTTGTCATGATGTCAAAAAAAAATCAAGTTTTCAAAATACTGGGTTAACTACTCTTAACCTTCTTAACCACAAAACCCTTAAGGAATTTAATATGTATACATTCATCAAGGGTATATAAAAAGCTTCTTTAATATGCAATGTTCCCAAAATCATTTGTTCATGCAATACTTTTATTTTCCTTTTTACAGAAGCCTATCAACATTCTTATGATAAGAATGCCTATAGAAAACACTTTGGGAAATGCTATTTTCATGTGATGTATAGATCATTTTTAGTACTTTAGACACATATTTAGAGAAGCTGTAAAACCAGAGGCTGGATCATATGTGATTAGTAAAGGTCTCTTAGCACTTTATGTGCAGGAAAAGGTTCACTACAGTATTATGTATTTTACCCTTTCTTTCTTTGATTTTTCAATTTGCGCGATCTTTTAAGCATTTTCTATATTGCACCTGTGAAAGAGCTGCATCCATATATACAGCCCCATATAAGTGGAGTGAGCATGAAATGATATTGTGAGGCCAGCACAAATGAGAATGTAAATGCACTTGTAAATGGAGGTTGTATTTGAAATCCTCACAATGAGAGGCTTGTTTGTAGATGTTCATTTTTCAATAGGCAGGAAGAAAGAAGTTACCCACTCTGGGTGAGTGAAACTGTGTTTAAGACTATATATCACCTTAGCATGGAAAGTTAGACTTAAGAAAGCAGAGGGGCCAAACTGGCAACACCTTTCAAATGTGGTACACCACTTTATAAGGAATGACCTTCATTGCCATCATCACTTCATGTGTATGGCCATAGACTATGTATTTTGCTGTGTTGTTGTATCTATTTGAGTATTAAAAAAATACAAAATGAAAAACAGCAAAACAAAACTTTTCTTTAAAAGGGATAATCCAAAATTAAAAAAGAAAAATGGGCTACAGACCTACACAGAGACCTCTAAACAGACAAATCTCAAATGACTGAAAGGCACTTAAAGAAATGCTCAAAATCCTTAGCCATCAGAGAAATGTAAATCAAAAGAAGTCTGAGATTTTATCTTATACCTAACAGAATGGCCAAGATCAAAAACACTGATGACAGTTCGTGCTAGAGAAGATATCAAGTAAGCCCAACACTCCTCCATTGTTGGTGGGAGTGCAAACTTGCACAGCCACTTTGGAAATCAGTATGGCAGTTTCTCCAAAAATTAGGAAACAATCTACCTCAAGACTCAGCAATACTGCTGTTGGGTACATGCCCAAAGAATGCTAAATCATACCACAGGGACATGTGCTCAACCATGTTCATAGCAGCACCATTTGTAATAGACAGAACCTGGAAACTACCTAGATACCCCTCAACCAAAGAATGGGTAAAGAAAATGTGGCAAATTTACACAATGGAATACTATATAGCAGTAAAAAGTAATGACATCTTGAAATTTGCATGCACATGGATGGATCTAGGAAAAAAACATATTAATGAGGTAACCCAGACCCTGAAAGACAAATATAATATGTACTCACTCATAAGTGGCTTCTAGACACAAAGCAAAGAAATAATCAACCTACTTTCCACAACCCCAGAGAAACTAGACAACAAAGAGGACCCTAAGAGAGACACATGGATCTACTTAGAAAGGAGAAAAAGACAAGAACTCTTGAGTATAATAGAAACATGGGAGTCACGGGAGAGGGTAAAAGGAGAGGGAGAGGAAGGAAGGGGAGCAAAGAAAAATGTATAGCTCAATAAAAACAATAAAAAGGGATGTGTTTAGTAGTCTACATTTTGCAGAAAAACATTAAAATCTTGACAGGCTTCTAAGTATTATATCATAGATTATTAGAAAAGTAGAAATAGTAAAGGAATAAGAAAGAAAACACATTTTTTATCCTATTGCCTCTCATTGGCTATCTTATGCAGAGTGGGTTCAGGCTCTGTAGTTTAGAATTTGCCATATATTTTAGAAGTAATCCTTTAAAAGTGACATGTCATTTCAGAAGTTGGAGAGGTCTTTTGTTAAGCACATGTCACAGCATGAGTGCACTTTCAGAGTTAAATTATAGTCAGGGGCCAAGAAGTAGAGTTGTGATTGAGAAGAATGAGTTTAGAACTCTGAACAAAACTGTTTCAACAGGGACTGGCTTAAGCATGAAAGTACACAGTCAATAAGTGCATCTTCTTTTCCTTGGCAAGATAACTATTTAAACATGTGTTACCTTCCTTACAAACACAGCAGGAGAAACATTGGTTTTGTGGTTGATGTTTCGCTATGATACAATGATCCCTCCCTAGCAGTCATTTGGTGTTATTTTTTCAATTGTTTTTCATAGCTTCCATCCTTGATTTCACTTCAAGCACCAGAAAGATGGTAGAAGTTGAGGTTCCTAGGACATGAGGAAGAAAATGAAGAGGAGGTCTCATGGTTGTTCCCTTTCAGCGTCTAATCCTGTAGACTGAATGCTTTCTTCAGTTGCTCTGTGCATGTTTTTCTGTCCTCCCATCTCCCTCCCTAACAGTGTTTGGGGAGGGCACAGAATCCTCTGTTTCATTTTGGTGCTTGGTACTGCAAGAATTGAATCTACAGTAAGCAATCATTCTAACCGAAAACAGAGGAGAAAGCCCAATTGTAAGCCAGAGGCTGTATTTTTGGTTCAATCACTTTCAGTGCAAAATAAGCCCATTTATTTGAGTTTTGGTGGGGAGCAGCGAAATTTGATCCACCTGAGTGATGCGTCAAGAATCTGCTCTCTCTTCTGTTTCTCTGCCATGTCCCCACACTCCTCTCGTTTTCTCATGTGAAACAGATGTCCTGCTTATAGGCCCTCCTACTTGATTTTTTTTTTTCTCTTTTCCACTGGGAGCAGATGAGCCCACAACCTTCCTCCCTAGTCCTGAGTTTACTGATTTGCATACAGAACAACCGGGCAGCTGCCTGCCCAGCCTGATCAGGGTCTGGCTCCTTATGAGGAATCGTAACACTTCTTTCAGCAGTGTTGGGTTTCACCCTGCTTGAGGCTTCAAGAGCCACTTTGTAAAATCTCTTAACTTCTTTTCCTGGCAGTCCTGAAGTTCGGAGGACTCCTTTGCAGGGTTAACTATAAAACAAACCCTGGAATCAACACTTTTTTTTTTTTTTTTTTGAGACATCATTTGCGTTCCCCTAACCCTAGAGTTTCCATCATGTGTGGAGAAGGCTCAAGCAATATAGGAACTTAGCAGACAGTGGCAGGTACCAGGGTGTGGCTGCCGCTGTCTCCCTTTCTCTTCCAGTAGAAGGAGCCACCTTCCAAGGAGGGGAGGGGGGCAGAGGGGGATTGAGATTGGAGCAGGCAATAAGAAGAGGGAGGGCAGGGGGCGGACGCCGGGGGAGCCCAGAGCCAGCCTGCCAGGCTCAGTCTCACACGCGCGCCCGCGCGCCGCCACTGTTTGTACACAGTGCGCTCTTGGCCTGAGGCTCGCTCCCCTCCAGCTTACGCTTCATTGTTCTCCAAGTCAGAAGCCCCGCAGCCGCGGCAGCAGCGTGAGCCAGAGTCATTGCTGGCTGCTTCGCCCGCGGTGCGCGCACCAAAGTCGGAGAGCCGGGAACCCAGGGAGCCCTCGCTCCGCCCGCAGCGCCTAGACCAGGACCCACCCGCAGCGCCCACTGAGCTCCAGTCGCTCTCCAGCGCATCCACCTCCGCGCACCCCAGCGCAGAAGAAGCGGGGGGCGGGGGGGACGACACCCTTTCTCCCGGGGCCATCACTCTTATTCGCCCTTTCGCAAGAATTTGAGCAAGCGCTGCGGGAAGAAGACGTCCTCTTGAATCTCTGACAGGGGCGGGGTCTACTGCTGTCCTGCAGGGCCACCTCGCCTACAGTGCCCTCCACTACGACCCGGACCTTTCCGGGTCACGTCAGGAATCATGAAGCGCCTGGTAGCTGTCTGGCTTCTGTTTGGACTCAGCCTCGGTGTGCCCCAGTTCGGCAAAGGTGAGTTGACTGGGAAGGGGTCGCTGGATGCGGGACTGGCGGGAAGCGCCTTTTGGAAATGCCGCTCAAGCGACTACAGTGGGTCTTCAGTGCGTGCTTGGAGTGGGGAGCGCCAGGGAGGAGGCGACGCACCCTGGATACCCAGAGAAAGTGCTAGCAAAGTCCGAGTAGAGTGCCCCGGGCTGAGTCTGGGAAGAGGGTGTGATCTATAAAACAAGATTGAAGGGTGGGAGGGGGCTATTCATCCTGGGCTTCCTTTGCCACTGATTTCTCTGCAGGACCCTGGTTAGCAAATGTGACTATTGCTGGTCGACGACAGTGAG
Source organism: Alexandromys fortis (assembly GCF_014885135.2). NCBI lineage: Eukaryota > Metazoa > Chordata > Mammalia > Rodentia > Cricetidae > Alexandromys > Alexandromys fortis. The sequence continues at coordinate 2,180,890 of NW_026068055.1, read as the reverse complement.
TAGGGCTGTGATAAGACCTGGCAGGATCAAGTGTGTCAAGTGTGCGGGGCCATCATCCAGTTGGTGCTCAAACAGCTTGGATAACCGCAGGGCGGTAGTCTGGTTGCAGTGCTCTGGCGCAGGGCTGGGGCTAAGGGGGTCTCTCAGCCTGGACCCTATACTGAGAGTTGGTGCTGCCAGTGAGATGGGGAGAGGTTTGCTCACTCACTGGCTTCCTTTCTCCCCCTTCCTGCTCCTGGGCGCGTGACATCAATTACAACAACTCAACAACTCCCCTCTCTTCTAACCCCCAGGGGGCCTGAGCATTGTGGTGCGGTGCACTCCCTTCTATAACTCTTGGTAACAGACAGCTGTAAGGTGCCAACCAACCTTCATGTGGCCCTAGCCCCGGAGCCGAAAAGTTGTTCGGAATGGTCTGCCTATGCCTTTTATGGCTAAGCATGCACGAAATTTCCTATTTCGTGTAAATAGGAACCAGCAAATAAAATAAAACAACATTAAAACATGCAGTACTTCAGTGAGTCTCCTGCTGAGTTGTCTCGGTGACTTTCAGGTCCGGTGAGACATTAAGCTTTGTAAAAACAAAATCTCATCAGAACCTTACCAGCAGGAACTGACTTGGAGCCAGGAACCAACAGAGAGAGGAGAGGGGGTTCCCAGATATGGGGTGTCTGTGCCTCTGTGTTCACGGAGACAGTCGGCTCTTCTGAGAGATCCATATGTAAGATTGTCCTCCACAGACAGCGTTAAGCAGAGATCTGCATACACTACAAGGGTTTAAAACGCTGTGGCTTTAGAAGTATTTGGGATAAAAAAAAATGCGTTGACTCGAATCCCTTTGAGAATAGACCAGGCATTGCATGGATATTTTACTACACCCATGCACCACCGATGTGCCTTAGACTCTTAGAGAACTGTGCTCCAGAAATCTGTGTTGAGGGCCAAATGCCCTTATAGCCTTCAGGACTCAGGGGGTGGCTACTTCAGGTCTTTTTATTGCCCTACAATGTGGTCCTTGTCCGCCCCCTGGGTGTAGGAGTGAGTGTGAGATCTCTCTTTGCTTCTCTTTTCCAAAAAGCCCAGATAGTTACCTCTTAGAGGCAGCCACTCCAGTGAAGGTTAGCCTATGGAAACGATTCTGGAGTAGGTCGCCAAGTCTCCAGTGGTAAGGAAAAGAAAAGGCTCCCAAAGCTGCTATTTCTCCTTCCTTTTATTTCTTGTCTGATTCCTTCTGCACTTTGATGCCTGAACTGAAAAAGCTGAAAGCACTTCCCTCTCCTCCTTCTATCCCCGCCTCCATTTCCACCCCAAACACACACACACACACACACACACACACACACACACACACACACACACGCACGCACGCCCCCACATGGTGCCTCTGCCCCTATCTGACCCACATCAAAGGTGACAAGAAGGCTAGAAGACCTAATGAGTGACTCTATTTGTCAGATGACTTCTAGTTGCTAGAGCTGTGCTGAGGTCTTGAAGATGCCCAACCCACGGAGGGCACAGTTTAAGCCACCAGTCAAGTGGACCATGGAGTTGATGCCTGGGCTTTCCAATTTGGTCCTCTAGACAAAGCTCTTGAAACCTATTCCCTGCATTCTTCAGCAGACTTGTCCTTCCCTTCCTAAGCCACCCTATGGGTGGAGGAGGAACGCTTCTGGGAAAGAAACAATTGTTATGCCTTAGCTCTTTCTGTTAAACTTGTCCCTCTCTGATTTTTTTTTTTCCCCAGACCTCTGCAAAAGGCAGAGCTGAGTTTGTCTGGTGGTTCAAACAATTAAACTTTTGGAAAACTTACTAAAGCTAGTGTTAGCACTGAATTTTACTCCTCTTTTTCTTACCCATCCCCCATCATGTATCTATAATTTATCGAATGTCTTATAGGAATTAGTGTTTCCCCTTTGTGTAGATACCAGTTTACAGGCACTCATGCCTGGAACTTGATAATGGTAGGTAACTTCTTTTATTAGTAGTCTTTAGTTTAAAATTAAACCAATGGATCAGTCAGATTGAATATTTTATTAACTTCTAAATTATTCATTATTGTGTATTGCTTTAAAAAAAATCCAATAACATGCATACAGTTGCAGCAAGCACGTGACATCTTATGCAATCTGTCCCTGTGCCTGCAGTTTGTGCCTGGAGTATTTAAGCAAGCGGCACAATCTAAAAATTTCTAGATATGCACTAAATGGTATGAATCATTGGCATTTGCATTTCCATCTTTTAATCAATGGTGATCTTAGTTAATTCTACATAAGAAGAAATTAATACCTGAAGAATCTCACTCCGGATGATGCTAGGCTTCTGTGATTAGCATAGTGACGTTTAAGCTGAAATAACAGGTTTCTGTGGGGATTTTACTATTGTACTTTGGGTCTTCATCACCTAATTTGCATGGTCATTAACTTTATATTTTAAGAAATAAGTGCTCGCATCATATTCAAGGTGAAACATTTTAAATTAATTTTAAAAGATTCTAACGAAGATAACAGTTAAGTGAGCATACTCTGCTGTGGCAGTTTGAAACCCACGTCTGGGCTGTGCCAGGCAATGCTGTGATATAATAGAACCTCACCTTTGGTGCTAAGAAAGTTCTTTATTTCTTAAATGTTTCCTTACATTTCAAATCTATTTTGTCTAGAAATATTTATGATTTGGGAAAATATGTAAAATAAAAATGGGGAAGTGAAATATATATAGTTTGTTCTTCCTTCCTTGATCTTAAAGTTACAAAGATTTCCCCTGATAAGCAGCTGTAGTGCTTTTCTGAACACTTCCTTAAATTAAAATGCTTGTATTTTCATTAAATATCTTAAGATGAATGTCTATATAACATTAGAATCTAGTGGATTCAATGACTATTTTAATAAAGTTAACCGATCTCTCTAGGTTATGATTTTTTTACTAATCATTAAAATCTAACAATATACAGGATTAAAATATACCTGATTATAGTAAAAGAACATGGCTATTAAACACCACCACGAAGCATGCTTAATGGGTTTTTGTGCCTAAATTACTCCAAACTCTTACTTTCTAGCCAGTTATTATGATAACATTGTTAATTGGGTAATTTATTTTTGAGATGTTTCAGCCTTTAAATGGGTGCTGATAATAGTATTAACTGTATATGCAATCACTTGTGTACACTCTGTAGGGCTTTGGAGAGTTTTCTAAACCGTAAGAAAGTGGTGGTGCTGGTATTGTTTACTGCACACACTTGCAGGTGCTATAGCTTTGAGTGTGATTTATGGCATAACAGTTTTATCATATCCTTGCCAATATAGGCTTCTGAGCTCAGTTCAAGCCAGGAATTAATTGTGAGTGTGTGGGGGGGGTTTTGTGGGCAGATTTGAAAGGAGCAAAGGGGACTGGAAGGATGTGGTTACAACTTTCAAAAACATAATCTCATCTCAAAAGCAAAAATAAATAAATAATTAAAAGGGTAAAATGTGAAAAATAGGTAACATTGCAGGTATACAATTTGTATTAAAAACTTCTATCATAGCTATCAATTTGCTCTTTTTATTAGCTAACTAGTTGGAAATTTGGAACATTTCTTTAAAGCTATAAAAGCAGTCATGTTATTATTCTTATTGAGATTTTAGCTGTGATTTTAGGAAGAAGACCAGCATATTTTTTCCTGTCTTGTGCCTTTTCACAGCCTGTGCAATATGTGCAATACAAATTCAAAGGAAGGCCATTGTGAAGTGGGGGTAAAATTAAAAGGTTTTGTGTAGTTACTATGGATGCTAAAAATCACCACTTAATTGTTTCTGAATATATGCAGGAAAACGGTTGGTTCCATAGTTGTGGAAGGGAAAAAATTGAAATCCACTGTGCCCTCACCAGCAGGTGTCAGAATAATCAATGCAGATATTTTTTAAAGACCTTTGAAAGAAGCAAAAGAGATAAATAAAAGATATTAGTCTGCAAATCTACATAAAATACTTTATACTGTCTATGAAACAAATGATATTTCTCTTCCGTCCTTGAGAAAGACAGAAAGGGTAAATTATCAGGACTGATACCATTACCTGTAGAATTTTAACTTAGAGTCACTGGTGCACAAACAAAAATCTTACACTTTGGGGAACCCATTACTTTCCCAAGGTGTTTGTTAGTGCCTTCCAAGGAAATAGACATAGAATGTGGATGGACTTGTGGCCAAACAATTATTCCTGGAATTTCTAGCATGATTTCTAAGTTTCTTCTCCGTGCCTACTCTGTTTCATATGTATAACTTCCTGTTCTGCTATACCGATTTACATGTATTTACACATTCATCCGTCTTTGTACACATCTGTTATATGGAAAATTCTGAGTGCCTATCCTTTTTCTACAGTGGTGCCTTTGCAGAACTTGCAATTCTTTAATATAAAGAATATGGCCAAAGGGGACTAAATACAGGTAGATTAGTCATTGTCTTTATACCTTTCAGGCAGTTTTAATACATATAATATGGCTATTATTTAACAATGTCTATAAGATACTCAAAATTAATTTTAATTTATATTTATCATACTTTTGTTCCTTTTCATCTGTTGATATATTCTTTAAATATGTATTACATATTTACTATCATATTATTGCTATTAGTTATGTCAAAATTTTATGTGCCATTAACATATCAGATCTATTTTCAGTGGCATTATTTCTGTGCTAACACTTCCTAAAGTCAGGAAGAATATGCTCAATTCTGTCTTTCCCATTTTACTTTTTTCTTCTCCCTCCCACTACTTTGGTGGGTTGTAACTAGGAAACAACATTCAAGACAAAATCAATTTGACCTTTCTTCATCATTATTAAAAGATCGTACAGTTACAAAACACTATGATTTTGTCATTTTTATTTTTGGAAGAAGAAAACTGAAAATGAGAGCACGGTGCCCTCTTTCTCAATCCCTGAGACTTAGAACAGTGACTATCAATTAGTATCTGAATTGAAGAACAACTCAAGGGTTGTATTGCTCACTTTGATCACAAAGTCTTGCCTAAAACTGTCAACTGGGCAGTTAAATATGTGTGGCTAACAGTGCAGAAGTCACTTGCTCACAGCTCTATCCACGGAACACATAGTTGAAAACATAGAGGAAAGAATGAGAAACTCTTGACCACACAGCATGGAATTCACATTTGGGATTTAGATTAGATATTCTATTTTTAAAATATGTTTACCTTGACTTTGAAATTCCCTGACTAACTTTCTGTAATCATTTGTGGGTATAAAAGCATTGAAGCATTTACACACACACACACACACACACACACATACATATATGATAAAATATTTTTCTGCAATATGTTTAAGAAATCTGCTTTATTGTGAAGGAGTTAAACATCTGAGAAATGTACTAGCTAGGTAACTATTCTATAGAAAACTTTTTTTTTGTAAAATTTTACCTAGAATAATCAAATGAAGTTGATAGGAAACAATTTTTCTTTACAGAAAAATAGTCGGTTTCAGAATTCAGATAAGGTGACTTAAAGATATTGGGCTACATTTCTGAAGACAATGTACTACTGCTATCCATTTAATCATGTACTGATACAAAGGTAGTGACAGTTTTGGTTGTCCAACATGGATGCCTGTGTGTCAGTGAACATAGAGATTTAACTAGAAGAGTGTCAGTGAAGGCTCTGACACACTACAGCATTTCAGGATGAGATTGTTACTATGCTGAAAGACACACTTCCTCTATTCCTTCTGCTCTCTGAAACGGTTCTGTATCCAAGTGACTGATCACTTATTTATTCATAAGTAGGAAGGCCCTTGTTTCCTCTCTTGTGACATGAGATGGGCTTAGGTTGGAGGCAATCTTTAAATGGGATTAGGTTGCTGTACAGTCCTGAAGGTTTCTGCTTTGTATTTGACAAAGTGGTTTATTTTTAGAATGAAAAATAATCCCTTAAGTCCCTTCCTCTACTGAACTCACGATGACTGTTTAGATTTTGCTCATACTGGAGATTATGAGGTCAGCCATAGTAAAATGTTTTCCTGACATTTGAGCAAGAAAATCCCAAATAGTCAAGTGGAAATATTAAATTGAAGAATATATTTTTAAACAAATGGATCAATTTCCTTTGTTATAATAGTAATGTTTCTGGGTTGAGTATGTCTGTCATTCATAAATATGTGTTAATCTTTTGCCACCATATGTGTTTCTCCAATTGTAATCACATTATTTTTCCTATATATATACACATGTATGTGTATAATCTTGGAATGTTTTATAATAAGAAACAAAAGCAGCTCACCATTCAGATGCTTTAATATTTTTATTCCAAATTCTCATTTATTGATACAATACTCTCTTCACCTTAGTGAATTACCATACTATAGGTAAAACAACAAATCAACAGTTACAAAAACATCAAAATGGGTTTTTAATGTTTCTTATATTGCATGGATATATCACCCACAACCATACACACTCACTGTTTTTAGAAAGTAAATACACATTTGGCTTTTTATTATTATTATTTTAAATTCATATATTTTTATTTTATGTTCATGTTTATGTAACAAGAGCAGGGCCCTGGCTTGTTTGTTGTTTCTGTCCTGCCCTTTACCCCACAACTGTTTAGCCCCAAAGAAAATCACACATAGGTCTCCATAAATTATAAGCTGATTGGCCCATTAGCTCTAGCATTCACTGGCTAACTCTCACATCTTGATTAGTCCATTTTCCTGATCTATGTTAGCCATGTGGCTCAGTACCTTTTTTCAGTGAGGCAGATCATGTCCTGCTGCTTCGGTGATCTGGGCAGGTGTGGGAGGAATCAACTTCCTCCTTCCCAGAATTCTCCTGTTCTCATTACATCATTTTTACTTCCTGTCTGATTTTCCCGCCTATATTTCCTGCCTGGCCAACCAGCGTTTATTTAAAATGTAATTGACAGGATACAGACAGTTCTCCTGCACCATGTTTATATTTTCTTCACGTGTGTATGTGAATTATGTGTGTGTTTGGAGACCACAGCAGCCAAGAGTGGTTGTCAGTTCCCCTAGAACTGACTTATGGGATTGTAGGAACTAACCTGAATCCTATACAAAGACAACATGGGCTCTTACCTGCCAAGGTTCTCCAGCCTTGTAAGTGCACATTTTGAATAGCACTCTACACACACACAGACACACAGACACAAACACACACACACACACACACACACACACACACAGGTCAAAGACAGTTTCTGAAAACCTAAAAGTGCATGTTCCTCATTATATGTAACCATTTCGTACAATCTGTGTATAGAATGAATCTCCTTTAACGTACTTTTTAACTCTTCTGGAAGAGAGTGCACTGGTTTAGAAAGAATGCTGTTAATAACAGACAGGATATAAGGGGCTTTTATGCTTCTTATGTCTTCAATTCAGAAAAATGTGACTACAACACAAAAGATTCCTTTATTAGACACATGTTCTGGTGCTCTTTGTATCTGCAATTTTCTAAAAAAGCTAAGATTGTTTAGTCATAATCCTACTTTTTATTCTTCTGTCTTTTTATATGAAGACTGCCACCATGACAACATGAGCATCATTGTAGTCAAGTCAACAAGAGTCTTTTACTGAGCAATGTTTGTGAAGTAGGGTAAATAAGTCTAAGAGATGCATCCTACATATTGCTCTGTTAGTGTTACCAGTTATGATTCTCCTAACTCAACCAGGCAAGCACTACTTATTTGACAAATGAATAATAAAATAAATATAAAGATAACTTCCATTATCACATAGGACTAAGTCATCTGTAAATTAGGAAGTAAAGTACAACATGAAGAAAGTAGGCAAATAATATATCCGGGCACGAGAAAGGAATGAACATAGGTATGGAGATATTTTCATTGTTAGTGGCCAGTTGAATAAAATAAACTTAATATTGTAAATCTAAAATTTCAATGTGAAGCTTCATAGCTTCCATTTTGATGGCAATTATAGTTATATATACAGTCATTAAGTCATAGAGAATTTGGGACTGGTTAATTTGGGTGTTCAATGTTTTATTTCCTTGCAATTGTCTTATAATAAAGTTTATTTGAAAACTTCAAAAATGTTCTAGATCAAATCTACACTTTTCCCTGTAACTTCCAAATGACCTTGTATGGCAATAAGTTATATACTGCATATCATATAGATATATTCTAATTTTATTATTTAATAAACACATATACCCTATCCAACAACCAATTAATATATTATTGTTTTAGAAAATGAAATGTATACTTGGGGAATTATTTAAAATATTAAATAATTTTAAAAGAAAATTATAATAAGTTAAAATTTAAAAAGAAAAGTGTCATAAAGCCTTCCCCTTTTGTAGAAATGAACTAAATTTCTCTTTAGACAAAAAGAGTTAACAATGTGTCCTTTAGTACACATGGCTATTAATGATACTGAGGTTGGCAGCAGAAAAGGAATCCTTGGGAAATGGTTCACAACATAGAGTTTTGGCCAAATCCTGCCATTCAGTTTAATCCTAGCATGATTTTTATGATTGTCTTTTAGAATTCTGCCAATCCTATGTTTGAATTCAGTGTTATTGAACACAATGTATAGTGATTTAATTTTTCTGGAATTTCAATTACATAACATAGTGCAAAGTGATTTTGAAAGACAACACAGTTTTTATTTTTTGTTGCTTTAATAAAAGTTTTTAACTTACCATAAACATATGTGTGACAAATCTATATCTAAAGCACCCTCATTTAATTTTGTTTCTATATAACCTAATAAAAAAATGACCAGGTATTGTGGCACATGCTGTAGTCCATACATTGAGGAGGAAACAGGAGTATCACAAATTCAAGGCTACACAGTGTGACACTGTCTTTAATAATTAGAGCTGAAGAGATTCTCATTGGCTAAGAGCATTTACCCCAAAAGACAAAAACTTCCCTCACCCATTTGGTGGCTCATACAATCCGTCTGTAACTCCAGTTCTAGGGATCCAACACCATCTTAAGTTTTCTACAGACAACACCGGGACATAATTTACTTTATTTGTTTATTAAAAACAACAACAACAAAACAATCTAAAGCCTAAGGAAGATTAGAAGCATGCCAAGGCTCTGACATCTTTCCCCAGCATTATAATAACAATTCAAAGAGAACTTGAGATCTAATAGCTCCAATGACCTTCCCTTCACAGAAGAGGGAGGGCTTGTGATTGATTCCAGCTGCCCACAACTGTCACACATCTCTGACTAAGGTAGGTAGGAGTTCTGCTTTGTCCTCAGTTTTTAGAATGAGAAGATAAGATGTTGGCTGGTGTTCATTTTCCAAAAGTATTCCAAGTGCTTTCAGTAGCTCTTACTATCTTCGTATTGCTCTGTCACCCGTCCCCTCATATCATATCACCAAATGAGATCCATCTGTTCATGCCTACCTCTGATGGTTGCCATCTCTGTGATTGAGATAATGTCTAGAAACATCCGTCAGTAGAATTTTTGATAAACTGAAATCACTCAGCTGCAAGTGTTTTGCATTTCTCATCCTTCCATGCCTCAATTTCTGCCTTTCATTTTCCACGTTCTGTACTTCCATTTGTGGTCACCACAGTAATTTTTTCTCCTATTGCTCTTCTTCCCCTACCTGGTCACTGCATTTAATCATCTTGGGGAAAAAAATCACTCATGAAGAATTTCTCCATTGATTTAGTTGCCTGGATGATTTCACTACTTTTGACATCATCAAACATAAATAAAGTCATTTCCAAAGTTCTGTTCCTGTCCAACGCTAATTGGTGCTAATATATTTTCATCCCTGGTGCTTTGGCTGACTTTGGGGAACTGATTCCTCATGCTGGATTGCCTTGCCAAGTCAGAATAGAGGGGTAGGTGCTTGATCTTAAGGCAGGTTGATATGCCACGCTTTGCAGATGCCCATGGGAGCCTGCCCCTTTCTGAGAGAATATGGAGGAGGGGGAGTTAAGGGAAGTCGTGGGAGGAGAGAAGGGAGGGGAGGCTGTGGTCAGGATGTAAGTAAATCAATAAATATATTTTTAAAAGACAGAGAGAAAAGAGAGACTGTAAGATCCACATTCCATAAGTCTGAGTTTGGCTAAGGTTTAATGGGACTCTGGAGAGAAATGAAGCAGAAAAGAAGAGGCAGATTAACTAAGAATATAGAGTCATTGTACGGAATGCAATATGAGAGTAATTTTGCCAATTACAAATTTTGGAGCACAACCATGGGAATAAGTAGAAGGAAGACTGAAGACAAAATGGAAGAAAAAGTCTCAAGAAGCAAGTCAATTATTTGAAAAGTCATGTATATAAGGGTGATACAAACAAAATATATGTGTGATGAGAAATGGTGGGAAGGATGAGAAAAGAGGGGAATAGTTAGTTAGGAATGAGGGGATGTGGTAACCATCAGGAAGACATAAAGTAGACATAGCAGGAAGTAAAGATGAATGCCATGAGTTCCAACTCACTGACTTTTAGCAGGGAAGGAAACAGAACAGTCTGGAAAAGACACTGTGCTTTTTCAAATCTGAATGTTTGTGTGAGAAACAATGTTATGTAGTTAGAGGCTGGAAAAGTAAATAGTGACTCAAAGGGGAGTTGATTTATTAGACTGGTCCAGGTATTTCCCTTTCCCACAATCCTTAGCCTAGAGATTTGGCACATTAAATGTACAGTAGTTGAATTATCTCAGAAATAGAGAGGCTTTATGTGTTTATACAAAGCAACTTTTCTTAAACTTTAAAGAAATCTAAAGGTTTATATACTGGAAAGGTAAGACGGTACGCTGACATCATCGTGGTTTAATAGCATCAAGGATAGGCCTGATAAATTTATATTCAGGAATCATTTTACTGAAGCATAATTAAAGAAATACCTCAAATCCACAAAAGTATTTTTTCTAAATTTAGTGCTCAGCTGGGGGCATAGAGAGATTTCTGCAGTTGTTCCCTGACCCACTTTCCATCCGGAGGACTAGTTTCTGTGTATTTTGAGGTCAATATTTAGTGGTTACAGGAGATGTCATATCAGATTGGTGGCCCTAATTCTTGGTCTAAATTATTCTTACAGAAAAGAATTAATGTAATTTCCACCGTTTTAATGAATTTCCTTAATATACAGAAAGATTCTTTGATCCTTAAATTTACCTGCTTCAAATATTCATAAACAATAATGTTTCTCCCTTATTATCTGGATGCTGGAACGGGACATATTTTCCTGCCTTATGTGATCCTTACCAGCTGTTGCTTTCATCATTTTAGTGGTTTGGTTGGAAATCCATCCTACTACTAGCCTACTTATTTATACACAAGATTGCCTGTTTCAACAGAAAATTCCATTAATATGCTTACTTAAAGCACTGTAATAGACACTTATCTTCATTTTTAAAATTTTGAAACTAACAGTTAATTTTTAATATGTTGTTTACTATATGTTTACTTGATTTTTCTTGGAGCTGATCACTTTATATATAATACACAGGTAAGCCACAAGTCCTTTCTTACAATTGTATCTTATACACTTGCTTTCACTGCAATTTTACTTAAAGGATTCTGCTCTGTATTTGGTGTATTTTATTATTATTTTGTGATATGTGCTCTCCTGCCATGAATGTTGGAATTAGATTTTTTTTTCGAGACAGGGTTTTTCCGTAGCTTTTGGTTCCTGTCCTGGAACTAGCTCTTGTAGACCAGGCTGGCCTCGAACTCACAGAGATCTGCCTGCCTCTGCCTCCTGAGTGCTGGCATTAAAGGCATGCATCACCACCGTCCAGCTAAAATTAGATTCTTTACCTGAAGATGTCAACATGCTATATGTTGCTTCTTCATGCATGTAAACAGTAATATAATGCGCAGATGCCTACTGTTAACTTTTAATTTTGTAATTTTTTTTCTTTTGAGGCCTTTCATTATTATCATAAAGCCATCACTCACCTCTATTTATATATAATTTTATCTACTTCTATATCTATTTCTGGCTGTCCCCTATTTCCTGCCATATTTATTTCACAAAACATTATTAACTAGAGAAATGCTAATAAATTTTCTCCCTAAAGTTTATGCTGTTACCCAGATTACACAGACAGACAGACACACACACACGTACATCCATACACATATCCATATACATGCATGCATACACATACACATATTCACACTTCATACTCCAGAAATATGTTCAAGTACTCTATACTTTAAATTTGTTATCTAATCACCTTGAATTCCCTTAATGTATCTGTCTTGTTGTCTTTAAGTTTGAAGAAGGCATAATAAACACCTTTTTGTTACTTAAAGTATGTATATCTCTAATCCCATGTTTTAGTAGTAAACATTAAATTAATGTTTGCTAACTTCCCCATACATGGTCTAGTTTTCATATAAGTTTCTAATTTTTGGACATTTTTAAAAAGAAGGTTAATGTTCAGTTGTTATCTAACTGAACAAATAGCTGGGACTGTATATGGATAAATGGAGAATTTCAAATGTAATCACACAACAAAGAGTTAATAAAAGCATATGTCACAAAACAAAAATATTTGGGGGCACTTTTAATTGTGAGGAAAAGGCTGCAGGCAGTCATTTTAACTGCTGGACAATTGATATCTTAAATTCTACCAGAAATAACTTTCCTGTATATATGGCTTCTGTTCCTCCTCCCACCACGTCCTGTGAGTGCTGAACCCTAAAGTTGTTGGCAGAAAACTAAAGATAGCACCTGGCAGCTTTGTCTGCCGAGGATCTCAAAGCTCTGGAAACAGCTCTGTTTATAACTGTGTGTGTGATGGCAAGCTGGATGTCACTTCAAAGTGTTGTGTACTCCCTCGGGCCATCACAGTTTGGCTGTCCTTTATATATGTCCTTGTAACTCCAGTAATGATGAGATTTCCACACTCAACTTGAAAGTGTAAAAGGAAATTTCTCTCTAGAAAGGTTTGTACAGAGTAAAAATGGTAAAAGTATATAATGTTTGCTTTTTCGTGTGACAAGAAATAAGCTTGGAAGGTTTTTATGTTTTTAATTCAGGTAAGAGAACTAATTTCTTACTCTTATTTAAAATACATTTAAAGTTTTTTTTTTTTTACTTTTGAATGCATAGCAATTGTAGGGTCATTGCAATAAAACTATTTAATGGTGGAATTAGGCATTATGTAGAGACCTTTCAAAATAAATATTTCCACATATTATGTTTGACACGAAGTAGGACATACCACATAGGTTTTTGTTTCTATTTTATGTTGATAAAATGCACATTGCCTAAACTTTTCTCTCAATGCATGTTAGGTTTACTGTCAGAACTCAATCTGCAGTGCCATCTTCATCTTGTAAAGTTAAAATCATATACAAATAAAATAATGACTCTTGGTCTTCCTCACTCTCTTCTCACATTCTCTAGTCAATCATAGTTTCTGTTTTATGTCTCCAGCTCTAATTTTTTATTGAATATAATTTTGCGAACAATCTGTTCTGATCATAGTTTCCCCTCCCTCATCTGCCCCCATATCCTCACGACTTTCATTCACATTCAACTCCACACCTTCATTCTCTTTCTCCTTCTTTTAGAAAAAGGCATTAAAATTTTAAGCAAAACAGAATATATAAACAAACATAAAATAAGAAAACAGGAACATTATGTAAACACACACAGAGAACATAAAATCAAAAAAATGGAAACCATAATATTTTTTTTTAAAAAAATTAAGGCAAAAAAAAACCCAAAACAACAACAAAAATAACAAAGCAAACAACCAAAAAACAAGGAAGGAGGGAGGGGGGATAGAGGTAGGAAGGAAAGGAGAGAGGTGGGAGAAAGGGAAGGAAGGAGAGAGAGGGGGGAAAGGGAGGGAAGAAGAGAAAGAGGGACAAAGGGAGGGAAGGAGACCTTGAGTAGGGAGGTAGGTAGGGAGGGAGGAAGGGAAGGAGAGAGAGGGGAGAAAAGCAGGGTAGGAGAGAGAGTGGCTAGGGAGGGAGGGAGTGGTGAGGGAGGGAGAGAGTGAGTGAGTGGGGAAGGAGGGAGGGAGGGAAGGAGAAAGGAAGAAAGGAAGGAGGAAAAGAAGGAAGGAAGGCAACTGAGTTCATTTTCTGCTTACCTTCTACTACTGTGGGACATGCACCTGTCCTTAACCATTGTTTGTATTCCTAGTGAGACTCCTTTGGTGAAAACGAGTTTTTCTTTGTTAATGCTTAACACTTGGAGAACACTTCTCTGTTAGGGAAGAAGGCTGTAGGTTTGTCTCTACTTCCTCTCTCAGCACTGAGACTCCATCTGACTTAAACCTGTGCAGACCCTGTACATGTGTCCACAGCCTCTGTGAGTTCACATGTGGTCAGTCCTGCTGTGTCTGGGAGACACTGTTTCCTTGCTATATATATTTCATGCCCCTTGACTCTTGTAATCTTTCTGACTCCTCTTCTAAAGATTTCCTTGAATCCTACAGGAAGGGGATTGATGGAGACATCACATTTAAGGCATAGTGTTCCAAGGTCCTCTTTTCTAATTCTCATCTTCCACATGAGGAAATCAGTGATGTTGGCTGAGTGAGACACTGATCTGATTTCCAGCCTGGTGTGGCCAATAGATTCTCAAGAAGAAAGTGTTTCTAGATAGGCAGCTGATACAAAGACTTGGAATAAGTCAAAGAAGGGGTGGGGTCTGTATGTGTTCATAGGAAAGAGGAAGGCTGAATCTGCTGCAATTGGGAGGGTCCTTATGATGGGCCTTAGGGAGTCCCAACCATACTTTCTACATCAATGATTTTTACTATTCTTACGTGGTTCACATAAGTGAAATCATATCACACAGAATTTGTATTTCGTCACAACTTATTCACTTAGTGTAATGTTATTAATTCACATCCATGCTGTCTATACGCTCAAATTACACTTATAAGACAGTATAAACTCCTAATATATACTCATTCCTAGCCATTAATTCTCACTTGGACACCTAGGGTACTTCACATTTTCGCTATTGTTAAATGATTTTTTTCCTCTAGTGGAATTATTGCATTCTATATTAATACTATTTTTTTGATTTATGATGAATTAACTTAGAGGTTTCCATAGAGTTTCAGCATTTTTTATTCACAAACAGTATGCTTGTGTTTTAATACTCCCACATCTTTCATATAACTTGTTATTTTGAATTACTACAGTAGACGTCTTAATGTTGTGGTAGCATTCTATTTTATTTATTTTTTGTGAATTTTGTAAGTAAGTGTTCTGATCACATCATTTCCATACACTCTCTTCCATGAGCTCCCCTGTGTCACCATCCTCTGTTAAATTCATGATGTCTTATGGAAATAAATGATTTATTATTATATATTTTATTACTTATTGCTTATAAAGCTATATATTATTTACATATATTGTAAGAGCTTTGGTCTTCTGGTTGTTACAGTATTTCAGACTCTTCTTCCCTCATATTCCCCTCAGTGTTGTTGTAGATGGACCAACTGGGGCTATGAATACTGAATGATAATGCTTTCCGCAGAAGCCAGAGACTATCCAACAAATACCCAATGCCCCAATGCCAAGCAAGTAAATCCTTCCATCCAGTTGTTTACTCAAGACATGACCCTCCAAAAAAAAAAAAAAGTCATTGTACCCTACTTCCAGTGTCCTTGCTTTACTCCTAGAACTGACGATAAATCCATATAAGAATTTCCAGTTCCGTCCATTTGCCTCTAACTTCATTTTTTTTTTCAGCTATGGAGAATCCCTGTCTGTTTATGCACCACGTTTCAGTTATCCACTCTTCATTTGATATTGAGTTATTGAGAACAGACTTGCACTGAAGATGGCTGAGAAGATCTTTGTAGCAGGATAGGAGTGATTCCTTTAGTATATGCCAAGGAGTGTTTCAGTGATGAAAATAGTAGATCTATTTTTACTTTGGTGTAATTTCCTGCACTGATTTTCATTGATGCTGCATCAGTATTAGATAAAGCTTACCACCCAAAAGTCACATGCATTTTTCACCAACTCTAGATCTCTGTAGCAGCTTCCATCTGCTACAAAATAAAACTTCCTTGATGAGGACTGGAGCTGATGTTAAGTGTGAGTATGAGGGTAAGTACTTAGGAAACAGCAAGAAGCTAGCACAGTGATTTAGACAAATGGTAGCAGTAGGTTCTTCTAGAGGTTTAATTCCCCTCGAGCCATGATACTTTGCTTACGTTTACAGTGGAAAGCATTGATTCTATTCTATTGGACGGGTCCTACATCCAATTAGAAGGTTGTTGATTACTCTCAAGCTTAAAGAATCACTATTTCACAATTGGGGATATCTTACTAGGGGGTTATTGTTGTAGTTCATAGGTTTTATAGCTTAGTAGGATTAACGATGACTTTTCTTTCATGGTAGCTTGTACAGCACCTTTAGATTCTATGAAGATAGACTTTGGTGAGAAAACTACCAGGACAGTACTCAGCCCACTCTTTCATTATCTTTTTCTATGTGTGTGGTTCTTCACCCAGCAAGACAAACACTAATGTTCTCTCTTATTTGAGGGTCCTATCTCTGAGTGTTTACATTTGAGTAAGTAATCTGGAGTAATTTCAAAAGCCAGAAAAATAAACAAGGAGGGTTAAAATGGAGCTCTAGAGAAGGGATGGGAGGGCACAGGCGCCATGAAGAGGGAAGACGATAAATGTAGTGAAAGGTTTACCTGGGAGGAAAGGGGAAGGTAATTCAAAGAGAGGTACAGAAGGAAAGATAAATAGCCTCAAGTATTATTGTTATATATCATATGTATGGAAACCTATTATTTTATAAGCTTACCCAACATATACCATATACTTATGTATTGTACAGACACCCTCACTTGTTTGTGTGTGTCCATGTGTGTGTGCACATGCGTATGGTCTCATCTTAATATTCTCTGTAGCATTAATGACATTGAATATCTTTCTATGTATCTCTTAGCCTTTTGTATATATCCTCTGCTGACAACATTTAAGTTCATGCCCATAGTTGGCAATATTTGCATTGTGTCACTGAGTTTTAGGAGTTGTCTATAATTTCTTATCTATGGTACAGTACATTTCTAAAATCTTTCTGTATGTTGCCTTTTGCTCTATGAATAGCACATTTTGATGCATGTTAAAACCATCACATGCCAAATTTCTCTCCTCTTACCTCTTCTTTTGGAACATACACATCAATCACTGAAAAACTCAAGGTTGTAATAAAACTAGATCTTTAATCCCTAAAATTGATGAAATGTACATAATTATACCTTCTTAAATGCATTTAAAATTTAAAAATCATGTAATGTACAAATAGGGTGAATATATTTGTCTCCTCAAACAGGAGACCATTAAAATCATTCCTTCTACTGTTTTTAGAGTCTTCAATATATTACCATCATCTGCCCTTGCTCTTCCATACAAGAGAACAGCAGACCTGAATGGTCTGTCTCACAGTTGTACAGTTCCCACTGGTGACACTTCTTATTTTACTCCTTTTTTGGTCTAGCCAGTCTCTGCTAGCCACCCTTCTGCTCTCAATGTTAATGACGTAAGTGTTTCATTCTGAACACGAGCTAAGTAATTCACAGCCATTGTTTTCTTGCCTCTGACTTATTTAAGTTAATGGGATGATGTCCAGATTCATCTATCTTATCACAAATGTCAGAATTTCATTCTCTTTTATAACTAACTTGTACTCCATTTCATTTTCATTATCTACTCATTGTCTTACAAACATGAAGCTTGGCTCCATTTATTTCATCACTTCATGATTCCGGTTAACGTGCTACAAGAAGCATGAAGGGGAAATTCCTTCCACATATTATTTGGTTTCCAATAGTGTGACTCTTAGTTTTGTGGTGTTTTTAAGTGTACAATTTTAAAAGAAACTTCATTTTTTTCTCTAATGGCTGTGCTACTTAACATTAGCAGCAACCATTGTGTAGGAATCTACTTTTCTCTATATCTTCACAGTTGTATGCTCTCTCTAATCTTTAAATAACCATTCCATGTTTTCCTCACTGCTTTTGATGTGAATGTTGAAGAGATGAGTGATGCTAAGTATTTTACAATTATGTTTGTATGACATCTTAAATTTCCTTTTGTCTATTGCTACTTTTAAATGGTTTACTTTTTTTTTTTTTTTTTTTGGTTTTTCGAGACAGGGTTTCTCTGTAGTTTTGGAGCCTGTTGTGGAACTAGCTCTTGTAGACCATGCTGGTCTCAAACTCGCAGGGATCCACCTGCCTCTGCCTCCCAAGTGCTGGGATTAAAGCCATGCGCCACCACCGCCCGGCCTTTTATTATTTTTTATACTTTGTGTAGTCTAGATAATATTTTTCCTCTCATGTGTATTTTCCAAATGTTTTTCCATATTCTCTGCCTTCTCCTGCCTTTCTTTGTTGTATAATTAGCCCTATAACTTGACACATCCTGATTTTATATTTATTATTGTTTTCCCTGTTCCTTGGGTATTCAAATATCTTCTAATTTACTCATAGTTTCAGGACTTACTTTGTATGTTTAAAAATTTTTATGTTGAATTTTGTTGCTGGAGACACAATGGTTGTGGCAGACTCTGCTGTTAACTATTAGCCTGATTTGATGGAGAAATGCCTAGGAGAATAGTGTAACTTTGTGTTTTTCCAGAGGATATGAGGGACAGTAACTAGTACAGAAAGACCCACCCTGAAGATGCCACTGTCCAATAGACTTTTAATGCATAGTGAACAAAAGCAGTTGTAAGCAGAGATTGCTCTTTTGTTTCCTGGCCATCTAGACCTGAATAAACACAAAGAAATTATATTAATTACAACACTGTTTTGCCAATGGCTTAGGCATATTCCTAGTTAGCTCTTAAATCTAAATTGAACTTTTTTTTAAATCTATGTATCACCACTGGATTGTGGCTTAACTGTAAAGTTCCAGTATCTTCCTCCTTTGGCAGCTACATGACATCTCTTTGACTCAGCCTACTCTATCTCTATATAGATTTCCACCTGGCTTTACTCTGCCAAGTCATTGGCCAAAACAGCTTTATTAATTAATCAATAATAAAACACATATACAGAAGGACATCTAACATAAACCCACCCTGAATGTATCACTGTCCAGTAGACTTTGAATGCATCATGAACAAAAGCAGAAGTAAACCAGCCATTGTAAAAATTTGTTGAGGTTTCTTTGCTGATAGGATGCAAGTATCTCAATTCCACCATGTCCTTTTTTGTGGTGTAAAAAAAAATAGTGAGCTCACAAAGAACTATAACCTCTCATATAATGAACCACAGTAAACCATTCCTTCTTTTAAATTATTTCTTTCGGGTATTTGTCACAGTGATCAAAGGATAAGTTCAAATACCTACCTTCTCTATGTGGAGCTCTAATTTTTGAAGCATAGTTTATTGAAAATACCCACATTTTTAAAATATGTGTTCATAAGACATTTGTCAAGAAAATAAAAACAAAATTACTACTTGTAACAACCTATACCAGCTTTGTATTATATTTTGAAGTCACATATTATAATGTCACTTTTATTGTAATTTTTGATCAAGGTATTTCTAGCTACTCTGGACTTTTTATGGTTCCATAGAAAGTTTCAAATATATTTATGATTCCCTGTGAAGAATGTAATAGGTAGTTCTACACGGAGTGTGCTTAATCCAGAAATAGTAGTAGGTACTGCATCATTTTGCAATATTGACTATTCCAATGTTGAACTGGGCATGCATTGATCTTTTTCCATTTCTAGTTATAGATAGTATTTTTTCCCTTGGAAAATTTAGTATATAGAATATTTTGCAGCTATTGTGAAAGAGATTGTTTTCTTGGTCTCTATTTCATAGTATTTTCTACTAGTAAATGACAACACATCTGTTTTTGTATAGTTATTTTGTGACCGGAAAAAGTCCATCAATATGCTTGTGAAGTGACTTGCACGTTAATTTCTGAAACAGAAGACTTGAAAGCACATTGCAACATGTTATTTAATCCCTCACTATTCGTACTTGTCTTGTTTTGAACAGGAATTATGTAAGTAGAACAGAGATTGCTCAGCCTCATGCTGTGACTAGCTGTTTGCAATGTGCTTTTGAACATTTCATATTGTAAAGTTTTTACATAAAAAGCAAATATAGCAAATTTGTGTAAGTGTTCAGAAATATATACAAAGATTGATAGCTCTCTGACACACTGAAGGCTGCAATAACTAAACTTTAAGCTAACAGGCAGCACCATAAAACTGGTAAAGTTTAGGATGGAAGAGTGACTCTATTGTATTATAAATGCATTGCTGTATTTGGCCAAAGAGTTGGCTTGATAGTTAGGATCACTTATTGTTCTTGCAGAGGACTGGGTTTGATTCTGAGTACCTATATGAGAGCTGATAATAATTTGTGATTCTAGTTCCAGGGGATCTGATACCCCCTTCGGACTTACGGGGGCACCAAACACTCACAGTATACATTCAGATGAAGGCAGTCATGATTCGAATAAAATAAATAAATAAAATTTTGTATATATAAATAATTATTGCTAAATTTTTGCAAAATAGTAGGTAAATGTGGCAAGAAAAGAGTATTCAGTGTTGCCTTTCCCTTTAAAGCTTAAAGATTAAATGTGTGGGCAGTGAGATGGTAGGACTTTATGTGAACTTTATTTCAAAAAAAAGGAGTTCCCAGGAATCTTTGCTTTAGCACTTTGTTTCACACCTGAGCTAAAACTAAATTAGAGAGATTTTCTTAAAAATTCTATAAAAAAAAAAGCAACAACAACAAACCACCAATTGACTTGCTTTTTAAATAACTACTCATTGCACAGAATGGACTGAGAAAAGTAGATCAAAATTGTACAGGTGGCAATGATACACTCCTCTCAGCTGCACACTGCTGTCACCCTTTCAGACAGTAGTTGAAAATAGTATGTCAATATGCTTCTTTGTATGTTTTGATTTGATGATAATTGTTATGTGATAATTGTTATATCATTTCAGTATTGTCTTTTGACGAATGTGTGTACAATGTGGTGTATGTTTGTGTTTGTACACGTAGAGGATACTGGATGATTTCCTTTGTCACATTCTATCTTAATTTTTTGCGCAAGTTCTTTCACTGAACTTTGATAGAAGTTTAATTCAGTTAAATGACCATTTTAAGGTAGGAGACTAAAATTGACTAATAGCAATGGGAACTCCCCTACTCAATCAAGACTCTACTCCAGTTCCTGCTCAGTTTTGTATCCCCAAAGCCAAGGTTGGGCTCTCTGTTGCTCCAGTGTGGGTGTTTTAGTTGCTTAATGAATATTTTCCAATTTTGTTCATCCAGCAAACCTCTTTGATCAAGTGGTACACTCCTTTAGTTCTAAATAAATCCTAGTTTCTCTAGATCTTGTATCTGCTAAGATTTTATAATTTAACTGACAGATAACAAATACATTTTTCACAATTTCATGTTCTTAAGATATTCTCAACTTATTTCAAATTGGAACATCAGCATTGCATGGTATGCAAAAGTAGGATGACATCATGCTTAATCTTAAGGCTTGGGCTTGATATTTAATGACAATAGGTTTTTGATCCTACTGCATTTACTGGCTTTGTGGGAGCCTAGGTAGTTTGGATGCTCACCTTACTATACCTGGGTGGAGGTGGTTGGTCCTTGGACTTCCCACAGGACAGGGAACCCTGATTGCTTTTTGGGCTGACGAGGGAGGGGGACTTGATTGGGGGAGGGGGAGGGAAATGGGAGTCGGCGGTGGGGAAGAGACAGAAATCTTTAATAAATAAATAAATAAATAAGCTTACATATGTCAAATTTGTACTTTTTTATTTAATGATATATTGTAAAGTGTTGCATTATGTAATCTAATTATGCACATAGCTGAATAAATTTTAGTTTAAACTGGGTATTACAGATACCATTTATCAAAATTATTTCTATGTATTTTGTATGTTACACTGGCATATTCATGATTTATTATGAGGGCAATGATCCAAGACAATGCTTGAATCAATCACTGATTGATATATATGATCACCCTTTAGTTTTTAAAATCATCTTACACAGTTACACAAGAAATTAATGGAATCATAATTTGATGGTAAAGAGCAGCATTAGTATTAAAATTATTTTAATGAAATAAATACAAATTCTTTTATCTTTAACTTTAACTACTCAAAGAAGTTTATTTTTTCTTTTAATTGAAATGATATTTAACTGTCCTTTTAGAAAATATTACATGGTATTATTAGATCACAGAAGGGGGAAAATGGTCCCATAATGCTCTCCATGTCCTAACTGAATTGAAAGAGCAAAGACTGTATAGACGTAATGACTTAAGATTCTTCCAATAGGACAATTTTTATTGATTATCTCTTTAGCCCAGTTGTCATATTCTTTTAAATGATAAAGAAGGAGTTATGGTGATAGAGTAGTCTTGGAAATAACCATAAAAATAACTGAATCAGCCCTTGCTAGCTATGAAGACAGAAACAGAGACTGGATCAAAGAATGCTATCCTAGGCCTAGAAACTGAGGGAAGAGATTTGTTTTCTGGGACTTCCAGAAGGAAATACTGTCCTGCTGACTCCATAATTTAGCCTAGGAATATCTATTCATGGTTGCTTTCTTAGATTGTAAGGTAGATTTAGACTGTTTGAGCTATTAAATTTTGCATTTTATCCTACAGAAACAAAAAAGAGAGTAATGTTCTAACTGTAAGAAGAGCACCTTCAGGACTAATTCATCCCTGGTTTCAGCACACTGAGTCTTAAAAATATGTTGGCCAGATGGTGGGGGTGCACACTTTTAATACCAACACTTGGGAGGGAGACGGAGGTGAATCTCTTTGAGTTTAAGGCCAGCCTGTTCTACCAAAGCTACACAAAGAAACCCTATCTTGAAAAACAATTAATCATCATCATCATCATCATCATGGTAATTATTTAAAAAAAAAAAAACTAAGAGCTTTGGAACCTTTATAGAGTGAATTTATCCAAATGATCAAGAATGGTATTTTCATACCACATTTTTCAATTTCCTTAAAAGATATTAGTGGCTGTGAACTGAGTTATAACTTACACTCACTTCATTTCCTTAGCTTTAAAGTGGAATGATTTTTTTTTAACAGTTTTGAAACTCTGTTAAAGTGAACTTTCAAAGGTGTCTATATAATTTCATCATACTAAAATTCTGTCATGTTAAATATTGTTTTAGATAATGGGCCATCTGCTCTGATTTGGATGCATGCTTCTTTTTCTTATAGAGATGTTCATACTCACAGTATTCATTTTTTTATAACTTGACAGATGATTTTAAATGATGTCCCTAAAATGAGAGGCAAACATAAACCATAGACAGTAAAATTTAATTTCTTAAAAAAGAAAATGAAAGTTAACATAAAACTTATAAGAGAAATAAAATGTACACTGAATAATTCTTGAAGAGACTTCAGTTGTCTGTATTGGACAACAGTAACCAAATGCAGTTACAGAAAACAAAGTTATTTATATTTTAAAGCTATGTTCTCATATGATAAACACTTAACAATCATTAACTGCTTAGGTATTCTAAATGTTACTAGTTATTACTAGCAAGCCAAGATATGAATCCTAAGAAACATTAGGATATGAGATCCGAAATCACTGCTTTGCTTAAAGTTTGCATTTTGCATAAAAATAGACAGCTTTGTCTGCTTGCTTTTATACACATAACTTGCAGAGGACCCAGAGCCAGAATTCAGTTTTTATCAGCAACAGAACTTAAAAGTGTCCAAGATTGTATTTAGATATTTGTTCAGAAAACACAAAGCCAAAAAGCAGACTGAGAATTATTGTCTCACAATTCCAGGAAGAGTCAAAGTAGAGAAAATGTGCTTGCAGTCCTAATGAGATCAGACAGTTTGCTCAAAATGTGCCTTTCTTTGCCAGCTCACAGATACCTTGCTAAATACAAAAGAGACGATTTAAAAGAAAAAGAAGGGGTGGTAACGGTTTAGCTGCAAAAGGCCTTGCTGCTTAGTTCTGCAGGAATCACTCATGTGTGGATATTGACTTAGTGAAATATGATAACATATAATTAATATGCCTGGTGACTGTAAACTACACAGATTTTTAAGACAATACCAAAATAAAAATTAAACATCTCATCATTTTATTTACGTTAGGACTTTTAACTTTGATATTGATGTTATTATCATCTATTAAATGCATTCTTTGCAAAGTTTGCATATGTATATAACACACTCTAATCACCACGAAATCTCTTCCTTCCCATCCCCTTAATTACTCTTCTCTCCTCTCCTTTCACTTCTCCTGCCCTTTCCTCTCCCCTCATTTCACATTCCTGTCTACTCTTCTGTGCTGGTTAGTTTTGTGTCAACCTGACACAAACTCGAGTTATTTTGGAAGAGAAAACCTGAATTGAGAAGATGCACTCAAACAATGGGCCTGTGAACCAGCCTCTAGTGCATTTTCTTGATTGGTGATTTATGTAAGAGGACCCAGTTTACTCTGGGCAATGCCTGCCCAGGGCTGGTGACCCTGGGTATTATAAGGAAGCAGGCTGAAAGAAATATAGAAGCAGGCCAGTAAGCAGCACTGCTTCATGGCTGCTGTATCACTTGCTGCCCACAAGTTCCTATTTTAGTAACCTAACTAAAACGTCTTTTCGACATGTGTCTTGAGTAAAAGTTGTATACTATTTTAATGATTTAGTTGTATTATTTTTTTTTAAAAATAGGAAGTACATTATGAAAACTATTCTTGTTAAGATTTTACTACAACTGAAAGATGACATTATATAATTTTACAGTGTGAAATACAATATTTTAAGGTATAGATATTTGAATGATAGACTTAGATAAATAATCCAGGCATTAATTCATATGGTGAGCCTTAAAATGCCACCCCTTGCACAGCTTTCAGAAGCACGGGGATACAGTCATTACTCTCACTAGCATTTCTGCGTATGGATGCTTTGAAATCATTCATTTTTTTAAACTGTGACCAAATTTTCCTGGCTATTGATGATCACCTGTTTACTTCTTTGACATCAGTTGTTTTTCTAAAGTTCTGTGTGGAATCCCTTCATCTTATGAATATGACAAATAGGAAAACTTAAGTCTATGGCTAGAGAGATGACTCAGTTCTGAAGAACCCAAATATCGTTCTTAGAATCTATGTTTGGCAACTCAAAACTACCTGTAACTTCATTCCAAGGAGCCAGCTCTTATTTTGCCCTCGAAGGGCACTTGCACACATGTGCACAAATATACACACTCACAGATGTACCCACACATGCATGAATGCACACTCACATAAATAAAGCTTATAATAGCACAAAAATGAACGTGTTGTTTAGTTTTTATTTATATTGAGTGGCATGTGGTTAGAATATGTGTTCCAAGAGTGAATACTTAAATCAGCAGTAGGAAACATCTGCCTATGGAATATTTTTGTGCAAGTATAAGAAAAACAAGTGTGGCTGCTGTTTAAAGATGCCTTAATTCACTTTTCTTGATTTTTAGCTGTGATCCTAGCCTTCAATAGCTCAGCCATCTTTCTAGCCTAGTTCAATATTCTTGATAAAGCTAGATAGCAGAATATGTTGTGTTCCTGCAAGAATAACATTTAAATCAACATGTGAATATTTAAATAAGTGATCGATTAACTTACTATTTTTTATGTATGATGTGTATCGTTTAGAAGTTCACAGCTGGTTGTATGAATATGCCTAGCCCACATCTTTAAGTTTGTGTAATAAAAAACTCTAGGTAATATTGTAACTTATGTTACAAATAGATGTATCAAGCAATGTTTCATCCTACCAAGCAGGTAGATAAAATATGAACCTCTGTGAAATGGCCTTTGACAGAAGTTTAATATACCTAGTATTGCTTTGAGCATTTATTAATGGGAAGAATATAATTTACTACAAATTTTCATATAAAATTGACACAAGACATAATTTAAGAAACACAAGTTACTAAATATAGCTATATCTTTGAGATGTAAACAACTATATCGTATTATACCACACTAATAGATCTTACTATAGCATATGAGGACACCAACCTTGGAGCTAAGAGTTCCTGTGCTATACAACAGGACCTTTCTTTATACCACCCAGTTTCTCAGCACCTCCAATTCCTGATTTGTAGCATAAAGCAATGCTAGGATCTACCTTGTAGAGCTGTTGTGTCATGTGAATAAAATGAATTGTTGATTGTTTTTAAAAGAGTACCTGGCAAGCAATAAATTATGTATATTAAATCAATAAAAAGTAGCCAGTATAATATGTAATTATAAATCTTATAATATAGTGTGTAAAATATGCAATGAAATACTTAGCATGATAATAGTGTAGTCATGCTGTGAAATAATTTCTATTCATTAAATTATGTGAGCTGTGATATGGTATATGGAGAGAGCAAAGGAGATTATATATTAACTGATGTGTTTTTGGCCCCTGTGTTATGTGTATGCATAAAAATTGCTATAACATGTGGACATGGCTCCATTTAAACATGAAATTTTGCTTAAAGACAATTTTCTTAATTTAAAGTTATTTTTCAAAGTATCTTAAAGTATACTTGGGATAAAATTGAGTTTTAATATAAAATCATAAATATTACTTTTCCTTCTCAAAAAATAGATAGGATACTTTTTTGAGACAGCGCATGTTGAAGTGCAGTTTTGCCTTTTGAGATTAGAGGCTCAGCTAATTGAAACATAACAGATCAATTCTTTACAATCACCCCTTGACCTATTGCTACAGGAGAGAAAGCAAGCTGCTGCAGGTCAAGGCTGCCTAGAGAGCACAGGTGAATATGCTGTCATTAATTAGAGCCCTCTGGATATCATTTTCCTCAACACAAGGCTGAAAAATATCTGGAGCACTGTGGCCTCAAGACCTGTTCTTGGCATAGCATGCTGTTGTACTTTATAAACAATGGTGGTAAAATGTTTCAAATATTGGATTTAGAAGTTAACAATATGGTTCACCTTTTTTAAAAGGCTTAATATAAAACGGTTTAATATAACACCATAAAGAGAAAGGGTTGTGTGACTCAGTTGTTTGTTGAGTTATAATAATCAAGATATCTTAGAAGTATGTTCTTGTACACTACCATACATACTAAGTTAGAAAGTGTATATATTTGTCAAAATGATGATTGAATCAAATATTTAATTTCTACAATTTGAGAATTATTGAAATACAACACCAATTTAATGACATATAAAATATTTGAAGAGTAACATTGCTAAACAATCACCAGATGAATGGGTTTTATGAGTTGAGGTGGAGCTTTCATTTCTAATGTGTACTTTTGTGTGGTGGTGAATTTTCTCAGTTACAGGGCTAAAGAAAGAAAAATAAACAAACACATAGGAAAACCACCAGTGTGTTTTAATCATGTCTTTAATTTAAAAATATAGATCTTTAATTTCTTTTGGTTTAACACAGTTTTTGGGTTTTAATTATTTACTTTTATTTTTTAATAGAAGGACAAACGTCAAAATGTGAGACATATAAAATTAAATGAAAAGACAAAATCAGGTGTTATTTTTAAATTTTTTAAAACTGAGGAAGAACCATTGAAAGTTTTTGGCTAAAGAAGGTTAACCAAGTGTTCTCTTTGAAGACCACTGAACAGTGGACACTTTCAGTGCCAAACCTATCCTTTGCCTTTCAGTTTGGAATGCTGAGAGTGATGTAGAGTTGCCACTCACATCTCTGTTTAAAGTCTTTCCCTGGAATAGTTTGAGTGAAAATAATGAGGACTTAACATATTTATGGCCCAGTCTTTAATTACTTACCTCGTAGACTTAGTGCTTAAGTGATCCAACTCTCATAGAACCCACTGTCTAATGCTTGAAAATGCTCAGTTTTTGACATGAGACTTATTATCCAGACGGATGTAGCTACCGCTATTCACTAACTGGTCGTATCTATGGATTATCCTTCCTCATAATTGTTCTTGTTCCTGACCTTGATCTTATTTCATGTCTACTCCATTCTTGGAAAACAGGAGGGAGAGGGAAATTAAATGGCAGGCAATGAAGAAGTATATATTGCACCTACCAAGAATTGTAGCATTTGGTTCCCAAATCTTTACAACACAATTGTGGTTAAAATATCTAAATACATTTCACAAAAAAAATTTAATTCATTTAGGATATTGACAGTTTTCAAAATGAAATAAAAAATTGTAATAGTTTATACTGTCAAAAAAATAGTGATACAGAACTCTACTCTGATTCAAACGGTAGCTCTGTACTGGAAAATAAAGTTAGTATAAAGATGTCATAAGACAGGCTAGCATTTTTGAATTTACATTCAATTATAGATTCTCCTTTTAAAATTACTCATTACAGAGGTTTATGGGTCTTTATTTTTCTTCTAAATTAATCCCAACCAGTCTCC
This sequence comes from Alexandromys fortis, assembly GCF_014885135.2. Taxonomy (NCBI): domain Eukaryota; kingdom Metazoa; phylum Chordata; class Mammalia; order Rodentia; family Cricetidae; genus Alexandromys; species Alexandromys fortis. Next base: position 2,152,513 of record NW_026068055.1, on the reverse strand, counting down.
TCCTTAAAAATACCAGAATGAATATGATGTAAGAAAAAAGTCAAACTATGGTTATGTATATTTAGGTAAAAAAGATAGATGTTTAACAGTAAATGTATTGTATTTACATAATAAATGAGGACAAGGAATTGTAACAAAATTAAACAAGACTGTTGCTAGAGTTGTGAATTTGGCGTTCTCACAAAGGGTTAATGCTTCTTTCCGAGATATTCATGACATAAGTTATAATTGTTTAGAGAAGTCAAATAACTTTTCTAATGAGACAGATAAAATAGGGCATGTTGATGAACTGTGAATAGATCTGTGGCTCTATTATTTTCCTTACATTCAAATGATTAGTGCTGCCTAGATTTCAATATGGAAATGAATAGAGACCAACATATTTGTCTGCCTAAATATATGTTTTGAGAAACCAAGTTAACATACAAAGTGTGACCTAAGGCTAGGACTTAGAAGCCATATAGTAATTTTCAGCATATTTTTGTCAGTACATTTTGCAGGCAAAGGCCAGAAAACTAACTTTAACTGAAGCAAAAATGGAATGCATTGTCTCGTGTAGTTGAAACTTTCCTTGTTACACACACAGATGGATTCTGAGACATAAATAATGCCATCAGAATTTAGCCTCATTCTATCCCTAGATCATGTGTGGGATTCATTCTCATACAATCCTCCCTCATACAGGCACCAAAATACAGCTGATAAATATCAAGCCTGGCAAGCAAGGGTGAGCTTGGTCTCTGGAGAGAGTCACAAACATCCTGTAGTCAGCATCACTAGCTCTGATGTCCTGCTGCTTCCTCTTGATTTTGTTTTTGTTTTGTTCTTTTTTGTTTGTTTGTTTGTTTTTGTTTTTGTTTTTACAGCTGCCAGAAGCACAAGTAGTGATGTACTAAGTTACATTAAAGAGTTATTCAGAGAAAAAAACTAGAGAATATCAGAGAGACAAAATGACAAACATCTACTATACTTAGAATAATTGAACAAGCACATGGTAAGTGGAAATAAAATTGGAGCATTCAGTTGTTCAAAAAACAGGGTATTATTTATTCTCCTTTGTCTGTAGGGTGTGAATCAGCACTATTACTACTATTGATTGATTGATAGATTAATTGACTGACAAATGGATTGATTGATTGACTGATTGATTGATTTAATGACAGTTCTCTTACTGGAGCCCAGACTAGAACTGAATTTACCATATAGTTCAACCTGGCCTCAATATTTTGGTAGTCTTCCTGCCTCAGCTTCCTGAGTGTTTGGACTACAGGCATGAGCCACTACGCTGACCTCTCTGTTTCTGTAAGTAAAGTTTTATTGGAACATAGCCAAGCCAATTCACTCACGTTTTCTCACTGGCTGTTTTTGCAGTACATCAGCAGAGACTAGTAATAACAGCAGAAGCAGTTTGACCTTCAAGTCTACAAGACTTATTTCGTCTTTGAAAATAACAGCTTGGTGAGCCCTGCAACAGAGATTTAAGGATAAAATAGTCGAAGTAAATGGGTGCACTTTTAAAGAGGAATGAAATTCCAGAAAGCACCAGTCTTTAAAGAAAGTCTTCATTGTGCATCCAGGAGACACTTTTCTCTGGTCCCTTCTGCGGGAGTCTTAAGCCTTTCTGTGGCTGCTTACTCTTCTGCAAAGAGGCAATCTCCCTTGTGATTTATGTCATTCAGCATTTGCCCAGTGTTTAGCATTTGCAGTTCATCTTTTGTCATCTTGAACTTTATATCATACACTCTTTGTGCACGTCAAAGCTTTGACTTTTAGTAATGTTCGCAAATGTGCATTGCCTCACATTCCTTTTTTTTTTTTTTTTCAAATGAACAGGGACATGTACATCTTGCATTCTGATTCCCCCTTCTAGCCACAAAATTAGAATACACCGTCTCTTTCTGCATTATCCTGATCCTTTTTCAGTTAGGGACTAATTCATAACAACAGGACCTAATTGTTTTAGCATCTTATGAAAAGATTTTCAGAGCTCACATTTTAGGTATTTTGTAGAGGTTTTCTTGAAGTTCGAATCTGGCAACGCAGTAATTGGACTGCTTCTGGCCTACTGTAAACCGTGGTGTAAAAGAATTTTAGATGAGGAGAATATTGGGAAGTATTTTTAAATACTTGTTATATATTTCCTCTATCAAAAATTACCTGAAATGTCTTGAGAATAATGCTTGAATACATCTCAATTCTTTTGTTATTATGTTTCAGATGTTCCTAATAGGTGCGGTTTTGTCTTTCTATACAAAAACAACAACAACAACAAACCAAACCAAACAAACAAACAAAAAAACTAGTGAGACTGGTTAACCAGCAATACAATTAAGAATTGTTGAGGTGTTACAAAATAAGTTTACACTCCATAGCCGGCAGAGTCCCATCTGTGTGGAGAGAGAACAGATTCTAGTTTAAATGAGTGTTTGAGACTGTAAGAGCAACAGGAAGGGTGGTTAGAACAGGGCTGTCAGTTTTCTTCTGTAAAACTGATAAAACTTACTGCTTAGGAATGCTGGGAGACTCAATACATGATTGAACATCAACATTTAAAACATCAAATGGTTTATTATCATCTAATATTCTCAATAGAATGTAGTAACTTTAAAGGTTTTTTATTTTAATTTTTTGTAGTAGTGGGTTCTTTAGATTGTTTTGATTTTCATTTTTTTGATCTTTTTAAAGAAAGAAACAGAGAGACAGAGAAAATAATGTTGAGTTTATGTGGAGGTGGGCAAATTCAGACTGCATCTGAGAAACTGGGAAATTGGAAGAGGGACAAACATGCTGAAAATATACTGTCTGAAAGGAATTTAATAAAAATGTATAAAAAATTTCCCATAAAGGGAAGAAGAAAAATTACTAGAAACTATGCTAGATCCCTTTAAGTGTCTTAATAAACTGAAGGAAAAAGTTCTTTTAACTTATTTTAGCCATGGTAATATGTATCTTAGGTGCTTTTCAATTTGGGCACAGTCATCCTAGTTAATACCTCAAAAATGTCTTGTATTTAATGAACATATGAAAAGTTGAAATATTTTATTTTGAGAAAACAATAAACCACTACTGCTGCATTCTTCAGGGCTGGTAAAAGCTTTCTTTCCTTCTTTCTTTCTTTCTTTCTTTCTTTCTTTCTTTCTTTCTTTCTTTCTTTCTTTCTCTCTTTCTCGCTTGCTTGCTTGCTTTTATGTTTGTTTGTTTTTCGAGACAGCGTTTCTCTGTGTAACAGCCCTAGCTATATTGGAACTTACTCTGTAGACCAGGCTGGCCCTGAACTCACAGAGACCTTCCTGCCTCTGCCTTCCAAGTGCTAGGATTAAAGGCGTGCACCACCACTGCCAGGCATAAAATATCATTTAATTAAAATTAATTTATTTGTACAAAAATAACAGAAGTACTTGAATAAAAGATTCTAAAGCTCAAATAAATGAAAATATAATCTTTTTNCTGTGGCTTTGGAGCCTGTCCTGGAACTAGCTCTGTAGACCAGGCTGGTCTCGAACTCACAGAGATCCACCTGCCTCTGCCTCCCGAGTGCTGGGATTAAAGGCGTGCGCCACCATCGCCCTGCAAAATATAATCTTCTTGTAGCAACATATGTAACCCATATGATAGTGGGGTGCTGTCATTTCTCAATTAGTAGGATGAACTGGGGCATGCTTTGATGCCATTTGGTATTTTGTGGACTTTAAGTCTATCTTAGATCCTCTTTTCACAAAGCTCTATCTTCCCAATAATTGAACAAGTTGAACCACCATCCTTTCTTTAAAAGCAGAATTATTGTATAATCAGATTGTCTCTTAGGAGCAGAAGGAGGAAGGGCAGAATAGAGAGACATTTGAGACAGGCAAGTCTTTTGTTGTTTTTGCATTTTAGCTATGGAAATGTCCAAAAACTAATGTTTGCCATAATAAAGGTGACATGTCACAAACATTTTAAATAAATTGGAGAGTAAATGAACAGGAAAATGTCTATCCTGCTTTAACTTTGAAGGATGCCTTATTAAGGCTTGTGTGCCTGCTCCTGCATATGTGTTGGTTCCTTTTTGTAAATACTTAATGCACAAGAGTCTCATGCCAGGATTTTGGTGAGACCCCAATCCAAATGACCTGAACATTTGAAGAAAATGGAGGCAAAAGACTGGGTTTTTCAGGTCCAAGTTGCAAAATTCTCTCATAAGAGGTAAGACCTTGCTGCAGAAGTTCTATTTTTAATCCAACTATTGCTTCTGATAGAGACGGCAAGTGCAATAAACTACAAACACAGCAGACAGCACTTTGTTCTCTACTTCTGCAAACAGATGGGCATAAATAAAAGTATAGCTATGTGTGTACCACAAGATTTGTCCAGATTTGTTGTATTTTGCTTTCCATTAGCTTTCTGACATCTCAATGCTAAAAAAATCTCATGGAATTATTAGGTAAGTCTTATAATAAACATCATGCTTTTTCTAAAAGGTAGTGATTGTACGTAGTGTACTTCCCATGCCTGTGATGATAAGTTGACTCATCCTAAAAAAGGTCAAAAACAATATTATTTTCTTTTTAGATTTTAGATTCGGGCAGTTCACTAATAATAAAGCATAAATGTTAAAAATTATTTTTATTTCAGGTAAAAAGTACTTAAAAACCTGACCCATTTGTTAGACCATTTTAGGAACACAGCAAAAAATAGTGTTTATGACTCACACACATGAACACGCACACACACCACACATAAAAAAATACATTAACTTTAAATATAATGAAAGTTTGTATATTTTAAATGAAAGAAATATAAATAAATTTAAGTATTCAAATATATTAAATGAGAGGTTTTACTTAAAGAAAATATTAGCCAAAATAAGTGCAAAGCACAATGTTTGATGACTGAGTTTAAGTGACATCACAATAGTTTGCTCAATTCTTTTTCTCTCAAGAGAGGAAGGAGAGGCAGAGAGGCAGAGGCCGAAGAGAGAAAAATTTGAGACAGGCAAGCATTTTGTTGTTCTTGAATTTTAGCTATTGAAATCTCCAAGAGTGATGTTTGTCATAAAATAATGATAAGTCAGAAGCATTTTAAGTGATTTGAACAGATAATGAAAAGGAAACTTTCTATCCTGCTTTAATTATGAACGGTGATTCTGTATACGGTCCTGGCAACACAACAGCTGAAAGGATAAAAGAATAGTCCCCTATGTCTCATTATATATATGAAATATATATGTGAAAATGAACGTATTTACAAAAAAGTTCATAGATAATTTTTCTGTGGCTATCAGAGGATAAGTTAACCTACTTCCAGTGCCTCTGACAATTATAAACTAAGAAACAATTAAAGTGACGGAAGACTTTTGAGTAATATCAAAAGTCAGGGGTTAAATAGTGTCAATGTGGAGCAGTTTCAGGCAAACCATCCTGTTAAATTATATATGTGGTTAGGTAGTTAAGACATTGTGTTGGTAGTATTACATCCACTTGATTTAATTCTCACTAAGATTGAATGTAGGCATAATCATATGTCAAACATGATTGAGTACCTTGTTTAAAGTAATAAGGCTAATGTGTTGGTTAGCTCTTATCAAACTCATAATTTATGGCAAAATGAAACTTAAAACCAAATATGTTAAGGAATTTCTCTTTCAATCATTATTTGCACACTTGTCTATAGTTTGACTGATTGAGCCTAGGTAGATGGCTTTTATCCTGCTTTGAGTTATTTGGACTTGATTTCAGGGTATATTAAATTTAATCAGTTTCATGGAAATTATTCTTCCATGATATCTATTCAGAGTGAGTGACAGATGAGAACAATACTAACCACAGTACACAGACGCATTAAAGTTCCTGTTCACAGAATGTCCTTTTGTTATTTGGACCAGAGAAAGTTGTTTTATTTACAGTGAATTTTTAAAATAGTGGTCTCCTTCATCCCTGGATCTAATATACATGGGAAGTAGAAAAAAAAAAAAAACAACAACAAGATCTCCTGAGTAAATTGGGATCATGGGGACCTTGGAGGAGGATTGAAGGGGAGAGGGACGAGGCAGGGACGGGAGCAGAGAAAAATGTAGAGCTCAATAAAGTCAATAAACACAGGAATGGTCTCCTTAGTCCTCATCTTCGCAAGAGTTAATAAAATTTTCAGTAATAGTTAGTTATGCGAGCTCTAGCCTGAATAGTATTATTTGCAAAATAATGGGAAGAATTTAAATGAGGGGAAACCTACAGTTAGTTTTCTAAATATATTTCTGCTCCACCTCTTTGACTATCAGATATACATTCATAAATATAGATCTGCATTAAGTAATAGTTATGAAACTCCAGGGAAGCATGAAAGCACTTCTAAAATAAAAGTGAGAATGAACATAATTTTATAAAGTTGCATGACAAATCACCTCATATTTCACTGCAGCACAAAGAGCACAGCTTCATGGGTTTTCAATAGTGTTTCATATTATTATGATTTCTTATTCATTTCATAATTAAACATTATAATTCTTTGGTAAAAAATGAAATGTTTGCACTGTTATAAAAGAGATCATTCTTTTGGTGATGAGTCATTTCCCTTGACAAAAAGTAGTTAACAGAAAATATTTCAGGTCACAAGAATGTGTCCATTCACTCAGAAAATAACAGGTAGTACAAAATCACAGCTGTATGACTTCAGAAAGATTTTATTCTTCACATATATCCATCATTTTACATGCATGAGAATGTTCTAGAAACATGCACACATACTAGGCTGTTTTTTCCAGTTTCACTATGGCAGTAAGAAGAAATAGTTCCGAGAGCAAGCATCTTGGTAATCAGAACTTCTCATTGAATCATTAAGAAATACATCATCCAAGTTTTGATTTCAGGTTTGAAGAATATTCAACATCTGATTCATGGAACATTGGCTGGGGATTTTCCCAAGCTAGTCTTAGCCTGGTTCCATTGTACTGTAAACATTCTCTGCAAATAAAGAACCACTCTGTGACTAAAATTCATATACAGTCTAGGCAAGAACCAAATTATTTGGAAATTCTGCTGTTAACTTGTGTTGTGACATTGAGCAAATTTAAATTTCTTAGTCTTTCATTTTTTAAAAATTGATCCCATTTCAATATAAATATACCATAGTCTCATTTTGAAATGATATTTTACTATAAAAAGGAACAAGTTAAAGAGAATTATTATTCTATAGTGATATTTAACACTTTCTCAGGTATGGTTTTAGATTAAATGTGTCTGAGTTAAAGTTTACAAACTTCTCTGTGGTCTGCCATCCTCACCCACTCCAATTTTAAAGATCAAGTCTAAGCACTATCTTATTTTAGGCAAATGCTTATATTTTTAATAATATTTCTTGTCTGAGACTTACTGCTTTGGTCTGAATGCTATTAAATGCTTGTATTATTGTAATCTCTGATCCCTCCTGTATATAGTCCTAACAGTACTAGATTCATAATTTACAAAGAAAAAAAGAACCTCAGATTTGAGTCTCACATGTAAAACTTCTCATGATCGGGTCCTCATTTTCGTTCCCAGTGTTATGTTCTATCCTATTAACTTCTCAAAGACTTACATGTTAGATCTTCTCCATATCCATTTGGGGTTTAAAACCTGTTCCCACTATTTAAAAACTGTACCCTAACTTTCTATCTGCCCTTATTGATACCTCGATTGATATTCCTCCTCTCTAATCTCATGTGTCTCTGAATATTTTTTCTTGTTGTTGATACGAGTTTGGTAATGTTAAAGGTGAGAATGATAATATTAAAAGGTGAGCATTTTATATAAAATGTAGGAGGTCTGGGGTTCAGTCATCAGCATCATCTACATCATAAGACAAATAACTAAAAAAGATAGTGAAAAGAATTAGGACACAATATTTTCAGTGGGATTAACAATCTTACAGCAGAAATGCAGAGGAACTGTTCAACCTTTTGTACTTTTGTATGTGAGAACACTGTAAGAAGAGGGTAAGATTCATGGATAAGATCACAAATTCTTCCTACTCATTGAATATTTCCTACTATTCAAAGATATAAAGAATAAACATGGATTCTTCCTAAATTAGCTGGTGCTGGTTTTGGCATAACAGTACATTTTCTCCATCTTGTCCAAATCATCCACCATCACTTTGTTTATAATAATGAGAGTCCTGTGCATTGCAATTACCTCCCTCAGTAGTCACAGTTTCCATTTGGTTGTGCATACAATGAATTAGAAACCTAGCCATGGCACTCATTATAGCCTCAGACTTCTACTTAAACATGACTCAAAAGATTTATTTCACAAGTGATTCAAACAAATGACACGATTGAGCACTTTCATTACCTAGAATTCCTCTTGCACATCTAACATGAAACGAGAAATAACCTAGGGGGTAAAAATGGAGGATAAAATAGGAAGACAAAAAAAACTTTATAGCAGCCAGAAAAAGAGAACTAGGAATCAGGGATGAATTAAATGAACAGCACAGCTGCAATATCCTTAGCAAGGAAAAAGGAGAAACTATATATTGGAAAAACATTTTAAGATGCAGAAGGGATGAAAACCACATAGACTAAGCACTTTGAATATATAGCACTCCCACAAAGGGAAGAGTTACAAACAACATCACAGACTAAACCCCTATGATTCACAGTAACCCCCTCGACAGAAATGATGGACTTTATCACTGTGGGACCTGAGAGCACTAAGGAAAACCTACCGTATCGGGTTGAGTGAACTCTGCTATCACTGCAAGCCACTTGTAACTGTCAGAGTAAGCCAGATTCCGTTCACATCAAGACCTGAAACATGATTGTAACTGTATAATTATTAACAAATTGGCAGGGGGCTTAAATAGGCAAGGGCCATTATGTATTGGGAAACAGCAAAGATTGGTTGTTTTTCCACATGCCTCACCATTTTTATCTTTACTAAGATTGTGTGATATTCTCATTTCATTCTATTTCCTTACACCCAGGAGTCTTTTGGTCACGGGTTTGACTTTTCTAATTTATTAATCAATAAACAACATGATTCAGTTTTTAATATTGGTCCATGTTGTTCATTAACGCCACAGCATTTACAACTACATTTTAAGGACTAGGTTGAACTGCGGGTCAGCAGTTACGACTGTCTGGCAGCTCAGCAACTGGATGATGGTCAGTATTATTGTTCATGCTGTGAAGTAGTTTTACACATGATGGATAGTTCATATACTATAAAGGAGTTACCATTTGTGAAATGAATATATCTGGAAATGCCAAGTTTAATAGATTTTGCTAGAAGAATGTCCCAAACATAATGTCCCCCTGTGACATCATATCAAGCATTAAAGATAAGGGCTGGCAGTAATGCTAGCTTAACTTCACAGGAATATGTGTGTACTCACATGTGTGTTTGCCTGTGTGATTCTCCTGATCCTCACGTCACCCCAGGGTAGCATTTTTAATTATTTTTCCTAGGAGGAAGCTAACCTAGAGAAGTTCCCCATTATAAAGGAGGTAACAGAAAATTATTTGATTTTAAACCATGAATGTCACATCTGTCAACTGGCATGCTGTTTTAGAAAAAATGAAAGGCAGTGAATGAAGTGACCACTGCTTATTTGGTAATATGGAGGTAACACACTGCCACAATCTGCAACAGCTGGGTGGGGCCCAGCATTGTGCTGACAGGAGTTGTTACAAAATTGGCTTTTATTCTCGAAAGCTATGGGCTGCATGAGCTCCTTCAGTCCTAGCAACTTCTTGATTTGACAGGGTGTTGAAGACCATGTGACAAAGAACTTTTTAATCACTGTTCTTACTGGGACGTTAAAAGGATCCTTCTCAATTTTAGTCTAAGAGAAAGATTTGCAAAGTTAAAATTTCAATGGAAATTAGTAAGTATTATTTCTTATACAATTATTTAACTTATATTTAAATGCTTCTATGTCCTCTGATCTGAAAAAGAGAGACATAAATATAGAGATTTTCTCACCCAGAATTATTTAACCAAAAAACATATGAACCTGTAGTTAGGTTTTTTTTTAAAGCAATATTTTTATGAATTCTTTGAGAATCATACAATGTACTTTGAACATATCCAATTCCACTTTCAACTCTGATTCTGACTGCACTGCTCTCTTTGCCTTTCCATCCCACCTACACAACTTTGAGCTTTTTTCTTCCCCGCCCCTGTGCCCCACTAACTCTAATTTGATTTGCCTAGCTGTTTTTGAAGTCAGATCTTCCTTGGCATGTGGTTGACTGACTAGGGTTCACATCTTTAAAGAAAACTTACTGTTCCTCTTCCTGCAGCTATCAAAAGTCAATAACTCAGCTCAGGGTAGGATTTCATGCCCACTTGCCCTGCTCTTTGTGCTGTGAATTAGTCTGGCTCAAGCTTGCCCAGGACTTTTAAAAATGGTGTTTATTGAGAAAAAAAATAATTTTAGTAGGACCAATATTAAAGGATACTTTAACAGAAAGATAAAGAAAGATATGAATTTTATGGTGTCATTAAAAATGGCAGTATCAGTACCAAGCAATAGTGGCAAATGCCTTTAATCCCAGCACTTGAGAGGCAGAGGTAGCCAAGTCTCTGTGAGTTCGAGGCCAGTCTGGTCTACAAAGCTAGTTCCAAGACAGCTAGAGATGTTACACAGAGAAACACTGTGTCAAAAAGAAAATGAGAGTACCACATAATGGTGAAGACGTTTTAAGTCCAACATTTTTATTATTCAAGGATATGAGTCACTCACTAAATAAATACCAAGTTGATTCAGAGATATAAATCATCAATCTTCATAAAAGAAGACAAGTAATCAACGCCCATGCACTGTAGTACACAATGATTATGGACAAATTGGCTGGAAGTTATATTTTTCTTCTGTAGTGATATTTGATTTGTATTTCAATAAATAAAACTTGCCTGAAGATCAGAAAAGTAAAACAGTCACACTGGTCAGCCTTACATAGCAGGCAACAATGACACACATCTTTTATCCCAGTAGCCACAGTGACACATATCTGTAAGTCCAGTAGCCACACTAGTTTACCATAAAAGCCAGGCAGTAGTGGTCCTTAATCCCAGAACTAGAGAAGGTTGTAAAACAGGAGAAGACAGCTCTCAGTCTTAGTCTCATCCTGAGATCCCTTGAGTCAGGATCGCCACTTCAGACTGAGAACTTGTGGCTGGTTGTTTTGGTTATTAAAATACAAATGAAATGCCACTATATTCTTCCCATGAGGTCACAGTATAAGTGAATTCAATGAAACTCAGTGTCAAGTGACACTTGCCTCCTTTCTTCCTAAACTTCATCCAATCTTGGCTTTGTAAATGATTATAATTGCCTGGGTTCTCCAAGCATCTACAAATGAAAACACTACATACTTGATGTTTTTGTTTTTATTGTATCTGGCATCAGTCATTATTCTACATGCGTGTGTGTATTTATGGTCATACATTTGAGGATATTCATGCATGTGTGTTCATGTACATGAGGAGAGAAAGGTAAATTTGGTTGTTCGTCCATATGTTTTGTGTGTCTATGTGAATTCAATGCATTTGTGTGTCTTCACCTCTATGGAAGGGTTTTCATCAGTAAGAACTTAACCAAATAAGCCATCTCATCAGCATAAATTTCCAAACTATAATCTCTACCTAATCTTATTAATAGTTTAAGGTGAATTTTTCATATTAGTTATGTTATAGAAGAAATAATATACTGATATAATATATGGATAATGATTTGTAGTCAATTATTGATTCTTTTGGTCTTGTTTAATTAATGATAAGTGCCTCAAGTTTAAAAAACAAAACAATGGAAAATTCTTTGCATAAAATAATTTAATGTTGTAAACATTTTTCCTTTATTTATTACTGTTTGACACAGAAATTTATCTTTCAGCTTGAAACAAAACTTTCATAGAATTAGTATTTTAATTTCTTGTTTATTATAGAAACCAATAAAAATGTCTTTAATATTGTACTTCGGTTTTCTAGAATTATTTTGTACAAATATTTTCAGTGAAAGGTTAAAAGTCTTTGCTTCATTCTTTCCTAGTAAAATGATAATAATGTTGAAATATTATTAATAATACACTGTTCAAGTCATGAACATAATTGGAAGGCATGAAATTAAATTTATAACACATGTACACAAATTGATCTTACTACTAAATAAAAGTGAATAAGGTAACTTTTATTTAACTCTAATCTGTAAAACTGTTTCAAAGACAGCCATCAGAAAGAAACTAAAAGTAAATAAACAGGAAATATCAGTTATAATAAGGGTTGAAACACCTACACTTCCTATGCCTCATAAAACTCCTGACTAGCAGCATGAATCATGTGAGCTTTCTTTCTTTCAGCTGGATGGTGTTTCATTTCCAGGAAAGAAGGTGTAGATAAGTAGACAGCATGCTTACTCACAAGACTACTCTAGCCTCCAAGAGAGGCCGATTAGCTTAATACTAAAGTTAAATCAAAGACTGAGTTAAAAATAAAGCAGAGACAGCTAGAGATTTTTACTGACAATTTATTCCTCTATTGTAAATGTTGACTACTTTCTTATAAGTTTGATTCCTCATCTACATAATGTTTTTCTTGACTATGTACATTAAATGCAGACAAAGAAAGATCAGCACTAAATATACTATGAATAAGAATGCTATTTTTTCAGGGTTTTTCTAGTAATAAACATTACTGATTTGTATACAAAATGAACACATTTAGCTTACTTAACATATGCCATGCATACATCGAGAGCTATAATTACACTAATTTCAGTATAATAATTACATGAATTAATTCCATTTCTACTCTTTCAAAAATAGTCTCCTGCCTTGGAGAAGAAAATTTGCACACAGCAATAGTGTAGATTTTATGAGTTTAAACATTAAGAAAAGCCTTCTGAGCCTCTCCAGCTGGAATTATTTGCATATTTAAGCAAGGAAAGGAGTCGGGCTTCTCAAAAGCCTTTTTGGCAGTTCAGTGTGATGTGCACTCCATCCTGACAACTCCCGTCCAGTCCATCTCACTCCTGCATGTTTACTGCTGTCTGAGCAAAAGCACAATGCGTGTTTCGGCATTTCTGAATTCCAACTCTTCTGGACCAATTTTAGAATTCATCCTTTCCTTTTTTCACTAGAAAAAGAAAGCATCTAGTTCTTCCAGGAGAAACTCTTAACTTTGTGAGATTGTTATTTTTATCAGCTTGACTTACGTGGCACATACTTCATATTGTTTAAGATAGAATTAGTGATATGAGGGATAGTGTTGAAGCTCAGTTTATAAACTATATGTCTCTGGAAACTACGCATTTTTCTGTGTGTGTTGAGTACTGATTTGTCTAGGTATCTTGAGGTTTAAACTAGATATCTCAAAACAAGTGACATGTTAGCTTGGTGGTAAATAAAATAAAATTTCTTCTGCAAATCTGAGTATTCTTTAGTTAAGGTAAGGTACAACATACTTTTAAGTACAATTTCTCCTAATATTTCATAATACTGTTCTGTCATCAACAGGCTTCTCTCCTTATTCAATAAAGTTATTAATAGAAGTTAAGGTCATGAAATAACATGACTAAAAATTCTTTTTTTAATTAAAATATAATTTTACATTTTCCTCTTTCTCTTTTCTTTCCAACTATTAACTTCTACCATGAACACATCATACCAATGCCTTCTCGCATTCATGGCCTCTTCTGGCATGTGTAAGTGTATTTAATATTTATATTATATTTGTGTTTATAATATGTAAGTATATATTATATATAAATATATACATATACACATACTAATGCACAAATATGATGGGCCATGTGTGTGTGTGTGTGTGTGTGTGTGTGTGTAAATTCAACATGTTGAGTCTGAGTCTGTTTAGTGTATACATATATTTGCATGTGTGTATATTATGTCAGGGCTGACCACTTAGTATTGAATATTCAGTTAGGAGTTTTCTCAGTGGAGGTCACTAATTCTTTTTCTCAGCGTCTCTCACTTGCTCAGCAGTTTTTTGTCTAGTAGTGGAGACCATGAAATTCACCCTTTCATGCTATCATGTTATTGGTATGTCCTCATTCAGGTCTTGATAAGGTATCATAACTGAAGCTGCTCTGTCATTTCTTGTTTTCAGGAGACATGATCCAACAGCAAATTTCCTGGTCTTCTGGTTCTTACAGTCATATGCCCGTTACATTCTCTTAGCATTAGGTTCATGAGTTGTACTGTTCTTTGTTCTTTTGGGAGTAAATACCCTATGTTCAGTATTTTTTCCTGCATTTTGTCCAGTTTTGGCTTTCCTTAAGGGTCTCTGCTTGCTGTAAAGTGAAGCTTCTTTGAGGAAGGATGAGAGCTACCCTTATCTGTAGGTATAAGGATAAGTATTTGGGATGAATTTAGGAATTATGTTGATTTAGTGTAGGTTCTCTTCTAAGACTGATTACTGCACTAATTCTAAATAGTTGGTTAAGTGTCTGCTCCAGGCATGATTCATCTTCTGTTGAGAACACCTTAAGTTGTGGGCAGAAGGGAGTAAGGTCACACTATATAAGGCAAGAGAGAAAGGAAGGAAAGCAACTTCTAGGGATGGATGAAAAATGGTAAGGAAACCAGTTTTTCCACTTAAATTTGTATATAAGGCATCCAAATTTATGAGTAAACATATTTGAATGAAAAAATGCTACCTGGGCTGACAATGTTCCCTCCAGGTGCCATAAACTACTGAAAATGTAAAACCTAATACCAGGCTTGAGAAATCCTCCTTGTAAATTGTTGGCTAAGGGCATCCAAGAAACTTCTAAAACAATATAGGCTATTGCTGTTGCTCATGGTTGCCTGTCAGATGATGAAGGTAAGTCCCTATTACAGAAGACACTGTATATTGTGGACATAGGGCTCAGAATCTGAACTTCATCTGACATGAACACCTTCTTCTTACTGATCAATTTTCATAGTCACTATGTTAGTTGCAATGGAAGGCAAGCAACCAATAGTCTAGCTAGCTGTTGAACCAAAAAAATACAATGATCAATATGTCAAAATATCCCTAAGGGTGCAATAGTAGCAGCACTCATATCTTGGTATGCAACAGCTCTCTAAAACATAATTTTTAGTTTTGCTAATTTTGCTTATTTCTGAAAATCTTATTTAGTATTATTTTAGTAAATGTGCTGAGTATCAATTATTTTTAAAATATTAAATAATTTATAGACTAAAGTGAAGTTGAAAAGTAATTCCACTAATAAAAAATTAATCATGAAATAGCAAGACAATGTCAAAATGGAAATAAAGGCAAAGAGTATGCGAAATAGGTGGCATGACAATATGCTAACATCCCAGAAGATCAAATGAGTTAGTAATGTGGAAGAGTGTCACAGGTTGCAGTAGGCTGAAAGAAAAAGCTTTCCCTGACAACAGTATGTAACAGAAGCAGAGGTTTTTCTGTATTATGTAACATCTGGACACCAGGTATGAAGATGGGATGTTTGGGCAATTGTTTATTCTGACTGTTCTTGGTGTTCACTGAGCATAAGAGAAATCCCATCACAGACTTGGCAGAAATTATCCACTTCTTACCTTACACATCTTGTTCTTCTTGCCCAATGCTAATATTCAGCAAGCAGTGATAGCAAACAGATATAGGATTTCAGACAAAGCATTTGCAATGGAAGATGAAAACTATGTTTATGTTCCTAGTTATTCATCTCACTAGCTCTTATAAAGGAAATATTGATGAGCAATTTTCCTGTTTTCTAACAGGCATGCTTTTTGCAGTTATTGGATAGAAGAAATATTAGAAGAGGCATATTGAGTATGCCATCATTAGTATGCAGATAGTGATGATTCATAAGTAGGGAGTGTGTCAGCTCTGGTTGCTTTAAATCACTGACAGCTCTGTGTCAAATAACTGTGACTCTTTTAAGAGATGGTCTTTTTCATCTTTCCTTTTCCATCTCCCCTAACAGAAAACTAATTTGAAAGTTCCCTGAGGAAAATTTCAAGCTTATGTAGAAAACAATGTGTATCTGCTACTTTGCCTTCTCCCCAATGAATTAATCTTAGAGATTCAAGTGAGAGAAGTCATAACTCACCAGCTGCTGCTGGCATCTCACTTTACTTGGGCTCCACACATCTTTTACTGGTGTGTTCATACAAGGCTCTTGACTTGAGTGAGATTTTATTGTCATTTGAGCTGAAGAAATCTTTGCTTTCTGCACCAAATTACAGGCATGGGAGTGAGATAGTCTATAGGGCCATTTATAGCACCTATGCACAATCCTAGGCAAACCGGAGTCACCAGTAAGTTTCAAACAAGTGAGATCAATTAAAATCACCCAGAACATTATTGTTGGGTGCATTACACTATTGGGTGTTGAGTGTAGATATGCAAAGGTGTATTTCTTGGCTATATTAAGATTTTCTTTTTCTTTTTTCCTTTGTTAATAGAACCACACCTTTCTACATAACATAGTAGAATAAAACAGGAGAAGAGATGGGTAACAGCCCACATAACCTATCTCACTGTGGTCTAACTGGCACCAATATTACAAGCTTGGGTTGCTTCCATCCTAAGACCCTGCTTTAAGAAACAAGTTCTGTATCTAGCACTTATAACTCTGTAGAATAGGGTTGCTGAGAAGGAGTGAAACGTTTGTGTAGGACATGCTTCTACAGTTTTGTTTCAGAAAATGTTTCCATTACCTGCTTGTTTTTCTATTCTGTGATGATGGATTTTTTCACTCTTGTGGAGCAGGAAAGAATGTAAGTTATAAGAATATGAATAAAAATTGCTGAATGCAATTTTAATACTAGACACAAGTAATTTTTGGGGAAGTAGCCATTCATTCACTTAACAGAATCATGCAGGTAAACTCTGTCTATGCCTCTGCAGCATATACTCATACAAAACTAAGTTGAAATAGTGTTTCTCTCACAACTGGAATTGTAGAAAAGACCTCAGATTTCTCAGTCTTGCCAGTGACTGAAAAGAAATTAAAACATGGAATATTTCTTCCAGAAAGGTTAGCCATAAATATTTGCTCCAAGGATGTTGGAACCTCAATTCCCATTAAGTATGTGGTTCTAAAATTTACTATAAAGTAACATTGGGAAGTTGTTGTCTCTAGGATGAAACTAGGGAAGCACAAAACTCCCTCATGGGTGGTAAAAGTGAAATGTACAATTACAATTGTTCTGCAGAAAAAGATCTAAATAAAACGAACTAGAAACAAAATAGCATTAAATACACAAAAGCTAGTCAATATGGTAATTCATTTTTTATGAATACTTGCAATGTGGAGTTGGTGGAAGCAGCAGAACCCAGGGATACGAAGGTCCAAATGATCTTTGCGCATATACATGAAGTCTGCTGACAGAGTGGATTTCAAATGTTCTAACAACTTCAAGGTAAATATCTCAAGTGATAGACATGCTAATCAACTTCATTATAGCCATGTGCATGTAACAAAACAACATACTACATGATAAACATTTATTTTATTGTCAGTGATACTTCAACAAATGGGAACCCATGTTGGGTACAAGTAGACCTAACTGACTATGAGTCTAGTTTGTGTGTGGAGAAAAAAAATTGTATGAAAAACATATAAAGAAGTTAAGAATGAGAATACATTTCAGATTACTGAATTATAAAAATATGAGATACAGAGAGTGCTAAAAAATCAAACACAAAAACCAGAATTCAGTGTAAAGATACTTACAATGCTTTTTACAAGCAAAAGCTGTTTGGCTACACAGAAAACAAAAGAAGGAAAAGTCAGAAAAAAAATATATTTTGATAGGTATACAGAAGCAAAGTGATCATTGCTGGGAGCGATGAGTCTGACTGGAGCCCTCTGGCTTCTGCTACGCCACCAACATGTAACAAATGTGCATGCTTTCTTTTTAAACTCAGGTAACTTTTTTTTTTTTAATTCCTCTGACTAAATCATCTAATGCTGCTTTAAATAAGTGTGTCAGTAATCAGTATCTTCTTTTGATGTAGATCTTTAAGAAACTTAGTCCATTTTTGTTACTCCGATGCACCCATTGATTTTCCATAAATCACTTTTTCTTTTCCTAATTTTTCTTTTTTTATTACTTTAAAAAAGTATTATTTCAAATTCCCACTTCCTCCCCTCCTCCCTTTCCACTCTCTCCACACACCCTCTCCCTATCCCCCTTCAATCTTAAGAGAGAACAAGGCACCCTGCCCTGTGGAAAGTCCAAACCCCTCCCCACTACATCTAGGTTGAGCAAGGTATACATCCAAAGAAAACAGGATCCCAAAAAGCCATTACATGCAGTAGAGACAAATCCAAGTGCTGTTGTCATTGGCCACACAGTCTGCCCCAACTGTCAACCACATTCAGAGGAACTAGCTTGATCCCATGATTGTTCATTTCCAGTCCAGGTAGAGTTGGTAAGCTCACATTAGCTCAGGCACATTGTCTCAGTGGGTGAACCCTTCATGGCCTTGACCTCATTGCTCATAATCTCACTCCTTCCACACTTTGCCTGGGCCTTGGGAGCTCAGTCCAGTGCACCGATGAGGGTTTCTATCTCTGCTTCCATCTGTTGTTGGACAAAGGTTTTATGGTGATATTTAAGATAATTATCAGTCTGACTACAGTGCAAGGCCAGTTCAGGAGCCCTCTCTTCTGTTGCTTAGGGTCTTAGCTGGGGTCATCCTATGGATTCCTGGGATTTTTTGCTAGAGCCCAGTTTCTCACTAACCCCCAAAATGATCCCTCAATCAATACATCTCTTTCCTTGCTCTTATATCTGTCCTTCCTCCATCTCAACTTTTTCTATCTTTCTTCTTCTCTCTCTTGCTTCTTTATTTTGTTCTTTTTTTGCTTACTTTCATTGTTTCATGGATTTATTGAAATTTTTGTTTTGTTTCATTGTCTTTTTTCCTTTTTATTGAAAACAGACTCTTTCTCCATATAATATATCCTGATGGCATTTTCCCCTCCCTCTATATTTCCCACTTCTCACCTCCCCTCCATTACAGATTCACTTCCCTCTGTCTCTCATTAGAACAGAACAGACTTGCAAGAGGTAAAAACTTGCAGGGCTGTAGTGGCACATGTCTTTAATTACAGCACTCAGGAGGCAGAGACAGGCAGATTTCTATGAGTTCAAAGCCAGCATGCTCTACAGAGTAAATGCCAGGAGAGCTCCAAAGATACTCAGAGAAACTCTATCAATTAAAAAAAAAAAACTCTATCAATACAAAAAAAAAACATTTAAAAAATTATTTAAGCCTTTCGATGTTAAAACAGCTTTTTTAAAATAGTTTACTTCCTTTTAATGACTGAGACCTTCACCGACATAATGTTAGTAGATTAAATTGTCTGTTAAATATTTTTGCATTACAGTATAATATATTTTATACATCATTTTTTTTGAACGATCTTATTATGTAACCCTGATTGGCCCGGAACTCACTATGTAGACATGTTGGCCTCCAACTGAAAGAGATCCACCTGACTCTGCCTCACAAGTGCTAGTATTAAAGGCTGCATCACCTTGCAAGGCCACTTTCTTTAATAAACTATAAAAGGTTAAAAAAAATCAGACTGAGAAAGTATCCTACAAACTACATATGCAGTCAGTTCTCCACCCATTACCTCCATTATTCCCTTTATTGAAACAAAAAATTAAATATTAAAAAGTTTATTTTAATACAATATATTCTGATAACAGTTCTCCATCCCCAACTCCATCAATGTCTTACACACACACACACACACACACACACACACCAAGTAGGAAAAAACAAACAGAACAAAAAAGCCAGAAAAAAGCACAGGAAACACATAAATTCAGAGATGTGTGCACAGGAACCTGCCTCTGTCAGTCCAAACAATGTCCTGACAAAACAGTAGGAGACAGAGAACGCCCAAAGATGCATTGATCTTGCTTATGTCCTGCATCTACAGATGATCACTTTCTAATGTAGAATAACTATGCTTTATCTTCCGATTCTCTAAATGCAAAACTATATAACTGAAAGGGTAGTTGTCAGTGATGACCCTTTAAATATACAAGATAACTTCAGCCAGGGAAAAGGGATTTAATGCACTGGAATATAGAGAGACAGTTGCTTACCACAGTGTCTTTACTGCTTTATCATTGAAAGCAGCAAAATTAGTAAACAAACATATCCTAACCAAAGCCAAACAAATTAAATACAAAGAGTAAGGGGGAAGAACTGAACCCATACATTCCTTCAATTCAACCAGTGTGAATAAACTTTAATTTAAACACCAAAATTATTTACTAAAAAGACAAAATAAAATGTTTGTAGAACATAATCCAAAGTGTGGATACGAAATGTTGGAAGTCAACACACACACACACACACACACACACACACACACACACACATTAGCATGAAAAATGTTAAAATAGAATCTGAGCTAAACAGTGTAGAAGGGATTGATTTCTTAACTTCTTAATTATTTTTCTATCAAAACTTTCAGCAAGTGTGACCCATATTGCAATTGTACTTACAGTTTCTTCTTGGACACCCATGTAAAAGAAACCTTGTTGAAAGCTTATTTTCTTTTTCTCTCATGCTTCAAATAAGATAGTATCATACTTCAGCTATGATCCTGATAAAAAATCTAAGACCACAGTTCAATAATTGTTTCTGTCAGATTGTCCTGCAGTAAGTCTATGGGGCATTTTCTTGATTGCCAGTTGAGGTAGGAGGGCTCAGCCTACTGGGAACATGTACCTGGCCTATATAAATGGTTGCTGCAATCTGGGTTCCTCCATACTCTTTGCCTGAGTTCCTGCCTCCAGGTTTCTTCCATCATGTCCTGTTCTGGCTTTTGTGGATGCTGAACTGTGTGAGTTGTAGGATGAGATAAACCATTTCTTCCCCTGATTCATTTTGTCAGTGTTTGTTCACAGTTACAGGAAAGAGGCTATGACAGTTGGCTTGAAGGCAAACAACATGAGCAGTTCCTGGTTTGTTCCCTAAGTCTATGAATAGAGATCTGCTCAGAGATTGGTTCTTTTCCTGTAGCGCCCACCCGATGATGTAGTCTAAAGAGTCCAGAAAAACTTCAATACTACCTCAGTCTCAGATCAGCTACAATATCTTCATGAAGTCTGAAGACTTTAATTTCCATGACCAGTCACTGAGGGCATGTGCCTGGACAAATACCCCAGGATATTTCAGCTTGCATCACCCAATTTTTTTCTCTCAGAAATCTGTTCCGTTGACCCCTGTGCCTACTCAACCCCCAACCCCAAGCAGATTTTCTTTTTTTTTATTTTTTTTTTATTTTTTTATTGAGAAAAGGAAAAAAAAAGTTTCCGCCTCCTCCCAGCCTCCCATTCCCCCCCCTCCTTCCACCCTTCTTCCCCTCCCCCCACACCTCTCCCCCTCCCTCTCCAGTCCAAAGAGCAGTCAGGGTTCCCTGCCCTGTGGAATGTCCAAGGTCCTCTCCCCTCCGTCCACGTCTAGGAAGGTGAACCTTCAAACTGGCTAGGCTCCCCCCAAGCCGGAACATGAAGTAGGATCAAAACCCCGTGCCATTGTCCTTGGCTTCTCATCAGCCCTCATTGTTCGCCATGATCAGAGAGTCCGGTTTTATCCCATGCTTTTTCAGTCACAGTCCAGCTGGCCTTGGTGAGCTCCCAATAGATCAGCCCCACTGTCTCAGTGGGTGGGTGCACCCCTCGTGGTCCTGACATCCTTGCTCGTGTTCTCCCTCCATCCGCTCCTCATTGGGACCTTGGGAGCTCAGTCCAGTGCTCCAGTGTGGGTCTCTGTCTCTATCTCCATCCATCGCTAGATGCAGGTTCTATGGTGATTAAATTATATTCATTGTCTTCTCCCTCAGCTGAGCCAGCACTCCCTCAGTTGAGTCATCAAACAAGATGTCCTTGTTCCCAGGCTTTACTAAAATGTAGCTTCTGAACACTTGTATCTGATCTGGCATCTGAATTTTAGCATTTAGAGAAAGCTCGTACTTCTATGAGTGCTTCTGGCCCACATACGTGTTTAATTGATGGATGTGAAATAGCAAACCATTTTTAAATATTCATAGTATAATTCTTTCAACCAGTATACTTTAATGAATTTAAAGAGATTCAGTTCACGAGAACATGACTTAGAGACAACTTTTCCAGGAACATTAATTACAGTAAATTCCTTTAACTAACTGCTTGTTACAGTTGATCTCACAGATATGCTGAATTCAGTTGAGTGGTTTATCTCCTTTTGGGATGGAAGAATGAAAAGGAGAAAGCATTATGGTATAATAGGAAGCAAACAGTGGGCAAGTGTGGAGTTTGGTAGCCCTGAGACACGTCTAGCAGAATCCCACGCCAAGCATCTCCGATGTCAAACATCTCTCTAGTTCTCCCAGTGAGAAGTAAGGATTTCATTATTCATCTGTTTTGCTCTAGTCAGTTATGGGCTTTCAGAGTGCCCGGAATTTTCTGGTAGCTCTTATATGCAATTTCAACACTCTTATGTATATTCTAAACATCCAGAGTCAAACAATTATCTCAATCACTAAAAAATTTAGTGATTCATTATATTAACAGGACATAGATCAGTTCACATAGTTTTTACAGTCATCACCATATATACGGTCATACCAGAAAGTAAATGAAATTAAAGATAGTGTCTAGTGAACATTTAGTAACATTACATCACACTATCTGTTACCTCCTCCCAAGCACTAATGTAGAAAGAATAAAATGAAAATATATTTATATTTCAACTACGTTTTTTGAACTACTAGAAGTAATGAGATTAGCATAATAACTTTCTTGAGATTTCTTTGGTTCTTGGGATTCATTCCTCTAAAAGTCTCAATAAGCATAAATGTCTATTAAATTAGGAGGGCTTTTTAAAGTTTATTGTCTTTAAGACACTGCAAAAATTTATGTGCCATAATATTTTACTTGAGAAACTTTAGACAAATTTTATTTTATGTATTTAAAATATTTCATATTATAGAAAGTAAAGCCATGGGAAAGAATTAAATGATGACAATTTATCTTAAGAATGTTTTGGAAGATTTACATTCTTTCCTACAAAGGCAAATTGAAGATATAATTTTAGTAAGGTGAATTTATTAAATTTTAGAAATGTTTTAGGTTACATTTCTGATTGATGCTAAGAATTCCCAATAGCCCAGAGTAGGCTTCCCTTCACACACATTCATTAACATGATAGCTCACAATTAAATTCAATGCAGAAACAATAAAGTAAGTTTGGCATGAAGATAAAGTAGACTTGGTAACATCATTGAAACTTGATGGAGGAGCCCGCACTGTGATGACTGAATTCCTCAGTGGAGCTTCCTGCTGTTGTGGCCCATTCTCTACCTTCTGAGCATTTCACGAATTGAATTATAACCTGATTCCCATTTGGTCATCCATGCTTTCCTTGATTTTTTCTGACTAACTGGTAATTCCCCTATATTGTCTATCTAAACTTTTAGTACACAAATTTCTTCTAAGTATTATGTTTTTAAGTAATTTTGATCTAGGAGTCTTAAGACATACAGGTGCCTTGCTTCTGGCAGTGAGTCTAATTTGATTAGTTCGGCTATGGCTTGGGCATTGTGAGTTTTAGAAAAGCAGTTGTAAATTGAGAGATGTGTTATGAAGGTGGGTGGTCCTTGGACTTCCCACAGGGCAGGAAACCCTGATTGCTCTTTGGGCTGAGGAGGGAGGGAGACTTGGTTGGGGGTGGGGGAGGGAAATGGGAGGCGGTGGAGGGGAAGAGACAGAAATCTTTAATAAATAAATAAATTAATTAAAAAAAGAAGTCTACCTGACTCTTTACAGTTACCCAAATAATCTTCTCGTTAGATATTATTTAAATTACAAAGAAAAGAAAGTAGAATTTCAGAAAGACTTGATGAATAACCAAAGATTAAAAAGCTATGACAGCAAAACTACAGGATTCTATCCAAGATGTATTGACTACTGGCTTCCTTCTAGTATTTTTTAACCTGGACTGCTTTTGTATTGTGTGAATGAGATAGTATACAGCAAATTCACCTAATAATCTCTTTTTTTGCAGTGTCAAAACACTCAAAATAAAAATACATAAAATAAGTAAATATCATTTATACCTCTATAATATTCGACACCTAGAGCAATGAAATTACTTGCTTTCCTCCTTATTTAATTGGAAAATACAGTTGTCCATTTGAATATAAATTGGTGTATTCTATGAATCTGACCAACAAAACCATGATATTTATTTGATATTTTATGTATTAGCAAGAAATTCTGAACTGGGTACTTTTTTGGCCAGTAATCTCTGGAGACAGGGCAGGAGGTCCAAGCTTCTGCTTGATACCAATATTGAGCCTGGGCAAATGAATCCTGTTTCAAAACACACACACACACACAAACACACACACACACACACACACACACACAGAGGGGGTGGATTCTAAAATGACCCACTTGGTTTCAGTTGTACATTTGAACTTTTTCAGATATGAACACATGTGGATCCTGCAATAGAAATAACACATTTATGACTGGCCTCTGTGGGCACTTGTTTAGGTATGCATACCTAAACAATGATTTGTGCATATACATAATAAAAAACAAATGTAAAAAACACACATTTTAGGGCTAATTCAAATAGTATATTATGTCAGGAATGGAACGCTACTTAAAATATTTCTTCTAAGAGATGTTAAAATATTTTCTTTCAAAGTAGATTTATTTAAAATATTTCAGGCACTGGGTGGTAGTGGCTCACGCCTTTGATCCCCACACTTGAGAGGCAGAGGAAGGCAGATCTGTGCGTTCGGAGCCAGCCTGGTCTACAAGAGCTAGTTCCAGGACAGGCTCCAAAGCTACAGTGAAAGCCTGTCAGAAAAAAAAAATAAAATAAAAAATAAAAATGAATAAATAAAATAAAATATTTCAGTGTTATATTTGGCAATTTATTTATTTATATACTCCTTCACCCTTATTCTATATCCTATATTTATAGATATTTAGCTTATTGGTATGTTGAGGAAAATACATCATAACTTTTAAGGGGAAGTTCTCTGATATATTATATTGTACATAGCTGAAAAATGTCGAATGCCATAACTATATTTACCTATACTATGAACGTGTGGAAACATGAAACAGAAGGGGTGTTAAATAGATAAGGGTACACTTTGTATAAAGCCACTTGCCATTACTTATTGCAGCTAATGTGAGTAAACTAAATCTATGCCTAATCTGAGACAAACTATTTAAGCCTTCATGGTTTAGAAGAGAATGTTCATGAAGGAAGCCATTCATAATTCCAGAAGTGAAAACAAACCAATTTCCAACAGATGTTGAAAGGATAACCTAAATAACATATTTATCCAGAATCTATGGTAATGGAAAAGAATCTATTTCATGGCACATTATAGATGAATCTTAAACATATAATTTTGAGTGAAAAAAGATAGAAAAAAATATATATTGCAGATATAAAACCCAGACACTGACAGATTGAGGGCATAGGAGAGCATGCTGGAGTGTTGAGAGGAGGTGTACGGAATGGAGAGGTTCTGAGGACACATCTCTACCTAAACATGGAGTCATGTGCTCACAGTTTGTGCTCTTTCTGGTTTGTAAAGTGCAACTCAATCCAAGTTTAGTAGGGATGGATATTTGCATGTTTGCCAACTTAAGAATGTTCCTAAAGGACAAAGAGTCCGGCTGAGCAACACTTGGGATATGGTAACTATTTGTATGATGAAAAAGACAGAAAAATGTGGACTTCAAAGGTTTTGAAGTAGTTCTCCAGATGACTGTGTGGCTCACAAGAATGATGCCCCACAAAATGTGACTTTGTTTGTTTTCTGACGTGTGCATGTCTACTGCAATGGAATAAAAATGATATTTAGAATAAGGACTTTCCAAATATTACAAATGATTGAAAATACTGCTTTAACATGGTATTCATAGATTGTGTGGTGTTTAGGAAGGTACAACAGAGCTCAAAGTTAGCATCGCTATAAATCAGTTTGCCTACATTTAAAACATTTCCCCTACATCTTTGCATAAAGACCCCCTAACGTTAATAGGATGATTTCTAAAATGACCTCATCAGCATTAGCTTCCCATGCAACTGCTGTTTGTAAAATTCTACTTTGAGCTTAGATGTGTTATTTTAAGGAATGTCTCAATTCAAGACTCCAGGATGTTGCCCATCTAGAAAAGAAATTTAGAATATTGTTTTAAACTTAGTAGTTAACATCTTTGTAAGGATTTATTTAGTTATGTGAATTTTTGTCCTTTCATTTTTATTTTTATTTTTATTTTGTTACTGTTGTTTGTTTTACTTTTTTGTGTTCCTTTCTTATTTCAGATTTGTATGATATCTCTGGGATGGCCATAGGAATGCTTACATAACATGTTGTGGGTCTATGGTGTTCACAGGTTCATGAAAGGCATTTTGATCACAAAGAAGTGCAAACATTTTAGAGTTAGAAACATCAATCAGTTAAGATTTCAGAGTTCTATTTGTGTAGATGTGAGAATGTCAGAAGAATCATGAAGCTGAGAAGTTGAAGTTGAGGTGGGAGATTTAGTTCCAGCGTAAACCTGTTGAGAATCATGACATAGGAAGGAAATGGTAAACATAAATGCTGTATGAAGTGTTCATAGGACACAGTATGAATATCACTTGTATGACCCACAAAAATCATTAATGTTATGTAAATGATGATTTTCTGAGTGGTGGTAGAAGCTTACCTACTTACATGATCTAAAAGCCATGTCGACCTCCTAAGAATCATGTCTTCTCTTGGAGACTAGAGCCTCATATAGTCAGACAGGCCTTGAATTCACTATGCAGTCCTATATACATACATACTTACATACATACATACATACATACATATATACATACATAACATAACTGTTATCAGAAAAAATAACTCATTTAAGTTTTCAAAATATTTTCAAATATGAATCATCAGACCTATAGCTTTTCCTTATACATAGGATATTTTTTATAAATCTATGTTTTAGTTATAGTTTTTCTTGATGGAAAATGAAGATTTTTATTTAAGATATTTATTTTAATTAATTGCTTATTTTGATTTTTACCCTAATTTTCTAAAAATTTCTAGTTATAAGAATTATAGCTATTAATAATAATTAATATTACATATGTCCAAGAAAATCACTTTACTAAATAAAATGAATTAAATTGAAATAAAATAAATGGTCTTTACTGATTTGTAACTATGCTATTGCCTATCCACTTTTTTTTTTGTATTTTAGCCGAACTCATTATGCTCTAAAACATGAATATTCATTAGCACGTATCACCCTGAGGTTTCTGTCTTACATAAGGGATCACCGAAGTTCTGTCTTCAAAGTTGCCAATTAGGGCCAGCAACTGGCTGTTGTGGCCCTCCTAGCTCTACATTTTAGATCATGTGTTTCCTGGTCCTTCCTTCTCAGCCTGATAAATGCTAGAAAGTTAGGAAGCCTTTTAGCCATGAAGTCCTATATTACAATCCCTGCTTCCTTTAATGTCCTCTCCTGCTCATCGTTGGATTTATTTCCCTCAGATGAACTATGGTGTGCTCTTTCTGGATTATCCTCCTGTTTTTAATCCTCTCTATCCTAATTATTTCCTTCTTACTCTTTGCCAGATGACTGTTCAAAAATTTTCAGTTAATAATTGTTTAGTGTGTAAAAGGCAGGAATCTCCCCTGGTTCCTTTCTGTTGTGTCCACCTTGGCTTAGCACACCTTGTAGCCTTCTCCACCTTCCTAGCTGCATCTTTGCTGCTTCCGACTTCAGACTTCCCAGACACTGCACTGCCTTCTGATCCCTCTGCCTTTATAGTTCATTAGCTGTGCATGACTAAGTGTGGACTTCTATTATGTTTGCTCTTGCCCTCAGCTTATTTCTCTTTAATAACTCCCAAGGAGAGGTATCATTTGCTCTCAGAATTCCAACCACAGCCTCTGTACTTTTATATTTCCTCCACCCAGTGTGGACACCCTACAGTTCTGACCAAACCATTATAAAATGTAATTTTGACAAGTCAGTTTCCACATCAAGGAGCTATAGTGATTTTTTTAATGTTATTAATTTTGGATGATACCTATTGGCATCTTAGCTCTCATTTTATCATTGGGCTCCTGAATTCATTCATTTCATGAGAGTTAAAATTTTCATTTGTTTGTTCAATCAAAAGAGCACTTGTTCTGTAGGTCTGGGAAGACTTGTTCTCACAGAATAGCTGAAATTGTCCCAAAACACGGAACACTTCTCTTCTCTGAAGCTCTCCTGGTGGAAGAACAGGTGTGACTCAGATTATTGGTGGATTTTGCTGTTGTTGATTGTTTGTTCATACAGATGACCCCTATCCTATCATTACAGATTTTATGATGTTTTGCTCTCTTCTATTTATAAATCTGCACTTGGTTTTTGTTGTTTGCTAATTCTTTATCTCTAACTTGGATTAGTCTATGGTCCTAACAGTGCTCTCTTTTAAACTTCTTGTACATATTTTATAAGATATGGAGCTTTAGAAGTCGCTTCTCAGAAGAATAGATGCGCAACACTTATCTTTTATTGTCTACTCTCTTGGCTCTGTGTTCAGGACTGTATGAAGCAGTTCATATTCTGTACCTAGTTATTGTTCATGAAGGCCCTCCTGACTGGAATATTTGTTCCTCTTATTTTGCAGGCAATGAAATTAAGGTACACACACAGAGAATAGCTGTTGTTGGTTACCTGACTGGTTCAGAGCAAAGTTTAGGTTTGGAATTGCACACATACATATATAAGCATTCACTTGATTTGGAAAATTCCACTTGAGTGGGCTGCATTGGGTGCTGCAGACGCAATTTTCCAAAGAATGTATTCATGCAGTGAGTATAACTTTCATCCTGAACGTTTTGCCAGCTATCAGAGCACAAAATAATAAAATGGTAGATGCACCAATAAGCCAGAGCCTTTTTGAGAGATTGATACATGTTTGAAACTGCACTTGTGATTTAGCACTAACTGTAAATTCTAAAAAGATGATTGAGACCTCATTAAAATTATCTGAGAAAGCCACAAGTAATTGATCTGTAGAATATGATGCATCCATGTGGCATTATTTCAAAGCTCCTAGTTTGCAGTTGGTCAGAAAGTCATAATGATTTGTATGGATAATCATTGCCAGTAAGAGCTGTCACAGTTAAATGTGTGCCCTGATCTTAGAAACATGCTAGGAACACAAGGTTTTAAATAGTAGTCTTGTCTTTAACATTTACCACATTCCACAATTTCAGTGGAATTCAGTCTTGGCTGCATGGATAGGTTACTTTCTCCTAAGTTCAAATTGCTACATTTCAAGATAATGCCTAACCTAATTATGCAATTTGGTTAAACCTGGCTTGGATTCTAATACTTCTTTGTTACCAGCAAAAGAAATGTATCAGAGAAATTACTTATTTATACTTAGTCACTATTCTTAGGTTAATTTCCCCAGTGAGCTTTTATTCTTCTCTTTAAAACGTAGAGTTAGGTGGAAAATAATCATTATTACAAAAAGGCAAGCGTAGTAAATCTGAAGAATATTTCAATTTCACAGATCAGAAAATGTGGGGACTAGCTAATGGAAGTAGAGGTTACCAGCATGCCACACAGTAACTGTTTAGTTCATTTTTAATCCATAAGCAATAGAACTCACAGACTGGAAATTTACACCAAAACACCGAATCAAACACTGCAGACCCTGAGAGAGAACCTGCTTCATTGAGCTGGTGGATTACAGCCTGGATCTAAATGGGCTCTGGAGACAGGGGCAGCACTTATAGGAACTGTGGGGAATGATTACACAAAACGGTCAGAATTCAATTTTGCAGAACAAATTATATACAATGTTGGTGCAGAAAACTGTTTCAGGATAGGGGGATAGGGCAGAGAAAATGTGTTTTTTTTTTCAAGGAGGAGAAAGTAGTTAATACAATTGCTCATGTATGTACTCGGGAATAAATCACTGAAAATTTTAATACACATTATATTTACACTATATATACATATATATATATATATGTGTGTATGTATTGATTAAAACTTGGATTTATTAATTCTAGATATGGTTTTTCCCTCTAGCTTTTCAGTTTGATTAACTTTCTTAAATACTATGAACACTTTTTATTGTTTATAAATTGTTATAATGTTTCAAATTCCCATCTAATGTATCTGTTGCTGTGCTCAAAAACTAATGATTTTTTGGTTCCCACTTAATTGATATTTGCAACAATCGTTTGTAAAGTTGACCTTCAAACATTAATTTAGGCAACTTAAATCTAGACCTTTGGCATTATTCTTCTATCATCCTACCAAAACAACACCAATGGAATAGAAGTAACCTTTCCAAACTGTACGACACAATCTGGCAGTGAGCACTTGTGTTCTGCCATACACATCAGTTAAATGGCAGCTATGTCCTAGATGTTCTACACTACATTGAGAAATCTCCCTTTTCCAGAAAGCATGGTTTTGGCGCACTCTACGTGATGTTGAGTTGAGAACTCTAAGTTTGACACTTTTGTCAGTCCATTGACAAATACAAAAAATATAGTTTTGCTTGTTATATTATGTGAAAACCAGATGTCCTGTTACCAGTTTAGACTTTTCATAAAAACCATTCTTGTATCACCATAGTGAAAACATTATAGATGAACTAAGCTGTTTACTGTGGGTGTTAATGTGTTTGGTTTGTAGTAAGCAGATTTATAAATATCTAAAGTCACAAATTGATGAAAGTATGGTTTAAAAATAAGTGATTAGAGAAAAAAATCAAATAAATAAGCAAATCACTGTGATGAATATATTGCCCTGTAAAATAAAATTATCTCACCGTGAAAAGTTGTTCATAATATACTGTTGAACTGAAATGATTATGGTAAAGTAGAGTATATGGCCTCCTTCACTTTGTCACAGGTAATATCAAAATAAAGAGGAATGTGTATTTGCATCTAAGTACATAACCATTATATAAACACATATATTTTCCTCTTCTCCTCCTCTTCTTCCTCTTCCTCCTCTTCCTCTCTCCTTTCCTTCTCCTCCTCTTCTTTCTCCTCCTGCTCCTTTTTATTTTCCTTCATTTTTTTTTTATTTTTCAACACAGGGTTTCTTTAAGTAATACATTGTACTGGAACTTGCTCTATAGACCAGATTGAGATACCTGCTTGCCTTTGTCACCCAAAGTTCAGGGATTAAAGGCAAGTGTGCTTGTATCTGAGAAATGTGGTGTAAGAATAGGAAGTAAAGAAAAAATTCAATGTTCCATTGCATATATTTTATTACAGTTAGGCATTTATAATTTTAGTTATGACTTTTTTAAAATGTTCATTCATTCATTTATTTATTCATTTCCTTTAATCATTTGTGTGTGCATGTATGCATATACACTTGTGTGTGCTTTTGTCTATGGAGCTCAGAGGACAACTTAAAACCATTGGTTCTTGCTTTTTCTCTCACCAGTTTTATTCTAGATATTTAAATCTGATTTTCAATCTTGACTGTAATTCCTTTTACATTTTGAGCATCTCAGTGATCCTTAAATGTTAAGTTTGAAAATAAAGAATTGGTGAATACTAAAATAATGAATAACATGTGAGTGATAAATAGTATGATGATTGCTTATCATCTTTCCATGTTGAAATGAATCACTAAGTTATTTGGGAGGAACAACCCAGCTCAAGAAATGAGACTGTAATAAATGACTAAGGGACGGATGTAGTTCCTTAGTTCAGAATGTTAACAAATTAACATTTCACAACGTGAAGAAAGTGAAGTCTGGGATGCTATAAGAGCTAACTGTATTGGTGGATGGTTATGGGAAAAAATAAGAGCAAAAATGTTATGGTGAGTGGTGTGGTTAGTTGCAACATAGTGGCCATTCTAAATTCTTTAATCTCTTAGTTTCTCATATACCATTTGGTTGGGTAACTATGAATTCAAGACATAAGTGTAGAAAGCATATTTCAAAAGTGCTTTAGTTTTGCGTTGTGTTATCATTAGTGAAAAAAACAAAGTAGACGTATCTTAACCAAAGAAGAAAAGAAGAAAGAAAATGGGAAATGGAAAAATAAACAGAGTGCAAGTGCTCTAATCCACCGGAGTATTCACGAAATATCTTACTAGTCACTCAAAGACATAATGAAATGTTTTTAATCCAACTTCCCTTTTATAAGGGGATAGAATTGTTGGGATAGCAACCACGAGGCAGAAATTACATAATTATCATAGGCAGTCATGTCCAAGATTGATTCACAAAAGACAGAAGGAACATTTATGTAACAGGCTAGAGACTAATAAAATATATAACGGCTTGATCTCAGCCATCTCTGTGGCACCCAGAGCTATGCAATGTATACCTGCCTCTCAGTACACACCACTCTGAAGACTGGCACACCTAATGCAAAGAAAATTGCCAGACAATCCCTTGCTTGTCTTGTGAGACCCTGGGGCTCAATCCACAAATATGAGTAGAATCATTCACACATGCATCGATATTAGACTATTCATCAAATAAAGAAAATTAATGGTTGATTCAGTGACCAAACAGTCAAGAGCCTGGCATGAGGGCACTGATGTGACAACTGCAGGTATTTCTGTTTTAAGGGTGGATAGGGAGATAGTGAAGTTCATGTGATTTATGAAATTGTTGAAGAATACCAGAGAGAATGTAGGGAAGGTGAAGTCATAATTCATGAATAAACATTAATGAATGTACTGAGTGTGATGCTTATGAGGAGAGTTGGGTAGATCTGTCAAGGGGTACTATTCCAAATATAAGTGGGGAGAATATGCGTAGAGTAGAAACCACTTAGCTCTCTGAGGTTGCTGGATCAGAACCTTCTCACACATATGTAAACATTAGGAAACCCAATGGCATGTGCAGGCACTTAGGGAGATGTGAATGAAATTGGATATGATTCTGCCAGTTTTCTGTCTCCCCTTGCATTTTTTTGAGAATTAAGGGTATTAGGACTGGAGAAGCAGTTCAGTAGGTAAATACACCGAATTTGGGAACCTGTAGGCCTGAGTCTGACCCTTTGAACCTGGAGTGGAAGGAAAGAATTGACTCTTAAGATGATGTTTTCTGACTTATATGCATGCTCCATGATACATGTGGGCCTCCCATCAATAAATAAAACATTTAATAAATAAACAATTTAAATGAATATAAATTAATTGACAGAGCTATGCTAATCTTTATGTAGGTTACCAGATTTCTATTTAAGATAAAATAGCTAGTTGTGGGTTACCTTCTCAATTTTGTCATGCACAGTTATTACCATGATAGTGTAAACTACAGAAAAAAAATAATAAAATATTTAAAAGAGTGAGTAAAATAAGAAAATGGAGGATGCAGCATTACCACTAAATTCATCAGGAAGCTACAGTGTGAGATATGCCACACTAAATCATTGATATTTGAAACACATTTTATACCAGATGTAGGTATTCTATATACAATCAATATTCTTTAGAGGAAAAAAATGTACTGATTTTGAAGATTTTAATGTTGACTGCTCCAAATATTTTCACTATATCATAGACTATATATAGGTTTGTCTCTCATCTCTGATTATATGAAAAAAAACCTGTGCAACCTTTGATCAGGATCTTTCCCTGTCTCTCTTTCTGTCTCACTGTCTATCTCTGTGTCTCTCTCCTCACACACACACACACACACACACACACACACACACACAAACATACACACACATGCACACAGAAATACCAAAGGTAAAAAAAAAAGCAATTAAAATATGTATATTTCTTCTTTTATTTTTATCTTCAATATCCAATTTGGACTAATATGTGCAAAAAAAAAAAACCCTGAAAATTCTCTTTAAACAAAAAATAAAAGCTCATTAAAAGAGGAGTATGGAGTTTGTGGGAATGTTTTAAACGAAGTCTTGATTTGGTGAAGGTTTATCTCACAGACTGTCAGCCCTGGCTGCCTGCAATTGGATGAGTGCCAGTGAAGCTATACTCTCTAGTAAATGTATGACAGGCTTTTGTCAAAATAATGATAATTGTCCTTTTTATAATTAGATTGGAACTGACACATTTTAGCAAGGAAGACTATGACCAACCTATTTCTGTATTTCACCCTCTAAAGTAAGACAGGCGAAGGCTTGCAAGCATGAGAGGACACTGTATCACACATGACTTGACTTAACAGAATGATTTTGAGATTGACAAGTCTAAAATTCATGCTGTCATGAGAACTGTCTTTTATAGTTCATGCTGTTGGTTTCATTTTGCTTCAAGAATTTTCCTTTGACTTAAAAAAAGAAACTTCTTAGTAGATATTACTTTGTGAAATTTCTAAGGTGTTTTATAAAACTGTTAGCATTGGCCTTCATTTCTGTGTGCATGTGTGCTAATGTCTCAGGGGCCTGGAGTATTGAATTCCAGGTCTGCTGCAGCTTGATAGCACAGAAACACAGTAGCCTAATATTTTAGTGACTATCTTAGAGACTCTGTTTCTTGTCTGTGAAAAAAGATATGAGTTTACCTAACTATAATTTTGTATGAATTAACAGAGAATTATTATGTAACTAGAAATACTATGGAATTGAATTTGTTCCTTTTGCATTATTGAAAATAGATTTTTTCATACAATATGTTCTGATTAGTGTTTCCCCTCGCTCAGCCCCTCTTAGATCCTCCTCACTTCCTCTCCCATCAAAATCTACACCCTTTATTGCCTTTTCATATTAGAAAACAAATAGACATCTAAAATTAATAAGAAGATGAAAACAAACAATTCAAAATAGGGCAAACAGACAAAGAGAACATAAGAGATAAAGAAAAGGCACAAGGAGCATATGTGTGTGCACATGCATTTGCACACACAGAAATCGCAGAGAACAGAAAACTGGAGATTGTAACATATCCATTTGTTTTTCACAACCCAATATCTATTTTTATGGATTTTCTATTCTGTTACAATAAATTTTATTTTATGTAATCATGTTAATTGTATATTCATATATAGATTCTATGATTGTAAATAGAGTTATGCACAAAAAATGTATTAGTTATCTTAAATATATAACACTCAATGTAAGAGTCCTAAAATAGAGGGTGGACATCCTTTGCCATGTGCTTCCTCCACGCTGTTCTATGCATCACCACAGTTACATACTGGCCTTCTTGATTCTGATTTTAGTGTACAATATTTTCCAACATGCCACTATCTCAAGGTCCAACAGCTTTCCCCATCATATTCCTATTATTTAAAGTGTACACAGACTGACTGTGTCTGCACACATCACCACCTGTGAATGCATCCCAGAGAAGACCTCTTGTACTTAACCTGATGATAATGACTTAGTGTTATGAACTAAGTTGTACATCACAGCATTCCATTTTTCAGCACAGATGCATTTCATTTCTCAGGCATTAATGAAGTGGTTCTTCTGGTTGTTATAACTCTTTTCTTGCTGGATTAAAATTCCATTGTAGCAATTAAGACACAAACAATGCTAAGGGAAGCAAGTAGTCTAGAAAGGAATCAGAGATGTAGAGGCATAGAGGTTCAGAGCTGATTTTCATAGTCCAACAACCCAACATTCTGAAAATTAATATTGAGTGAGACAAAAAAGGCAGTTAGGGATTGGAAGAGTAGGTAAGGGGTGACAGACAGGTCAATTATGTTTGAGAGAAAGTCAGAGGAATGATATTGGTTCATGATGCATTCAAGGCAAGAGCAGGTTCCAGGCAACCATGGAGCCAAATTGTTTCCTTTTTGACAGGGTGTTTCCTTTTTGACAGGGTGTTTCCTTTTTGAGGGGGTGGGGAAAAACTGCCAACAATTCTCCTTAATGTGAAACCTTAATATATACATGTCTTTTTGTTTTATTTTGTTGAAATTTTTTGGAATAAAGTGAGTGTGTATCTTTAGTGATTAATTTTAAAACTTTAACTTTTCTCAAAAAAAGAATTACTTTTCAGTCTTTAAATTCAGATAAAGTTTCATTTTAATTTTAAAATACGTGCTTAATATTCCTGGAATATGTGTCATTTTCCTAGGTCCTGTGGGAAATGTAGAATAGAACTGATTTATTCTGGGATCCAATTTTTATCCACAAAATTACTAAAATATCCAACTAAAATTGAATATTGATAAAACAGTAATTAGTTGCTCATATAGATAGTCTGAGTTTCAGTGCCTGAAGACTCAAGCATAAAAGGAGATGTTGAAGGTCCTAGGGCAAGGGAGGGGATGAACTTAATGTTTTTTCTCAACTGAGAGTTATATTATTATTATTATTATTATTATTATTATTATTATTATTATGCCTTTTGTAGCTTTTAAACTGAAACACTGGAATTTTAGCATAGCTCTGATGTGGACTGCCCTTCTGTATGCTGTAATTATGTCTTATTAATTGGCTAATGAGGAAGCTAATTTGGCCAAGAATCAGGCAGACTAAAACTAGGTTGGAAAACCAAGCTGAGAGAAAAAGAAGTAGAAGTTAGAGAAATGCAAGCAGTCGCCAGAGAACCAAGATAGGAGGAAACAAGCCATAAGTTTCATGGTAAAATATAAAATAGAAATGGTTTAGTTTAAGTTGTAAGAACTAGTTAATAATAAACCTGAGCTAATAGGCCAAACTGCTTATAATTAATATTAAGCCTCAGAATGGTTATTTGGAAGCTGACTGTCAGGAGAGAAATCTCCAGTTACATAGCTCTCAAAATTAGTTATTAAATTTATAGAAAGTTTGTGTCTGACTTTTTTTTTGGTTTTCTCTTCTATTATTTATTGATTATTATTGAGCTCTACGTTTTTCTCTGCTCCCCTCCCTGCCTTTCCCCTCTCACCTTCAACCCTCCCCCCAAGGTCTCCAAGTTCCAAATTTACAGAGGAGATCTTATGTAACTGACTTTTTACATATTAGCTCTTTGTTGAATATTGAAGGTAATTTAACCTCATAATAATATAACTGAGTTGCTTTTTCTGGTGGGTGTGTTCTGATGTTCCATTATTATGATGGCAGGCTTTCCTGTTTCTTTAATAATGTTGTTAAATGTCTAAACTACAAATATTGTTGCAATTTCTTTACGTTCTTTTTCATTTCCTTGGTGTTCAGATGATAGCCCATTTTTAATGACATATTAAACAAATATATAAGTTAAAATAAAACAGTCAAAATTTTCACCTACAAAATTGTTATTTTAGGGACAAATACTTGTGTGTGTATGTGTGTGTGTGTGTGTGTGTGATAGTGTTTCTTTCCATTTTTTTATTTATGATGAATTGTTTGGAATAGAAAGAACACGAAATTTAACCATTTGCCATGACTACTTAGTGTTCTACCAGAACACTTGTTGATCATGATGTAATTTTGAAAATAGAAATAGATATTAAATTATATATGTATATATATGACTACTTAAAACTTTTCATTGTATTTCTGTCTAAAAAATAACTTATTTATGGACTTTATTGCATATTTAAATTAATCTGTGAGAGTTTTCAGTGAGATTGACTTCCTCTTAATATGCTACCATGCTTCTGCTCTTTCCTCTAAATCCTACAGATGTGTTACACAGTATGGTTCTATTTGCAACAAATAAAAGATAAGTACTTATATGTTTGTAGAACTATTAGGAGATTTTATGACAATCTATATGCATAAAAATGTCAACAGACAAAAAATGGATTATTTTAAAGATTAAATGCAGGTTAGCAGTTTCTCCATTAAAATAATTAATAAACTCCATTGTATAAACCTTTTCTACCTGGCAAATGAAGCTACAATGCTCCTTTTTATGGTAATCAACAGTATAACTGTGGTGCTTCATCAGGCACTAAAAGTAAGTCCACAAATAATGGAAAGCTTTGAAATTTTACTTATTGAACATTTTATTTTAGTGTATATGTGTTGCCCTAAGATGTTTTATTTTTTGTGTGTGTATTCTTAACTATATATTTATATTTGAAAACACATAATAGCATAAATATGGTCAATACTCTTTGCTTTGATATCTGTGGGGAAGTTCTTCAACTTTGTGTTATTTCAACTTCAATTCCTCAACTTGAAAATTATGTTTATTCTAAGAGTACTAACTTAAGGGCCTTAAGAAAATTGTTATATTTTGAAAATTGCTTGGGCTTGATCAATATCCATGAGTTCTTAATATGAAATAAACAAATGGATCAACAATGCAAGTCAAATATTTTAATGAAATTTATTTTCAAATCTTTACAAAGAATTAAGGTGCAATGATTACAAGATCATTTGTTTTTGTATCTTCAGGTGTCAGTATTCAAACCGTTTATCATCTCTCCCAACAGATCACATGTCACTGGGTGGCACAAATCTGTGCCAGTATCTTGTTCTGTTTCATGTTCACAGAGCTGAAAGAATTCAACAAAAGAGCATTTATCGATACAAATGCTTTCCTGGCTCCCGAACAGTGCATCTTATTCAGCATGAGAAAAGTTGTGAAATTCTAACTGCCTCATGATGCTTCATGCTGAAAACAAGCTTCAAATTTTGAATATCATGATTATATATTTTCTGAATTGTACTGTTAGCATTATCAACAATTGTAGCTATCGTTCATAGAAAGATATGAATAACACCAGATATCATACTTGCAATACTATGTCCTGGGCTGCTAGAAGAAGTACCACCTAATAGGTGGCATGAGATTAGATACCTATTTGTCATAATTTGGCAGTTTAGAAGTTCAAGATCAAGGTATCAAAAGAGTTCTTTGCTTCAGAAGTCTGTTTCTCTGCCCAGGAAACTCATGATTTCTCCCTATTTTGTCCTGAATGTGTCTATGCCATGTTCTTCTTGTGATGGCGCTGGTTGTCTTGGATTAGGGGCCTAAAGTCATCAGCTGAATCCACTTAAACATTTGAAGATGCCAAAACTAGAGCTTAACCATGAGATTCTGTGGAATTGGTACCCCAACATATCCTTTGGAAGACATAATTATCATAGTAACTTCTCCAGCCAGAGCCTAGTTTTCTGATTATGTTTTCTTTAAATAGCAATAACATTATTTAGTGAGACATTTAACTTGTCTTTTTGTCCAATCTTCATCAAAATCCGTCTAGTTGTGATAAATATGATTCGGTCAAAATTTATGTGAGTATAAATAGCCAAGGCAAAAAAAATCATTTTTTTTTGCTCAAAAATCATTTATCTAAGTTATCAATTTTTAGTAGAAATTTTTGTAAAAGTAATTTTTAGTTGTGAAGTTAAATGCGTAATTATTTTTAACATAAAAGGCATTTGAATACAATTTAAAATAAATAGCATACACTTATTGCAAAGTAATTCCCTAACCCCAGACCAGTGTACATTTTGTCTGTGGCTACTCTGCTTTGCATTCTTGTTTTGGTTGTTTCTTTTGTTTTGTTTTGTTTTTCGAGACAGAGTTTCTCTGTAGCTTTGGATCTAGCTCTGTAGATCTACCTATTTCTGTCTTCCAAGTGCTGGGATGAAAAGTGTGTACCACCACCAGCTGACCGATTCATATTCTTGAACAGCACTATCTACTCATATTCTTTGATTACCCATTGCTGTAGATTTAGTATGAATAATAAGTAGCCACTTAACTAGTATGAATAAAAAATTGAATTTGCAGCTGTAACTTCAAATGAATGCTTCCATCTAGTCTACATAAGTATAGGGTATGTTAATGACAGATGTACTTGGATGTACTGGGGTTTGTCTATAAAAATGAGTTGCTTTTAAAGTGTTATGTCATGCCATATTCTTTTAAGAATTTATACTCTTGAGCTGGGCAGTGGTGGCGCACGCCTTTAATCCCAGCACTTGGGAGGCAGAGGCAGGCAGATCTCTGTGAGTTCGAGGCCAGCCTGGTCTACAAGAGCTAGCTCCAGGACAGGCACCAAAAACTACAGAGAAACCCTGTCGCGAAAATCCAAAAAAAAAAAAAAAAGAGTTTATACTCTTAAATTATTAAGTTTAAGAATGTATATTAAATTAAGTTTAAGAATGTATATTAAATTAATGTATATTACTGTAAATTCAATTTTACTTGTCATGTACATATATTTTCCTTAACTTGAATCTTGAATATGATGAATATATATATTCCATCATATTATACTCTGTCTTTCAAGATTGCTTTTTCATATGTATCTTTTACAAAGAAGCTATATCTTCAGTTTCAAAAATTTAATTCAAGAACACCTCTCTTCAAAGTGTTCCTTGTTCCCTATTTAAGTATTTTCTCTATATACAATCAAAAAAGTTGATATATCTCTTAAATATATATAGATATTCAAATAATTAAATATTTTAAAATGACTAACATTCTTGTTCAGAAAATGGAAATTGCTTTGTTAAAGAAAAATATTATGTCTTAATTGATTTAAGAGAATTAAAAAAGATACACATGAGATCTTTTCTCCTTCCACTGCCTTTTAATCTTACAGCACCTACTTGGTGACTCAAAGGATTCTGAATGACATGTAACCTCATTGTGGGGCAGGTACTACCTGGAATCTTTTTCAAAGGTCTATATACTGAAACTTTCAAGAAACTTGTCAAGCAGATAATAATATGAACACATCTTTCTATTTATAACTTTCCATTGTGGAGAATATTTTTAGTGCAGTGTTCCTAGCAAGTGTTTGATAGCTGTCTGTTTAAGAATTGAAGCTCTGTTACTTGGAATAATGTAGGAGAGGCAAAATATTACTTCCACATTCTTTGTGATTTTGTGTAGGCTGATGAATTAAATTAACATAAGGTATACTTATAGGAGCAAAACATGTTTGTTTTATTTT
This sequence comes from Alexandromys fortis, assembly GCF_014885135.2. NCBI lineage: Eukaryota > Metazoa > Chordata > Mammalia > Rodentia > Cricetidae > Alexandromys > Alexandromys fortis. The sequence continues at coordinate 2,111,747 of NW_026068055.1, read as the reverse complement.
GTAAAGAAATAGAAAATCAACAAGGAAGTAAATGACCGAAACAAATAGAAAAAAAAAAATAACTTGTGCAAGATAGTAAGTTAAACAAAAAGTTGCAGTTGTATAAAATAACTAAATTGTGAGATGAGGAAAATAAAATTAAGAGATCAAAATGATTTAAGTACTTACCAATTGAGAAATGATTAAAGAAAAGATGGCATGTGCATTTGTACTTACATATTACATATATATGATATGTGATATACATGTATGCAATGTTGTATTATTTAGTCATAGAGAATAAGAAATTGCTGGTAATCAAAGTGGATATATGGTATCAACAGGCATGTTGACTGAGATAAGATTAGTATAAAGAGAAAAATATTGCATATTTTCTATAATATATGAAAATACAAAAGAAAACATGAAAATAAAATGTTATCTATGGGATGAGAAGAGAAGTAGAGGTAAGAAGTAAGTAAAGTGGAGTGGAAAACAAATGAAGGAATGATCAGAATGTAACACATCAAGATATAAAAATATCAATAAGTCATTAATAACTTCTAATTTTTAATGAATACTTAACAATTCTAATTAAAGATTTGTACAATAAATGAGATAATCGTGATTTTTTAGTAGTCAACACATTCTAGATTCACCTTGGAAGAGTGTATCAATGGGATATTGTCTATATTAGCTTGGCCTGTGGGCATGTCTCTGAGGAATTATCTAGATCACCTAAGATTATATGAGTAGATGTGTGCCCACCAAGCCTGCCAGAAGTCCCCAGGCACAGGATCCCTGATTGTGTAGTAGCTGATAGAAGTACTAGCCTTTATCCATCTATTGCTTCCTGTTTCGGACCACATATGTCATGTGCCAAATTCCTTCAAGCTACTCTTGTAGGTATGTCTCTATGGCATACCTACAGTGTTACACCATAACCTAGGACTGTGAGCCAAAATAAACCCTTTCTACCCAAGATTATCTTCAGTGTTTTTTCTCACAGTGATGGGTAACTGATCTGAGATAATAACCAATAGAAACAGTCTTGTCTTATCAAAGTATGTATATGCAGGTATTATTTATCAATAACCCCTTTCCTGGTACCAAGAAAGCTTCTTCTTCTTTTTTTTTTTTTGATCCATTTGGAAAAAGAATGTGAGAGTGAGTCCTTTTTATTTGTTACTTATGAAATATTCTTAACTAAAAATGATCCTTGTGCCACGGTGATAATTTGGGGATACTTTATGCGTTCCTATAATATTTCAGATATTATCTTCATTATTAGAGATGATGTGTGTCTGAATGTATCTCCAGAAACCCAAATGAGTCTAACATGGAGATTTAGCTGGAAGCAGAAAAGCTTTTGTATTAAGAGAAACAAGACTGGCCAGATGGAGGGATATACTGTATCAGAGACAAAAAAAAATGGTCTCAAGTGCATATTACTAGGGACTGTGATACTGGATAGCTCCAATAGACAACACAAGGTTTGTTATAGTCAAACATATATATTAAGCACCTGTCGAGGCCCAAAATGTGATCCTAATTTCCACCTTGTCTGTTGGTCAGAGAGTTTGGAGGTCACTCAAAATTATTGACGCAAAGTTCATGTCCCAACTCAGGATGTGATTGTTTGATTCTTTTGACATTAAGATAGCTACATTCAATCCTGACAGATGGTCAGGCTATGCAAAATACTTCTGTTTTTAATTCTGTAACTATGACATCACATGGGGACGGGTGGCCTTCAGCATAAGAGATTTAGAGCAGCTTCACTACCTAGAAAACAAAATGCTAATGATTTGATGTCTCAGAGTGATAAAGTGATCGTGTGATTGACTGTGTGAGTTATCCTTGATCATGTTAATAAAGTCTTTTGTTATCCCCCCCATTTAAATTGGTTTATAGTTGGGTATAAAGGTGGGGGCCCTTTTTTGAGAGAAGACATAAACTTAAGAAGTGGATGAGTGAGTAAACCATAAAGTAGGAAGCATATTGACAATTTGAGCATGTATCTTTCTTTAGAGAAAGAACTGACGATGAATGGTGAAAAGTCTCCACAAAATGAGCAAGTAGAAGCTTGAGTTCTCTATAAAAGAAAGGTAGATAAAACTTAACCATCTCTGATGATAGTATTACATTTATTTAAAAGAAGTGGAACACTGTGATTATTGAAAAAATATCTTTGTACTATTATATTAAATATGCAAATTTAAGTCTAAGAAACAAACTTGTTAAATTTGTGTGATAACATCCTTACACTAAGAATTGTATTAGGATATCTTATGTTAAGTTTCAAAGATCACTGTGTCCTTCATATTAAGAATATATTTATCATGTGTAAAGGCAAGCTAGATTAGTAGTTAGCACAAAAGTCAAAACAAAGGAGAATTAAAATTTTAACTTGGATGCTTGCTATGCAAGACCCAGTCATGCTTTGAATGTGTTTTGAAGGTAAAGACAGCCAGATCTGCTGAAAGGAAACAGACATGAAAGAGAGAGATAAGCCATGAATGCCTCTCATGGCTTGGTTTGAGGGTTTCTAAAGTTATAGCTAACATAAACTGAGGTGATAAAGTCAACAGGAAAGCAGGCCTTGGAAAATGGTCAGTTAACTTCAACATGTTAAATATGACATAGAAATAGTCATCTGATTGAGTTTATAATTCTAAAGTTTTGGGGATGTATTAATTACATCGTGAATTAATGAACATTTATACAAAATATCCTGAAATTATTGTTGGAGTGAATATAGATAGAATGCACAAAATCCTGAACATTGAAACATTCTAAAATTAAAAGTTAGAATGAAGTTGAGCATGGTAATACATGTCTGTAATCCTAGTACTTGAAATGCCAAGGCAATGGACTTGTGAGTTCTTTAGCTGGACACCAGATTACAGATACTGGTAATAACAGAGAATAGGTATAACATAGAACCTTCAAAACAAAGTAGTAAAAAGAAAAAAATATATGAGGAGTAAAAGCTCACAAGAAAGGAATGGCCAGAGAAGTAAGTGAAAATCCAGGGTGAAAATTGTTATGGAAGCCAATAAAGAAGTTATTTTATGAAGTCAGCAGGCCTCCACAACTGCTGACCAGTCCCATTAGGAGAGGATTAAAACAGACAGTTGCATTAAGCAGTGCTTTTACATTCAAGATGTTTGCATTATTTTCCTATATTACTAAGCAAACTAATGTCTAGGTGCACGTATTTGTGTGGCATAGATATGTCTGCATTTAAATCCCAAATATTCACTTAGCTTGTATAATTTTGTTGATTTTAAAATTCAGGCTAGATTACTAAGATAAATTTCAGCAACCATCTTCAAAAAGATTCCTTAGACATAGGCATATGGTATTGCAAATATTCAAACTGTGAAGCAAGTTTTCTCTCAGAATTTTGTTATTGACTATGGAAATATGTTATAGATAAGATCAAGAACTTTGGAAATCGGGTACCCATATCTAACATGCTTGATAAGATATCCTAAGATAGCTTCACAAATCCTATAATATCAAAAATGAGCTGTAAGGTTTAAAGATTAAAATAATTTTTTCTTTAGTAATTAGGATAGTACCTGTACCTCATATGAATAAAGCACATAATTAAACATAGCTTTAAATTAATAGAATTCTGCTATTATAAAACCTATGTAGATACTCATTCCTTTAACAATGTTACACAGACCACCACCAAACAAAAGGCTTTCTACTTGATGCTATACGCTATTAAGTGATGCAATTTGCATCGCTGAAATTGCTTTGTGGTCATTGTCATCTAAAGTGTGGAGGAACTTTCAGACAAACACTGACAGGATACCCTAAATTATGCAGTAAGTAGGTCTTCCTAGCCTTCATTAACCTCCTGCAACAGCATGGCAGACACTTCTTGGCTGAAGGGTGGGCAGAGTTCCCAGACATTCTGTCCAAACACCTTAGTGTAGAGATCAGGCACGTGCAGGCTGCTCCATTGGGAACCCTGAATGCTGAACAGCTGAGGATGAGTTTAATTGATTATAATGTGAAGTGTAGTGCTGTATTTGATGAGGACAAAAGAAAAAAAAAATAAAAACATGTACCAAAGAAGTATTGCTTCTGAATACCTCTAAAGGAACAAACTACAGTAGTGTGTGTATGCTATTACCCTTTTCAACTGAGTAAGTTGTTCCATAGGAAAAAAAATGCAATCATGGTTTCTGTAAATAAAGAAGCCAACTAAATTTGCAGTGTGGCGGGTCTCTGGTGTAGCATTGAAGAGGACAGAAAGCACACTCTACATGAAATACAGTCTTCCTTCGGAGTGTGGCAGCCTGCTGAATTCCTTCACCCTAGGTTTGGTAAGACCTACAACATGCCGTATCAGTCTGTACTGCACGGTCTATTGTTGGAGAGCTTTCTATATTTTAGAGAATATTTTATTTATTCTGTTTTTCTCTGATACATCTTATATACTTTCATGTGGGCATCTTTTTGTGCTTTCAAATGAAGAGAAGATAATATGTTTTTCAATAATAAGTCTATCATCAAAAAGCATAGAAAAGGAAGTATCTTTGTGAACTAAAACATACAACGTTGTGTGCGTGTGTAATGAGAAAATACAAAAGCACATGAAAATCATAGAATTAAGAACATATTTAAAATTCCTAACTGCAATCTACTGTCTGCACTATTCTCGGGAGAACATGGCACACAAAGCAGTGCTCAGGAATATTTATGCAGCTTGACTATAGAGTTCACTGTAAGCCTAAAGCTAAAGCAAAAAAATTTAAAGATACAGGATGAGAGTTTCATCCCCAGGTTAAACCGTGGAAAAATACTCTTATGGAACCCCATAGGGTGCGGTTCTGACTGCCAGCAATAATCTTCAAACAGGTTAACTAGGACATATTTGTAATATATTTTTAATGCTGTGCTCAGCGTGCCTCTCCATTTCCATATAAGGTTCTGGCAATGAAATTAATCAGTGCTCCCGGATCCCTTGTGCCATTGGCAGACTAGGTGCCTGACACTTTTCCTCTAAAGGCTTTCCATCCAAGTCCATCACTTTCCTTCATTAAATCCATGGGGAAGGCAGCAGCAGTCATCAGAAGCATAGTAATGCATACCAATAACCTCAAACGTCTTAGTAGTTACATGTCAGCTTATCTGCAACCACACAGAAGCTTTATTGTGACATAAACTTGGTGTTTAGTATAGTTTCCACTAATTAATATATTTTGTCATGGGGCTCCACAGCAACAGTGAGTTCATAAAAGTGTAAAGACAAAATGTCCTGGTTCATTCAACTGGCTTCTTATTGCATACTACGTGTGTGTGTGTGTGTGTGTGTGTGTGTGTGTGTGTGTGTGTGTGTACTGGATATCACCCACTTGAAGGATGAAAATCTTTGAATGCATGGTGAGTGATTTCACACCAGAAAACTCTCCCATGTATAATACATTGGTATCTCATGATTGGTTTTTCTGATGAACAAGTCTCTATCAGATAAACTGCATTTAAAAGAAAAATATTATAGCTCATACATGTATATAATGTTTCATTTATGTATCATATATACACATATATGATATATATTATATATGATATATATATATCCATCCACTGGCTCCTTTACAAAGGTTTATTTTTAATTGTATGTATATGTGTGCATCTGTGTGTGGGGAAGTGAGTGTGACTACAATTGCCTAAATTGGCTAGAGCTGCCGGGGACCTCTCGAGTTGGAGTAAAAGATGGTCTGCTCACTGCCAGGTGAAGGTGCTGGAGAGGAACTTGAGCTTTCTGAAAACGCATTACATACTTTTAAACACTGAGCTGTCTCTCCAAGTCTCCAGGAATAGGCATTTTTAGTGTGTACAGTTATTTAATTAGTAGCAGCTTTCTATCATTAATTTCTTTCTTTAAATCAAAATATGTTAAACATATTAGACAGTTCATGATCAACTGATATTTAAAAAGGTTCTAAGGAATGTTCAAATGCCAGTATTTTACAAGCTGATGTTCTTTAATATGCTTAAATTATAATCTTTTTCAACAGTATTTTTATGCTTGTAGACACATTCTTGTTGATATTGACCTCTTCTGACACAGGTTGCTTTATAAACTAAACTTCAACAAAACACACACTGTTATCTGGAATGAAGAATGTCACTAAAAATAATAGACTTTATAGATTCTTCCACAATGTTTCCTGGATAGTAACTGATAGTTAACTATAAATCCTAAAGTTATACCTTTCAGCAAGAAAAATAGTAACATTTTTTGATCATACCAAAAACAATGGTAATATTAACCAACATGTTATCATATTCAATAATGTTTTAGGGAAGTCAATGTATCAAGACCTTAGTTTTTATTCCATCATTCTTTTCATTTAATTACAATATAATTAAGTTGTTTCCCTTCTTCTCTGTTCTCCTTGTGTTCCTATGTCTGATCTTCCCTGCTTCCCTGCCTAGTTCATGCCTGCACTTCTTTTACCATTTCTGTTACACATAAATGACTCAACATATAAATACAACCTGCTCAGTCCATTCAGATTTGCTTATGAGGACTGAATACTAGGTATCAGATACACAATTAGGGTGTTAGAAGAAATTTAGAAGTTTGTATTGTTAAATCAAAAAGGAACACTGCTTATCCCACAATAACAAATGAGGCAAAGACAAACAATTAGCCCTGAAGTTGCTTTCCATAGAATTATTCCTTTCATTAGATCTTTAATTAGTTACATTCAACTGTACACAGATAGTTATGGCCCTGTGCATAATGACAATATCTTAGTAAAAGATGGGCCTTTGTACTTAAAGATTTGATGGTCCAGTGGGGAACCAAAAGTAGTATATGGTTATAATAATTCCATTGAAAAATAATGATGTTGTGTGTAGAGTTGGTATCTTACTACTGATAAATGTGGAGAAGAAGCAAAAGGTGCTTAAGATATGGAATATGAAATTAAGTTTTAGGATAAAGATTAACAGTTAAAAGGAACTAAAGGTTAAAACATATGTATTTGGAGCACTGCAAATGTTGACTGTGTACTTATTCTAATAATTATCCATGTTGAATAACTCAAATCACTAATAAATACATAAAATACATTCTCTATTAATAAAGATAATAGAAAAGCAATTTTAAAATTTATTAACTTACTCTCTTTGTGATATGTGCTATACTGAGGTAAGGTAGCTTGGGGAAAGAAGTATTCTCCCACCTTGTGGATCCCAGGAATTGAATTGAACTTTCCAGGCATGGCTTTAAGATTCTTTCCCTACTGAGCTTTCTCACTGACTATAAATGCACATTCAAGCAAGCGTTTTAATTCATTTTTTAATTAAATTAATATATCTGCAAAAAAAATGTAGTTGGGATGCTTGCCTAAGAAAGCATGGGAAGAAGGTGGCAAGTGAACAAGACTCGAGAGTGATGTTAGATAGCCCAACCCCTAGGATGCGGGGGAATGAAACAAAATTGATAAGAACTTGTTTTGTGCAGTAGAGATTAGTATTATTGCCTTCCTTATAGAGTTTTGGAAGTATTTTAAATTCTGAATATAATTATTTTACACTGCTATAGAGCTGCATAAACTGTATTATCTATGTGGCAAATTGACAACTTGAGCCCATGGTTTCAGTTCACGTTTACTGAATTTTTTTGGCACCTGTGTCAAGACAGAGATTTGTGGGAAAGAATGCAGAATAGAGCAAAGCTGTCCATGTTGTCGTTGTTGATAAATGGGAATAAGGATGAAAATTTTGGTGCATCAATACCCTTGAAGTTGTGCCTCCCCAACAACCTAAGTTTCTCCTACTGAATTTCATCTAATAAAGATTCCATCACCTCTGCACAGTACTATATGCTACTAAAAATTCACGTTAGCACATGGCTCTTGGGGAAAGGGCATTAGAGAGTCAAATTATAACAGTATATGAGCCCTACTTTATGATTACTGACCATATAACCCCAATGGAAATTTTTATTAAATTACCTTCTTCTGCAATATTAATTGTAATACACAATCAAGTGTACAGTGATATACATAGAAACAATTTATTGAATTTCTTACCCTTCCCACACCACACTTACTTATAAGCTTACTGATAAGGGCAAATATAGTGCATGTTGACTTTTTTATCAAGCAGCATATTTCCACACAGATTGACACCAGATATTAACAGTGAACACTAGACTACAGATGAGAACTTTCACAAACTATGCTAATGACATAAGGTAAATACAAACCAAGAAAGGAAAGGTCTGTGATATCTTTCCCAATAAGTGAAAATAACAGAAATTTGGCCATACTAAGTATTAACTAAGTTACAGTGCTCCACCTTCTGTCACAGGCATAGCTAAGATATAACTATAATTTAGAATGTAGAATTAGGTCTGAATGCTTTAAAGAACAAATAAGGCATAGTTCAATCAATGTTTAGCAGTGCACCAGAACCCACATATAGTCATATAACTGAAAGTAATTTATATACTGTTATTTAAAAACAATGCTATTAATGCCTTGTTTTGTTTAAAATTTGTTAAAAATAAAATTCTGAAATTTGGTACATTTAAAGCATACCAATATGAGTGTTAATTACAACTTAAATTCTGAGTACTTCTTTGTGTTCTTCAGCATATCATAATTTGACAAAGTTCTGCCTGGAATTATGGTTCATTATTAGTACAGCCAAGATTAGAGAAATACTGGTTGTCATTACGAGAAGGGAAACACTATGATCATGTACACAATCTCAACTACCCCTGCAGAAAAACTGTGCACTCGCCATTCCCAGACTGTGACCTGGATACTGCCAACAAATCATATTAACAGGGAACATTTAAAACACTGATTAGATGCATAGCTGAGTGTCTTATGCACTATGGTGTTAAAATGGGATGAAAGCACAAGTTCAATGTAAGTGAAAACTAAAATGTATTAAAACAGACTCCCTGTTATTAAAAGGGAACATGAGGACTAAAAGATATTCTAATGGTAAATGAATAATATCATTAAAGATGAAGTAATTTTAGGATTAAGAGCTCCCTCCTGATATAGGATTCCTCTCTATGTCCTGTGAATATGCCTTATTACCATTGGTTAATAAAGAAGTCCTTCAGCCTAAAGCAGGATATAATAAAGCCAGGTGGGAAACCCAAGCAGAGATAGAGGTGAAGGGTGGAATCAAGAGAGACACCAGCCAGCCATGGAGGAAGCAAGACATGAAGAAAATGAGATAACACCATGGTCACATAACAATACANAGAGGAACATGCCAAAACCTTATGAGTAGGACACAGCTTCGTTCCACAGAAAATGAGAACCTATGGATTCCTTCCAGACTAATGTGGTTTAATGGAATAAAACTCCCCCAAAAGGCTTGATGAACCCCTAAAATACTCCACCCATCAAACAGCAGGAAACAGTTTGGAGAAAACTATGCCCAAATTCCCAAAATGATTCCTTATAAATGTTTGTTTTATGATGGAGGTGGGTCTTGTATCTTATCTGTTGCTTTCATTGGTTAACTAATAAAGAAACTTCCTAGGCCCTGATAGGACACAAAATTAGGTAGGCGGAGTAAACAGAACAGAATGCTGGGAGAAAAAAGCTGAGTCAGGAGTCGCCATGATTTTCCCACTCCAGAGGGATGCAGGTTAAGATCTTTCCTGGTAAGCCAGCTCATGGGCTACACAGATTATTAGAAATGGGTTAGATTAATATGTAAGAGCTAGCCAATAAGAGGCTACAGATAACGGGCCAGGCAATGTTTAAAAGAATACAGTTTCCGTGTAATTATTTCGGGGCATAAGCTAGCCATGCGGGCGGCCGTGTGCAGGGGATGCAGCCTCGCCGCTCCTAACACTACAGTTTTCATTTAAAGGGGGTTGTGTATAAGTAGTTAAATGGCAAAAATCAATCTATTTCTAAAAATATAAAAGGGGGAGATATGATACAGAGATGTATAAATTTCATCGGTATGGATCTCGATCTATTGATATAAATTTAAGGTTAATTTTGGTACACTGTATATGTATTTCTACTCTTGATTAAAATATTTGTTGTGCAGCTTATTTAAAAACATAATGTATAGTTAAGAAATGCAAATTAGTAGTCAATCATCTGTAATAATCAAGCTTTTAATTATGTTAGGTTTTCAGGATATACAGAGATATATTTTAATCAAATAACTTTCAACACTTGAAAGACCTACAGAATATGGCATTTAAAAGATCTTAAGTAAGAACTTAGGCTTTTATCAACAGTGAGATATGTCTGCTTCTTGAAGCACCAATTACATGAGTGGTTGATGGTCACTGAAGAAATTTTTATTATGAAATTTGCCTTCAATGTAACAAGGCTAGCCATTTGGGCAAGAAATTGCTTCCGCCTGGAGTGCTTGATGGTATGCTGTATAAATTGGATGTACAGGACCCACAGAAAAATGACTGCTGAACTTGCCTAAAGAAGGTGAGACAGTCCTTCAGGGTTCTGGCTTCATGAAAAAAGTTTGTCAGGCATTCTGCAGGACACAGAAGAAAGTGACTGACAAACAGTCAATATAAGTAAAACAGTCTTTGAAATTTCCTGCTTCATGAAAAACTCTGCCAGATACTATGGGTTTGTAGGCTAAAGATGGATGCCCCAATTTTATAGAAGAACTTTGGAAGATTGTCCAGGCAGTGAGATGTCTCTGTTATTTTTAGAACTTTTGAAGTTGCTTACAATGTACTTCCTGTTTACTTACATAATATTATATCCTTCTAGAGTCTTTGCTAGAGTTGAAGGCATATAGTTATATTTTTTCTTAGTTGTGATAAAAGATGAATTATACATGAAACTTTATACTCACAAAGAAATATTGTAACTGTAATTCTTGCTTGATACCTGTTTTGTTATATGCAATGTTGCTATGTTAAAGTTAAAACCCTTTTTATTTAGACAGAAAATGAGAGATAAAGTGGTATTCCCCTCTGTATCCTGTGAATATGTTTTATTATTATTGGTTAATAAAGAAGCTTCTTTGGACTGTGGCAGAGCAGAATAAATCCAGGAGAGAAATCTGAACAAAGTTATATATATAGAGAGAGTAAGTGGAGTCAAAGAGATGCTATGTAGCTGCCAAAGGAGAAGGACACAATGGAAACTTACTGGTAGGCCACAGCCTTGTGGCAATACACAGACAAACATAAATGGGTTAATTTAAGTTGTAAGAGTTAGTTAATAAGAAGCTAATAGGCCAAACAATGTTGTATGTAATATAGTTTCTGTGTGATTATTCGGGTCTAGGTGTCAGGAACAAAAAATCAGTCTCCATTCCCACCCTCCCTTCTCTTTTCATAGGCCCCTTTAAACTGATGAGATGCAAACTTGTAAGTGAAATATCAGAAATATTTATAGTCATATATGATCATGATTGATTAAAGTAGAAGTGAGAGAGTCTGAATTGAATAAGAACAGACTGATCAGAAAACTAGCGTATCACAAGTTGGAAATCACACAAAATTCCTGAAATAATTTCAAAATGTTAGTAGTCAATGATAGTCATGTCCTTTGTTGGACACTTACTTAGAAAACTGTTCCTGGGATTTTGCAATCTTTAACGTTCATCTCCCTGTGTAACCCTGTGTTTTATATGTTTGGTTTTATTTATTTCTGTCTTTTCATATCTCCAGAAGTGTTTTACAAAGCACACATTTTAAATGGTTAAATGAATCTCTGATGTAGACACAGCTATGCAGTACTAACAGTCTCAGCATGGAAAGGATATATGAAAAATATATATTTTCAAAGCATAGCTAACAAGTGAAGAAAAAAATCCCTACATCATAGTCATAGGAACACCACCTACTAAGGGAAAGCTTACATTCTAGGAGGATTATGACTAGGAAACACCAATCCCTAGAATGTGCTAGTGGAATAAAAGTCACTGTCAAGTGAGTGCTGAAATACTATATTGCCAAGGGGATGAAAATGAACCCAGAAAAGTAACACAACCATGGAAAGATATAAATGTCATGCTTTGTGCAGATCTCATTTGAGCACAAGTCTGTGTACCACAAATCCATATCCTCTTACTGCAGCACATTCTGTTAAAACTTTCATAGCATCAAGGTGTTGGTTAAGACCAGTGGGAGAAACTATGATCATCAGTCTTTACGTTTGTACTGACACATTTCTTTGCTTAGCAAAGGTGAAAGCAAGGGAATGCAGTCAGGGACACAAGTGCCAGGGCATCGCTAAGAAGCGATTCTTTGTAATAAGGTTTTGTAGAGAGCAAGCATACAGAAACATTGCATTTTGCCTTTCTTATACTCAGCCTATGCCTGTCAGTGCTAACAATCACGTGGGGAAAGGTGAAAAGCAAATGTGACCACAGCGGCGTCAAGCACCATAAAGCACAGGAAATGCTCAGCTTTTAGACTTCTGTGATAACTGGACTGCATCAATTCTTGAGCAGTGGTACATTAAATAGGAGGGAAGAGACCCCAGGGATTAAGTGCTGGGCTGCATCAGTCCACTGACAATGAAGTAATGACTATTTTTGTAGAGAATTCTGGAGCATGTGGGGAGCATGAGCAACAGCAGGCATTTTTGGAGTGGAAGGTGTGTGTGTGTGTGTGTGTGTGTGTGTGTGTGTGTGTGTGTGTGTGGAGAGAGAGAGAGAGGAAGGGAGGGAGGAGAGTGTGCTACAGAGAGGGCAGCAGAAATATCTTTAAGGGGCTGTTGCTCTGCATTTTGCTCTGGGCAGTGAGCACAGAAGTAACCAAAGAACAAGCTAGAGCAATCCTAGAGGTCAGAGTTCTCTTTGTACCAGTGTACCTGTCCAAATCCGAATGCTGGGGGCATCATTATGAACAGTAAAATGTTCTGCGAATAGATCTTCCAACTACAAATACTAAAGAAATGATTTTAGGGTGTGAATAGCCTATCATGTTCTAAACAAATTCATATAT
>NW_026068055.1:2081827-2098386 GCF_014885135.2 Alexandromys fortis | reverse complement strand
TTTTTTTTGATTTTCAAGACAGGGTTTCTCAGTAGCTTTTTGGTTCCTGTCCTGGAACTAGCTCTTGTACACCAGGCTGGCCTCGGACTCACAGAGATCTGCCTGTCTCTGCCTCCCGAGTGCTGGGATTAAAGGTGTGCACCACCACCGCTCGGCCTTACATTTCCATTCTTGAATTTGGAAAAGGTCGTTAGGAAATTTAATATGCAATGAGCATTAAAGTGCTCTTACTTATTCCTTGCAATGTAAGGCCGAAGAGGAAACTGAGGCTGTGGCAACTTTTTCTAAGGTCACAAGGTTGAAGTTATCAGAACTGAGACTTAAACCGCATTCCTATGGAGTCTGAGGCTGCTATTGTTTAAGAGATGCCCCCGGATTCTAGCTAGAATGCAAACTGCAGACAGGCATGGAGGGACAGAGCTGAGAGAGGGCAGAAAATCCTGGATTCTCCAGAGAAGACAACAGGTCTGAACTGATGTGTGCAGTGCCACTGTTGTGATATACTGGGTACCCAGAGTCTGCAGAGTTTGTCTGAGCCTATGAGAAAAGCAAAGCCTGATCACAATAAAAAGAGATTTAAATTGACAGTAGACTCAGAGGATGTGCTATTGCTGCCTCCACTGATCCTTGCAATCACCCAGAGAGTATTTTTGTCCCCTCAGCCTGATATGACCCTGAACCTATAAATAGGCTTCCAATACTTGGAAATTCAGTGAAAAAATGAAATACAGAAGATCGGAGTTTTCAGCTTTAACCTTATGAATAGAGATTTTGAGAAGATAATTTTACATAGGTGATTCTGTAAATCCAGAGGATATTTGAATTATTTTTTTCATACAATATATTATGATTACAATATCCATCTCCCCAATTATTCTTAGATTCTCCCAACTAAAAAACCCATACCATTTTCTATAACTCTCATTAAAATATGAATAGAGATTAGAAATAATTATACTGTAGGAAGTCTTACAGCCAGTTGTTACCTGACCATTGGAGCATGGCCTCTTATACTATATAAGCCAATGTAGAGCGTGTGTCCACATAATTATAAAAAAAATAAAGTAAGAAAAAATAAAAAGCCAGAAAACCACCAGAATAAGACAAAACAAACAAGCAAAATTCATAATAATAATAATAATCAAAAGAGAGGAGAGGCTGTATCCCAATATGTGCTACAAAGTTGGAAAAAAGACTTTGGAACTGGAAGGCAGGAATCATATTTGAATTCTTATTTCATGCCAGATTTGATGCTATAAATATAAATAATTCTGAAATTAATATGCCAGATCCTTATCTTCTAGTGACAACAGAGCTTATAAGAAAGAAAGAAAGAAAGAAAGAAAGAAAGAAAGAAAGAAAGAAAGAGATGAATTACACAAAAGTTACGAACCTCATGTATTTCACACGTTTGTTTGTTCTTTTTGAAATACTCTTTCCTGTTATCTCTCTAAGTTTCCTAAGGTCTTCTTCACCCTTCCATTCCTAATCATTTGTTCCTCTCTATAAACCTATGTGTATATCATTTTCCATTTATAAAACAGGGACAGAAAGTAGGCTATTTGATTGACGTCAGCTGTGTCTAAAACCTTACCAATTTCTTTGAATTATTTGGGGACTATGCAGAGGACATAAACAGGTATTATTAGAACTCAAGTACCACTGAAGAGTACTCTACAAAGGCTGAGCATTTGGAGAATGTCTATCAGCGGTCTAGTGCTAATGGACGAGATGCCTTCTACTTAATAGTGTATCCAGAAGTGAATACACCTTCAAAGGAAGGATTTGGCTTCATGCATTACCAAGAAATTCATTAAGAGAATAAGCCTTGCTTGGATTTTTATTATTCTAATGTTTACAAAGGGATGAAAAGAAAAATATTTTAAAGAGTTACTAAACAAATGATAGAAACTACAAGTATAGTACAATTATTATTATTATATATTATATATATGTAATAATAATAAATTATTGTTCTATATGCATGACACAGGATAAAAGTTTAAATATATGTTGATTTTATAGTTTAGGGTGTAAAGTAATAATATCAAATGTTTACAAAGTAAATCATACAAAATATATTAAATTTTGCTCTTAATTTTGTAGTAACATATTTGAAAGTAGAGATAAAAGGTCAAATTTTATTCACAATTAAAATTCTTTATTTACTATATGATAAAAATAACAGTTTTTAAAGACCTGTACATGATAGGTGTCTTGTAAATGATAGTAATGAATATAAAAGATATTTCCCACAGTTATGAAAGCAGGTGAGGGCCAGCTGTTTGTGAAGAACCCATTTCTTGGTGACCTCTGTAGCAGAAAAGAGACAGGACTCTCTGGTGTCTCCTTCACAAGGACAACCTCACTGTGTCACACAATGGGTGTGATTCTAATCAATGAATTTTGAAGGAGCATAAACAATGAAATCTTCTGCACCTAGGACAGAGGTGGTTAAGCACACAGGAGCATCATTTATTTGAATTTTAAGAAATTGATTTCATGTAGTACACTGTTATTAACGGGCCCAAACGCTGAGATGATTCTTGGTCCATTTTATTTTACATTTAGAATATGATTGATACACATAGGTTTTTGCTTTGATCATGCATAGGACATGAGCCTGAAGCTATGAGGTATATCAAAAAGTGATGACAGAGACAAAACACATTGACAAATCTGATAAATAATTCAAAAAGCAGATAAATAAATGTTGACAGATTGTGAAGGAAGTGGTGAAAAGTCATACAAGCAACAAACACCCTGGGAAGTTTGTAGCTCTGCATTTCACAATATAGATGTATGTTTGAAACAGCAATTAATGAAAAAAGACGACATGCTTTAAAAGAGAGCTAGAAGGGTTATATGGTAGGTTTATAAGGAAGGAAACAGAGGGGGTAATTGATGAAATTATAATATCAAAAAATAAAATAAATGATTTGGTTTGGTTTGGTTTGGCTATGTTTCAAGATAGGGGTTCTCTGTGCAGTCAGAGAAAGCAGGATGGCCTCAAACTCAGAGATCTGCCTGCCTCTGCCTCATGAACTCTAAGATCATAGGTGTGTGCCACCATTGCCTGGCAAAAACGAAATTTTAAAGTCACAGAGGCACTTAAAGAACAGCTACCAATCAAGTACAGAAAGAAGACTGAACAACTAAACATACAATTCTAGACACACAATTTTTGTTCAGATTCATAAATAAGACAATGTAAATGTTTTATAAAATATCTGTCTATATTTATAAATATCTTCACACTATAATCTAAACCTGGCTTGAAACTAGAGTATATTTCTCAACTCTTTATTAGGTTCTTGTCATAATAGTGTTGATCTGTTACTTGCAGTTATATATATTTGAAAAAAATTAAAAACAAAAATAAATCAAACAAAAAGTTGGCAGAAAATTGATGGACTACTTTTACATTTATCTATAAGATCTTTGTTTTAAAGTGCACTCTTAAAATTAATTGCAGCTATTTCCTAGGGATACAGCTTATATAACTGTCAGACAAACTTTTAGAATGCTTTGACAGCCTTAGATTATGAAAACTATGCTTGTCTTTTATTTAAGTCCAAGTGTACTAGATATTTCACAATATCCCCCATATTGTTTGATCATCTTAAGGATAAATTAAGAATTCCAAGATTCTGTTCGAAGAGCTAACGCATATGTGTGCAATAAGAACAATTTAGTTAGGAATAAAATACTACTACATCCAATGGATAGTTTGTCTATGGATATAAGCAATTAATAACTTCCATCTGTGCCAACACAGAGGTCTGTGACTTACTGATTGCAAATAGTTCTTCCATCTTTCAATTAAAGAACTAAAGGATGTTTTTTTTTTTAAAAAAACAATTTTCTCTTCTATCTACTTAAATATTTTTTTGATAAAAAGTTATGTTTTACCACAATTTACTGAAATAACATTAACAATAGCATTCATTAGCTGAACATAATATGTCTATTTTATTTTTCCTAAAAACATCAAAATGCATACATAAAATGTCCTTCTTTCATGAACTTCTTAAATTCACCTCACTGAAATTGAACTAAAATATTATTTGAAAGTGGTGTTAGTACAGATATCAGTTGTGAAGGATAATGTTAAAATATTTAAGATGTTCAAATCATATTTTCCACTAGGAAATTTAAACGAATGGAACGCAAATGTTCATTTAAAAAATTGCAGGAAGACATTGGAAAAAATAAATGATTCCATCTTCAATGTTGTCAACATTTTGAATAAATTTAGACAGTAAAACATAGTTGTCTACAGAAAGAATACAGTATTCTTTATAGGGTTTTAATCAATGAAAAATTGTGAAACTATGAAATAAGGTGCTCTCAGTTCTTTTCCTACCTTCTCCCTCCATCATAAAAACATAAATACAAAGTGATAAGTATATGGGACTGTTAGGATGCGTGAATACAAACCTCTGGATAAAAGAGCATAGGATCTGCACTGGAGTGCCATTGCCCTGTTCTGGGTCATGGATTATAGCGTTGCTCACACTGGAACAGGTGGAAGGTGACATCTGGGGCTTCCAGGAATGACCATACATAATGCTAAAACATAGTGTCATTGGGAAATCATGGTCGTGACAATTCTGCATCTATATGCTTATTTAAAATATGCTTTGTGAATTTACTTATCTCTCATGTCTTTGCCTTCCCTTTATGTGCTAGGTCCTCTGTGCAGTATCTTGCTAATACTCACTCATTCATCCTCAACACAACCCTAATATCTAAGCACATTTCTATATTTACTTTTTCCTTGTGGAAACCAGCCATAAGTGACTTAATTTAGTGTGAGTATAAAGACATTTGTTTCATAATCAGAAGATTCCTCTTCTGTTTATAAAAGGGTGGCTGTCTCCTTTATAGAGTGATTTATCAAAAAGTATGAAACTGAAGATTCAGATCAACAACAAGCTGTGCCCTTAGGGAAAAGAAAAAGTATTGCATTTGTTTTCCTTGTGATGATAAAATACCAACAAGAAGCAATTTTAGGAAGGAGTGTTTGTTATAGCTTATATTTTAAGGGCTTCTGTTCCATGGGAGTGCAGAAGACATTGCAGCCAGAGCTGGATCACACTGTCTACATTGAGGAAGTGAAGAAATGAATGTGAATGCTTACTATCACTGGTTTTCCTCCCTTTATTCAATCTCAGACTTCATCTACTAAAATGCTTTTGACCTACATTTAGAGAAGGTCTTTCCCCCTCAACTAATTTACTCTAATCCCTCACAGATGCCTACAAGCTTCTCTCTTCAGTGAGTCTAGGTCTTTTAAAGTTGGCTGTTAATAGTACTCATCACAGACAGGAGCAGTGTCAGGAACATGTTTTGTATGTTTAGGACCAATAGTATGCGAAGGGAGTCTTTCTGATTTAACTCCCCTTGTAAGTGACTTTTTCTCATATAAGGAAATGTTTGTGGGTCCTTCAAAGACTTTAGTCCTGGAATCACTGTAACCATTTTCCACAGACAAACAAAGCCCAAACTGTTGTAAAGAGAAGAGACAGTCAACTCCTGAGTTGAGTACATTCCCAAAATAAGACAGTAGTGTCTATGATAAACAAATCTGCTATGAACATAGTTGAGCACATGTCTTTATGCCACGATTGAACATCCTTTGGATATATACCCAAAAGTGGTATTACTGGGTCTTGAGGGAGGTTGTTTTCCTTATTTTCTGAGAAATCGTCACACTGACATCCAAAAGGGTTGTACCAACTTGCATTCCCACCAGCAATGCAGAAATGTTCCCTTTCCCCCATAACCTTTCCAGCATAAGTTGTCATCAGTGTTTTTGATTTTGGTTATACCCTTTGATCAAAGAATGGATAAGAAATATGTGGTACATTTACACAATGGAGTACTACACAGCAGAAAAAAAATGAAGACGGCTTGAATTTTGCAGGAAAATGAATGCAACTAAAAAACATTATTTTGAGTGAGGTAACCCAGACACAGAAAGACAATTATCACATGTACTTACTCATGGGTAGTTTTTAAACATAAATCAAAGAAAGCCAGCCTACAAACCATAATCCCAGAAAATTTAGACCACAATGCTGACAGTAAGAGAGACTTACATAGTTATAATTTACATGGGAAGTAAGAAGTAGAAAAAGACAAGGTCTCCTGCGTAAATTGGGCGCATGGGGACTTTGGGGATGATTAAAGGGGGGCAGAGAGAGGCAGGGAGGGAGCAGAGAAAAATGTAGAGCTCAATAAGTATCAATTTAAAAAAGACAGTAGTGTCACACATGCCATGGTTCTATGTTCCCATTTATCTTAGGGAAAAATCAAGACCTTCTTACTGTCAGCTTCCAGAAAACACATTAATGAACCACTAGTTCTACACATTTTAAAGTAAATATGTTTTTTCTCAGTGCTGTTTTAAAGAAGTGTGTGAAACACTTCCCCCTGAATGGCCAAGGGGCTTGAGGGCACCTTGCAGGTTGGCATAGAAACTTGGCAAGTTTAAAAACATTGGCAGTTTACTGAAGACTCATGAGTTTATTAGGTGCAAGTCTCCATTTAAACCTCACTTGACTTTTTGGAAATGCCGGTAATGGGAATCTTATGGTTTAATTTTACATATTAAATAAGATCTTGTGTGTGTACCCACACATGCCTGTGTGTGTGTTTCTTTATGTAGTTTCTGGAAATGTTCAATATATTAGTTATTATAGCAATATATTTTGGAAATATTCTTTAAATTCAAAGAATCATTGGCTTTTGGTACTTTGACTTTTTAGATAATTCTGTCATAGTAAGTCTACAACTGTAATTATCACTTCTGTGTTTTATTTTAGACCAGGGAGGTTGAAAAAAATAATGTTCATAATAGAAAGTCACTAAAGTTTAGATTGAAAAGTGGAAATAATTTTGTTTCTTTCTTTACAGCAAAATGTAATGTCAGGATGAAGCTTATGAAGGCTAAACAAAAATGTGTCTTTTCTTGGAACATATTTGTTATGTCTTTAGATTGCAGCTCAATATTCTTAAACAATGTCAATACTGAGCAGTTTACAATTTCTATTTTGTTAAAGGATGGAGCCAATCATTTAAATGTTAAGTTATTGAGGATCTCTAATAACTTTGATTGCTACTAATTACCTTTCCTGCCTGGAAGACTTCTTTACTGACCCTGAAAATGGTTCTGGATCTTATCTTGCCAATAGTTTCTAAAACTGAATTATAATCCCAGTGGTATTATACTGCAGCTGATTTAGTAATTCAATAACTATATTAACAAGAATAAGGCATAATTTCATTAATCAATTAGAAAAACTTGATAAAGTGCCGTAAGTGAACATAAAGTAGATTTTTCTTCCAGATATAAACTAAACTCTCAGTGATTTGCAAGCTTAGATTATATCAAACACACCAGCAGCTAAGGGCTTCACACAAAAACAAAGGCACACACATCTTTTGTTAGGAGTCTCTGAACATCATCAGTAGTTTGCTTTGCTTAGTAAATTTAACTTTGTCTTTGTTTTAGTGAGAAATTATGGACATTTTAATTCTACATCCAATTCCATGCTAAACTATGTATTCATAATACAATATTTTGAAATAGAATCACTTTTACTGCTGTAAGCTGCTTTGCATTACTAAATAAATGTGTGTGTGTGTGTGGAATAGTTATGCACACTCATATTTGAAACTGTTCAGTAGACTCCAAAAACAGGAAATTTAAGTTGTCTAGGTAAAACTGAAAGAATAAAATCAGGCAGAGTCGATCTGCGGTTAGTTTATTTCTTACTCTAGTTTGCTGGGTCTTGATCCAGTAAGACCATGGTGCATTCTTTCAGAGTGGGGTGGTGCACCAGATGCAAGAAAGAGAATATTTTCAGAGAATGAGTGTGTAGGTGTCTCAAGTAAATTTTTAAATTTTTCTATGATAGTTTTACTTTTTCCTCCTACATGGTTTACAGTTTATTTTTTTTCCTCTCAAAGCACAGGTAAGAGATGGGCAAGCACACAATGTAGATTTTCATCAGTTGATATTGTATATTCGGTATTGAATTCTGAGTGTGTTACTAAAACTCCTTTGGATTAACTTTTCCTTACTACCATTTTAACTGTAAATGTAGCCTTCACAAAATGTGACCATTATACTTCATCGGAAGCAATATTAAATAAGTGTTAGGTTAGTGGATTTCATTTCTTGTTAGTGATATTATTGTCAATTTTGAAAATTAAATGAAATTTTAACACCTCTCTCTCTATCTATCTATCTATATGAATATATGTGAATGAATGAATGAATGAATGAATGAAAAAGAAATATTGTTTTGGAAACGAGTTTCCCATTAATTTTGCCCAAAGGTGTGACCGACTAGAATAGAACATATGTTTGTTAAATGAACAATATCAGCAGTTTAGTGACAGAAATCTATGTATCCTCTGGCTCAAAAGCTTATCAACTCTGAGACACATGATACTTCACACCTGTACTCTGTGGGTGAAGAAAACATGCTGAGTTCTTGAAGATCTCTCTCTCTCTCTCTCTCTCTCTCTCTCTCTCTCTCTCTAGTAATGATTATACATTCACTTCTCTATATTTCTCATTTTAACCTTGATAGTTATATTTCTACTTCTACGTAGCTGCCAATTATTTTTTAAATGCTGTTAGTTTTTAATTAATTGTTTTCTTATTGGTGATAGCCAGTGTATGTGACATCAGGAAATGCTGCAAGATAAACACAATGGAAAACAGTTAGATATTCTTATGACCTCCCTATGAAGATGTAAGCATTGCACTGATTTCTTTACACATAGCCTTTTAGTTCTCTGTCTCTAATTTTAGAGAGATCTCACTCTATCTACCACTTTTCTGTTCAGGGAAATGAGAAGATGGAGACTCATTTTATAAACTGTCCATGTGCTTGCACATGCTAAACATTCCCTGTGAAATTTATCCCGGTCTCAAGGAGGAAGGAGGAATCATGAGGATGGGAACTCAGTAATGAATACTGATATATCCCTTGTATTTCCTAACCCTAGTCTGGGAAAGTTGCCAGCAAAAATCACATTAACATTGGGACTCACATTCAAGACAATATTAAGGATTAAGACCCCCAAATTTGTGTCTGTTTTGCAATAGTAATTCAGTAAGGCAAATAATTCTCTGCTGTTTCTTCCCAGGTGATAATATATCAGAGTTCATCTTAATAGAACCCATTTTATAAACTGTCCCTATTAGAGAGTAGCAGAATCATAGTTACACATTGCTAAAACTAATGAAAATTAATTTGGATGCAATCCCAAACCAATGCTTACAAACCTAAAAAGTGATGGAACAT
This sequence comes from Alexandromys fortis, assembly GCF_014885135.2. Classification (NCBI taxonomy): domain Eukaryota; kingdom Metazoa; phylum Chordata; class Mammalia; order Rodentia; family Cricetidae; genus Alexandromys; species Alexandromys fortis. Next base: position 2,089,060 of record NW_026068055.1, on the reverse strand, counting down.
TAGTGGTATTCTAAATTGAAAACCATTTTTAATAGATAATAGGTAATATGCATGGAATTATTTGAAAATTATAACTTGATTCTCTTGTTATGCTTCTATTCAAAATAAAGTTAGCAAAGATTTCGGTGTGTCACCAATTCAAAATAGATTTCACTGGAGAGGAACTGGGGTGTACTAAAAGTATAGAGGCTTGAAACTGTGAAACAGTGTGCTTACATAGTTTGGTGCTATATACTTGCTAAGCAAAATTGCTTAATGCTGACAGTATGTCAGATGTATTTTTAAGCCAAAACTGAGGCATGGGGCATGGTCATTTCTGTTCAACTGTGTTCAAACAGACATAAATTTAAGTATATAGGAAATTTCAAAAAAGATTCCAAGAATGAGTTGCAGTAATAATTGTCATTTAGGGTTAGGGAATGAAAACTAGGGGAAAGAATATGCAACAGTCATATACTTTCCTTAACTCTTTGAGGGAAGTGTGTAATAAGTTTCTTTAACCTTTTCAGAAAGGGTGTCTTGTATTCTTTTACAATCAAGAAATGATTATAATCATTGAAATTACACAGTGAAAACTTTTCTTGACTGTAATTCAAATTAGTTATGATTATAGGTAAGGAAGTGATTGTAATGGACAAGTGATTTCTGCTTTCTTTTTATTTATTTCCCAAATTTTATAAAGTAAACATAAAGCATTTCTAGAATTGAGAAAAGCCTTTAATTTTAAAATGGAAAGTATAAAAATTATAATTAGCTGTGTAGGTTCCTGAGTTAATTTTGTAAGGTTCAAATACTGTGAAGACAGGCAATTTTCTAAATTATTATTTAACAATAATAGCATTCAAAACATTGTTCGAGCATGGTAAAACAGACCTCATTTTTACAGTTACTGAAAACCTAGTGGAAATAGCTCAGATCATTACCAATATCAAACAAAACTTGGCTGATAGAAGTAGGTCACATTGTTGAGGTGATACTCTTAACTGTGTAGAAATTCTCATTGCAATATTTTAAATTACAATGCTCTTACATTTTTAATGATGAATCATTCTGATGCATTGTGTAAGTTAGCTATAATATCATTTTTGTAAACATCACATGCATTCAGGAATACTGACTTTGTATTCACAGAGAGAATACAAAATGGACTGTTGTTTCACATCTCATTTGCATCTGGAAAAGAATCTTATGTTGCTAGATATGTAAAGTATCCAATAGTTTCCCTAGCTCCGGTTTAATTATTCCTTACTATACATTTACTATTGGCAGGACAAGCTAGGACTATTAAAAAAGGACATTAATCTCTTTTACTAAATTATTACTGAAGCGTGTGTCCATGAATTCCCAGATAGTTCATTATTTTCACGCAATTATTTGCTTTCATCATGGTCATTCTTTAAATACGAGCAGAAAGGGAGCTCTGGAAGAGGTGAGGAAGGGGGGAGCTCTGGAGGAAGTGGAGGAAAATGGGGTGTGGCCTCAAGTAGGATGTTTTATGTACATGGTTTCCTGCTTCTTAAGCGGTGTTGCTTTCGTGTGATCTCCTGGGTAAATTCAGCAACTTTAAAAATTCCAGTTTTCCCATAGGTTGATTCAGTCTTGTTAATACCAACAGAGTTAACAAAACAAACCAAAAAATAATCAAAAACAAAAGAGACAATGGTAGCACTTATCTTTAATTCCAACACTCTGGAGGAAGAGACAGGACAAGATGGATCTCTGTGAGTTTGAAGCCAGCCTGGTCCATATAGCAAGTTCCAGGACAGGTTCCAAAGCCACACAGGGAAATTCTATCTCAAAAAACAAACAAGCAAACCCAAAACAAAAATATCAGCAGTTTCTCGTATATGAGATATATAGTATATAGCCAAAGGATGCTCAATCATACCACAAGCACATGTGCTCAATTATGTTCATAGCAGCATTATTTGTCATAGTCAGAACCTGGAAACAACCAAAATACCCTATGGGAAAAATAAGAATAAAGAAGATGTGCTACATCTTCTTAATACAATTATACTTGTATAAGATTATACAATGGAGTACTACACAACAGAATAAAATAATGACATCTTGAAATTTTCAGGCAAGTAGATGAATCTATAAAACATCCTATTGAGGAAAGTAACTCAGACCCAGAAATACAAATATAATATGTACTCATTCATAAGTGGATTTTAGACATAAAGCAAATAATAATCACCCTAAAATTCACAATACTAGAGAATCCTAAGAGAGACATACATGGATCTAATCTACATGGGAAGTAGAAAAAGATAAGATCTCCTGAGTAAATAGAAAGCCTGGAGATCATGGAAGTGTGTAGAAGGGGACGGGGGAGAAAGGGAATGGAGTGGAGAAAAATATATAACTCAATAAAAACAAAAATATACCAGAAATATATTTTTAAAAGTATAAAATAAATGGGGGTTGCAGGAGAAGTTGGAGGGGAGAATGAGGTGATTCATTGTACCCAAACAAATATGCATAAATTCACATTAATAAAATATATAAAGAAAATTAAAATTCATGAAGTGGAGGGAAGAAATAAAAGAAGAATTCTTGAAACAATTTTGATAGCTTAAATTTTCTTAGCTTAATCACAGTGGTGACAAGAGGGAGGAAGGGGTAGTTCTGCACAAGCGCTTCTGGATCCTAAGACAATTTTTCCCCCAGCCCTGGTCACATGCCCAGGCACTACTGTTGCAAGAAATCTTAGCAGAACATGGGACAGGTGACTTCCACAGGGTTTGGGAATTTGTAGGCCTATTCCGCAGGTGATTTTAACTTGAATGCACCACCCCCCTTTTTGGGAGTTGCTGACAAAATGACTTCAAAATAATTCCAACACTGAGAAAATAAAAGGCAAACAAGGACAGAGCCTCATCTACTGCAGAGGAAAACACACGAAGTTGGTAGTCTTGGCCGTCGATTGTGCAAAACTCGCCCTCCTGTCAGGACGGGCCGAGAGCTTTTATTTATCACAGAAGTGAGGACAGGTAGGCGCTGAGATTAGCAACCTGTAAACCCTGGCATGGGACAATTGAGATGAAGGAGAACATAGGCTTTTGGCTGCATTCAAGCTCAGAAGCTGTCCATTTCTGTGCCTAATGGCTTCCTTTCAGCAAACCGTTACATTGCTATTTGGAAGGCCTGAAGAATACCAAACCCTCTCTCCCTCAGACTCTCTTAGATACACTTAGGGTAAAAGCACTAATATTCTAAATGGACTTCCATTAAGACATCAGGAACTCCTGAAGAAAGGGCTCTGCTGCCCTCCTTACAATAGGTTGTTCCCTATAAAGATGCAAATGGGGGTGTTAGCAGCAATGCCTGGGCACCCATTACAGCCAAGGAACTCTCAGAACTCAGCAGATTTTACCCTCTGCTGAATTAATTGCTCAGGTGTCTCTCCGCCTTAGGGGCTCCCTTGTATTAAACAGCAGATTGTTCACTGGGGCCTTACATCAGAATAAGAGAGCCCACACTAGTTAGAAGCTTAGCGAGATCATTTGTACCCTTACATAGCGGTAGGCACAACTACAAAGAATTCCCTTTACTTTCTTGTTCCCTAGGATGAATAACAGTGGCTAGATAGACTGAACTCTGACATTTTTTAGCCCATATCAGAATAGAGTATAGTTCATCTATTTATAAAGTGTCTTCATGCAAACATACTGTGTTAAAGATGAATATGACCTCTTTCTTTACTTACAAAATTTAACCACAATCTATATATGACGTTTTCATTAAGATTTTCAGCATATAAATTGGCTAGATGCCTCTTGGCCAGTATATTATTGGAGGAGGACTAGTTTGCAGTTTTGCAGCGTGTGTGTTATTCTGATTGGCAGGCAGATAAAAGCTTACTCCTGGGTTTGTGGTTGTAGCTTACAGTGTTCTGCCACGAAAAACTGACATTTTAAACATCTTCACAATCAGTGGCTGCAGACACACTTGAAGCACTACAAGGTACCCCTTTAGCTTTGATCAGCTGTAATTGATATTAAGTCATTCGAATGCCGCCTTACAATTATAAATTTTGAAACAAGATTCTAAATAAAACAGGATAAGACTGTCTAATTTCTGCTTTGGTAATTTTCCTGGTACATGGAGTGCCGAACAGAATGTCCCATTCCTCTTGTGGACTTACTGTGCCTGACAAATTATCAGTCTAATTTGCAGTAGTAAGAGATGTTTTCCCTTAAGGATTATTTTCAAACTGTGGGTAGGCAGATGCGGTTAGGAAAGGCAGGATTCATGATCTAATGTTCGAAAAGGAAGGCATAGTGGTGCAAGTGTTGAAGATAACACTGGATTTTTATCTGTTTCAGAGCTCTTGTTCTCATAAAATCAGTATGGGTTTGTGTGTGTGAAGGGATCGATGGGCTGAGTCATACCTCCATGGTGTGCTGCATTATTTACATAGAAGCCAGAGTTTGCCTGTCCAACTTCTGAGTTGTCCTCTCCGGTCACAGGAAGGATCTGCAGCATTTTCTGAGAGAAAAATTCAGTAGCTTGTGATGTTTACGTAATTGTTAGATATATAATTTTAAACTATACCCTTTCACAGTGTTTCTTTATTTTTTTTTTCAATAAATCTGCCTCAGTCTGAGGTTCACCCTAAGTTCTGGGAGCCTTGCCCACCAGTGTTGTCAAGGCACAAGCCTGGCTCTCATTGTGGTTATGCACACTTCAGCTGCTCACCTCCAACCACGTATGTGGCAGATCCGTGCTGTAACCAGTTCTTGTCTGTCAGGGCAGGGAAATCCTTCCCTTTGCTCATTTTTATTTCTGTTTTTCCAAGAAAATGTTCTCTGTGCCTTGCAGGTAAATATTAACTTTTTCTTTTCTCAAACTTCTGATTTATCACATTTGTAGCAGCCCACTTCATGAAAACACCAGATGGGAATTCTTTCAGAATGTGTCACATCACAAACAAGGACATAACATCCAGCCCGAACTTCTTCTCATTGTCTCACTCCTCAAGCAAAACAGTACTTCTGCATGTTCTCTGAAAATCCTCTGTTCTTCCTTACTTCCTACTCCTCTAGTTTATCCTTTGCCAGTATACTAGATGTTTCTTTTCATCATCAATACACTACCAGGCCCCCGGCATGTATAGTTAGTACAGTAAGTTTCAATCCCAAACACTCTGAGTTCCAATGACTTGAATAGCTTTGATGAAGACATTTTATTGTCAAGAAACTTTGCTCAAACTTACGACATGGATTATGCCAGTTGAACTTTACCAGAGATCTTTTTTTTTTTTTCAAAGAAGCCAACAGAGATATAGAAAAGGGCTCCTGTGCAGGCAGAGTAGAATCTTGAAGGTGGCCCATCCAATGCTCTTAATCACAATAACATGAAATAGAGTGTGCAGCAAAGCATCTGTGAAAATCCTGGGGAAAAAGAAGACTCTTTAGTTTCTTAAGTGAGCGCAGCAAAAACATGCAGGTGCGCCTGGAACCTGAAAGTCTTGAGAATAATGATTGCAGATTGAATTGTCCCATGTGACTGGCCAAACTCTAACAATCAAAAAGTTAGCTACTCATCGACCACACAGGGAGCCATTAGTCTCAATGCAACATTCCATTTAATCTTTCTTATTCATTTATGACTATATTTAGATGGTTTGTTAATTAATTTATATACTTATTAATTATTTATTGAGAGAAGGGGTCTTGCTTGGACTCTTCAGTGCCACAGTTACAAATCTTTCCACTGCAGCCAACAATTCCATTTTCTTTACCAAGGTGGCATTCATGGTCACCAATTTCTTGAATCTATTTGCCAAAAGGTCATTGAGAGCCAGAAAAACCTGTAAATCAAGTCAGCATATCTGAGCCACTGACTGACTAATCTGAGCTGTATGACCCTTTTGGCCACAGGGTTTCTATCTAGAGTTCATTTACTCTCTGAAGGCTTCCCATTTCCTATGTCTGAGTTTGGATCCTTTCTTAGGCTTGTTTTGTCCTACATAGCACAGAAAACCATCTCTTGTCTTATTTCGTATCTACTTTTAGACTGTGAGAACAGATAATTTTCTATACTGGTCCTCCAAATATGTACTTCTAGTGGCACAAGTCACTGTAACATCAGCTGTCAATTGAATAACTGCAAGGATATCCATTTATAGTTAGAAATAGAAGCAAAATACTTTAAAAGTTTACTTTATTGTAAAATAATAATCATCTGGCTGCTGTTTGGATCTCTCCTTAATTTACACAAAGAATACATCTTAAAATTAAATTATAGTTATTCTATATTTATCACTTAGCATATGTCCTTGTTTGCAATTTGGCAGTTATAACTTACTGGAAAAAGGTTTCTTTCCTAACTCATAGGACACTAATAAAGAAAGCTTGGAATTCAAATATCTTTTCTCATTATTTCCCCCTAATGTATGTTCTTCTGGCCTTTCGTTTCTCTTCTTTCTTTTTATTTTTCTGTCTATTATTTTCTGCCTTTCCTTTGTCTTCTTCAGTGCAATGTAGCACTTGTATTTGACAGTGTTGAAGGTTGGATCCATTGCTCAGGACGTGACTTAATTGGACTGAGCATCAAGCATTTGAGAAACTCCCTTGTGATTCCAATACACAGTGAAGTTTGAGAACCACTGGGTTAGATCATCTTTAATGTACCATTCAGTTCTAAAAAAATCCTGCCCTCTGTTATGTTAAAGAACTCCCTGGGTGTTTTAAAACACAAAGTATATCAAATATATTCTCTTTGTTGGAGTCTAAGACACATTTCTGTCTACTTATGTAGGAAACTTTGATTGAAAGTTCATAAAATTGATAGAATTTTAAACAGTTAACAATCTACAGTTATTGATTTTCTTGTGGGTAATTTAATTGTCTCTGCTATTAGTATTTGGAAAGAATTTGCAAAGGAAAAGGTGTCCTAATACAGCAATGAAACCCTCTGAATTGCATTTGAGCATTTTTTTTTTTTTTTAGATTAGTCTCAGAATCCTTTAAAGTGTGTTTGTGTGTAAGGATTCCTTGGGTCATATATCTGATAGACACTTTCAGGGGTTTCATGAGTAATTTTGAACAATGATGTCATTGAGGTACAGAATCAGATGGTCTTTCATAGCAAAGATGTTCAATGTCTAGCAGTAATATATCTTATTGTATTATTCTTACATAATTCTAGTATTTCTTTCTATTTTTTCTTTTTTTATTTATTTATTAAAGATTTCTGTCTCTTCCCCACCACCGCCTCCCC
>NW_026068055.1:2080431-2081536 GCF_014885135.2 Alexandromys fortis | reverse complement strand
TGCTCTTGGATTGGGAGGATCAACATAGTAAAAATGGCAATTCTACCAAAAGCAATCTATAGATTCAATGCAATCCCCATCAAAATCCCATCAAAATTCTTCACAGATCTGGAGAAGACTATAATCAACTTTATATGGAAAAACAAAAAACCCAGGATAGCCAAAACAATCTTATTCTTTCTATTTTAACATAGATTTTTTCTATTTAAATTACCATTGTTATACAGTATTATGCAGAAGTTATTTTTAATTGCATGCTTGTCTGTTTTGTGTGTATATGTCAATGTGTACCAATGTGCGTTTATACCTATTTGCATGTACTGTGATGAGCACGAGGAGACCCGAGAACATTTTGGATAGGTATTCACATTCTACCATGTGGATTCTGGAGAGGGAACTCATGTTGGGCTTGATGATGTATATTTTGAGAAGCTGAGATATCTCAAGAAGCCTATAAATAATTTTTAAAACACAAAAGCACAGAATCAAATCACACTATTTTTGAAAGGTTTTCTTTTGTATTGAATCTTTGAGAATTTCTCACAATGTGTTTTGATTAAATTTGCACCTCTCTCAACTCCTCCCATATCCATTCCCTTGTCCTACCTACCAAAATAGGTGTTTTCTTTTCCTTCTTTCTTTCTTTCCGTCTGTGTTTTGTCCTTTTTTAATCTATCAAGTCCACTTGGTAATGCTCATTTATTCTTGGATGGGTAGCTCTTAACTAGAGTTTGGTCAACTTACCAGGGGTTACATTCTTAAAGAAAAATGACACTTCTTCTCCCACCATCTACCAAATGCTAATAGCTCCTCAACTAGAGACAAACCTTGCTGCCACCTCGTTCTCTATGGTGGAATTCTGTCTGAATTGAGCTTGCTTAGGTCTTGTCCATACTGCCACAACTATTGTAAGTTGATATGTGCTGTTGCCATATAGTCTCCAAATGACACTATTTGCTTATAATCATCCACCCCCTCTCACTCTTGAACTATTTGCTGACCTTTTCTGTAAAGAACCTTAGCTTGGAGAGGAGAAAGTTTGACAAGTTTCTTTTTTTATTATTATTATTATTTTTTTATTGAAAGAAAAAAAAAAGAAATTCCC
>NW_026068055.1:2061658-2080421 GCF_014885135.2 Alexandromys fortis | reverse complement strand
TCCGCCTCCTCCCAGCCTCCCATTTCCCTCCCCCTCCTCCCACTCCTCTCCCTCTCCCCCCACTCCTCTCCCCCTCCCTCTTCAGTCCAAAGAGCAGTCAGGGTTCCCTGCCCTGTGGAAAGTCCAAGGTCCTCGCCACTCCTTCCAGGTCTAGGAAGGTGAACATCCAAACTGGCTAGGCTCCCACAAAGCCAGAACATGAAGTAGGATCAAAACCCAGTGCCATTGTCTTTGGCTTCTCATCAGCCCTCATTGTCCGCCATATTCAGAGAGTCCGGTTTTATCCCATGCTTTTTCAGTCACAGTCCAGCTGGACAAGTTTCTTGATGTGGGCTCAGAATTCTGTGATTCTGTCGTCACTTATTCTCTGCACCTTGACAGGTTGTGGATCTTGTATTAATCACCACCAACCACAATAGAAGCTTCCATGACAAAGTTTGGCAGATATATTGATCTATGTGTGTGTATAATTTTAAACCATTAGGGACTGGTTTAATACGATGTCCATTTAGGAGAATAAGAATAGAATTTTCTCTCTTAGGGCTTATGGCCTGTTTAGTCACAATTTTTTGACTAAACAATGGTACCAAGTAAGAGTTTCATCTTATAGAGGGCATTTAAGTGCAATCAGAAAGTGATTGATTAATCCTATGACATTACTGTCACTGTTGTTTCTGTGAGCATATCTCCAAAGGCCAGTGGCTTTGTAGCTTGAAGTTTCTTCTGATACCAAAATAATATTTTCAAGAACTATGGCAACTAAGTAATAGAGACAAAGCTTCCAGATCAGGACCTGCATGATGGCTCTGCCTTACATATTACAAATCTGTGGTATCTTCAGCTATATGAGATCATCCACTGGTTTTGGAAAGTAACCTAGAGCTTTGGAAATCATGCAGAATGCTTGTAGATCCCATTACCCAAGAGTCTAAAAGAGGCTACCTATTTGTGAAACTGACTTTTTATTTGTTGTCCTCTGGCATTTAGTAGAATCATTGTTTATGGTTAACATCATATATTTTAAGACATACAAACACACAGGTTGTACAATAATATGCAACTTTCCAAATGAATTCTTAAAAATTCCATTAGTTTATTCATCCCTCCTTATTGAGTGGTAATTCATGTCTTTTTAATAAACTGTTGAAATATACAGTGACCATACTTTTTAGTAAGTGAGAAAAGGTTTTAAAATAGAATTGTATGCATTCAACTAATTAGAATATACATGATATATTAAGGCATAACAACTTTAAAAGCCTATTGTTGGTTTAAAAACAGCTATTTTCCTATGTTTTCATATAGAATGTTTTCATTTCATCATAAGAATGCTAACATTTTTCGGTAGGTTTTGGCAGCTTGGCTATACAAATTCTCATGAGCCTTATTTCATTTTAACTAGAGTTATTGCTCATTTGTGAACAAGATTTGACTAATCATTTTATGCACTCAATTGATAGTTGTTTCAAAATTCTGACTTGTGCAATTGAAAGCAAAGATTTTGCTTTCTTTCAGTTCTTTAATGAAGTAGCATTATAGCTGCCATGTTCAATGGAAGAGGAATAAATTGAAGGTGGCATAGTAATGTACAGGTTCACATTTCCCTGGTTGTGGAATGTGAATTCAAGTATTTCCTGTGTTTTGTTTTCCCACATTTCAATATGAGTTGCAACATCCTGCACAGTTACCATGTTGAGAAACTGAATTGATTAAGTAATAAGTTATGTTCAAGAAGTAAAATTCTTGAGTAACATAATTTTCTTAGTTTTAGTTTTACAACTTTATATGAGTGTGTTTGTAGAGGTGGAAAGAGATCAGAATAAACATTGAGGCTATAGTCTCATATTTGCTAGCACATCTAGTGGAAAAGATAAAACAGGGATTTCCATATTCATCTAAAGAAATTTCTAATTTATTTATATTATGCTGCAAACACATGAATACATTAGTAATGCTATGTAAATATATTAATAAAACAACATCAAATACAACTATATGAAAACAACATGTAAATAATAAATATATTTTTAGATGCTTAAGATATACAAATCAAGAACACTGTATTTTATTTGCTGCACTAGGAGAATTAAATATGGACTTTTAAATTACACATCTTTCTATAAAAACTTGTTCTCCTAACAAATACTTAATGTCAAGCCATTACTGTGTCGCATATACACTGATCTTGTATGAGTTGCCCTCCTCACTCCTGTTCCTACCATGAGAGCTAGTCACTTGTTGTCTCTAAAAAGAAAGGTCTTACTTCCCTTTTGACATTGCTCCCTTATGCTCATCCTTTAGTTCACAGCTAAGATAAAGACATTGCTTGACTCTTAATGTTAAACAATCACTTCTTTTTTATAGCATTCTATGTCAGGTAGATTTTTCTCCTGGCTTTGTTTTTACAGCGCACGACACACTGTGCTTATTTGTAAGGCTTTCATTATTCATTTCTTCTATAATATAAACTCTAAGAGTGCAGGAACATTATATGTTTCATCTCCGCTGCACTTTGGCATCTCAATGTGGTTTCTTCTAGCAAACGAATACACGATGGATGAGTCATTAATTCTCTGATATGCAAACAGAAGACAGATACAAGTTTATCTAAAAAATATAGCATATAAACGATTTGAGATCTTAAATATCAGTTAAACAAATTAGCCATTTTGTATACCAATTTTCATTGTACTGTCATAATAGAATATTCTTTTTGTGAAACAGAAGTATAGTTTTCTATACTGATGAAATAGAAAACAGCATTAAAATGTACCGAATTTTTGTTTCTTGTTCTTTTTTTGTCATTACTTATTTATTCTGCTCTGTTTTTTATAGAAAGAGTTGATAGTTAAGGTATCTACAAATGTTACTCTAAAAGTTCAAGGTTCATGCCTTGTGAGTAGATAATGAGAGAAAATAAGATGTTCTTTATGTCCCTTTCAACATGAAGTTACTGGCAACAAGTAGGGGTCAGTGAGCAAAACGAAGCTAAAGCTGAAGTTGACTATTCCAGTCCTTTCAGAACTCGAGAGTGGGAGGAAAGTTCAGGCAAATGGTAAGTTAAATTTAGCCTGCAAAGATTTCTTACTCCTGGGAAAAATAATTGCTTCATTCTATTGCCAAAAGGCAAACCAGCATCAGCTTAATTTGCCCGACTCTGCCATAAACTGCAGATGGAACTATAAAACATAGTTAGAATAAAATTAAACACATCTGTCCTAATCTAAAGAAGGTGAGGCTAGCCAGCTAGGAAACATCAAGGTATTAATACTGTGCAGATTGCAGCGTGCAGAGCCGTAGCAGAGTGCCTGCTGACAGTGGAGAGAAAGGGATTGCAATCTGTATTGTCTTGTTTTTCTTTGCTGAGCTGCCTTTCTGTGCTGATTGCCATCGTAGTTTTAAGACCTATCAACCTAGAGAATGACTAAATAGAAAAAAATCATTTATTTGAACTCCAAGTTAAGTTTTAACTGTGAATTATTTTCTCTTCTTCAAGGAGGCATTTCCTTACATTATTTCCAATTGCAGAGAATCAGAAGTTTTGACAAATATATCAGTTAGGCATAGAATTTACCCAGGACTCTTACTTTCTCTTAAGACTGCCAACATCTCTTAAGATGGTCAACACCATCATCTTGACAACTACTAAATGTAGAAAATAGCAAAGTAAGTTGATGGTTTTGGTGAGCCGAAGAAAAAGCAGGTAGCTTTGAGATTGAACGCTATTGTGCCCATGGAGCGACACTGCCCAATCAAATTTTATGGGACATCATGCCTTTTCAGATCCATGGTAAGCTTACAATACCTTCTTCAGACTTGGGGGATGCCCCATGGACCCAGCCCAATTTGTATACAGCCAAAATTCAGGGCAAAACCACTACTGCCTGTTTGTGCCTTTCACAAAGGGATTCTGTCAGAGTGGGTTTTGCCCTGGAGCTCCATACTGTGTTACAGAGGACTTCATTGTTACCAGCTATTTCTACCTCTGCTTTCTTCATCCTCAGCCCCTTTAGTTCTTCGCATAGGTCTAAGACCTGCATTGTAAAACGAGGGATTTCTTTGTTTGCTTTGGTTTTTCATCATCCCATCCTTCATGGGCATTACCTTCATATGTTTGTCATTGTATTCAAAATGTTTACTTAGGATACTATAAAGAAATGAGCGGTGTGGTGGTCATTGAACGGCCAACATGCTGTCATTATTTCTTAGTAAACTTCTGTAGATTCTTTTCTTTTCTTGATTTTCGGTAGAAAGTACAGGGCCTTTCTGAATGCTAGACAAGTGCTCTGCTGTAGAGGCTTACCTTAGAAGGCTACACTTGTTACACTCTTGACTTCCTTTTTGTATCTGAGTCTTGGAAAACATTACTACAATGAGAATGCTATTAAAATTGTGCATGGCAGAAGCAGATTCACAGTAGGACCCTAAGGCTCATAGTGGCTACCTTTGTATGTTACAGTTGTCTTTGTTTTGTGCAAGGCCACAATTTTATGTGCTGGTCAGATTATCCACCTAATACTGAGGAACCTTGTGGATATCCTCAGATTTTGACATAGTAGATTTAACTTTTGTAAACTGTCAAAATTGTGCTACCTAACTTTTAGTCTAACACTTCTTATATTTTTTCAGAAAAAAAGTTCCTTTATCTGCAGAAATATTTACTTATGATCTGAAGGATCTCTCGTCTGCCCCTGCATCTTATTTCAGCCCTAATGTCAAACTAACATTTAATAATTAATTGTGTAAGGAAAGCCCTCGAATTCAATACCAGCTTTATTATTAGAAATATTTATTTGAAATGTTCTAGACATCTGAAATGAAACAGACTCTTTTTTTCCAGATAAAATACTGCCTTTAAATCCAAATACATTTACACCATCTCTTAAGACAGACTACTTGGTCACCCTGTTGTGAACTATAAAAATCAACAAATAGATTTCTTGCTTTACTTCAAAACCCATACTTATTTTGTTGCAATGTCATTTGGATTAATTGTATACTGTAGTAATTTTTTATCATTTCTATCCCTTAAAATGATGTGCAAATATTAATGTTGTGTGTAAGACACAAAGTAGAGAAAAATTACCAATATGTTGAGGCCTTATGTTTGAGAATGTAGCTAAAAAGTGGGGTACTTGTCTGATATTTTCAAGTTCATAGGCTAGATTCAGGATGTGTGAAAATAACAGGGAAAGTGTAAGGACACAAAACTTAAATCAAAATATATTTATAAAGTTGCTAATATAGTAGATATAAGCTTGATAAATGTAAATTTAAGTTTGATAAGTTAACCATAATTCTAATAAGTTGTTACTCTATCATGTTATATTCAAGTTGTATATTTCAACTAAAAATGTTTACAAGCTTTACCATAGTACAAATTAGTAGGCATGTGCTGACTAATTTTATGACAACTTGACAGAAGCTAGTGTCTTCAGAGATCTAGGAGTCTCGATTGAAGAAATGCCATCCTAAGATTGGGCTGTAACCAAGTTTGTGGAGCATATTCTTAATTAGTGATTGATGTGGAGGGCTCAGCCCCAGCCCTTTGTTGATGATGCTATCCCTGGGCTGGTGGTCCTGGGTTCTATAAGGAAGCAGGAGGAACAAGTCAGTAAGCAGTCGTCCTCCCCTCCATTACTTCTGCATCAAGTCCTGCCTCCTGGTTTCTGCCCTGTTTGAATTCCTGCCCTGATTGACTTTGATGCTGAACAGTGATTTGGAAGCATAAGCCTCATAAACCTTTCGCTCCCCAAGTTGCTTTAGCCATGGTATTTTATTAAAACAGTACTAATTCTGACTAAGAAAAGGCAAAAGCAAAATGAAAAAATAATTCAATAATCAAACAACAATAAAGTTCAGAAAATAAACAGCTGAGCTCCAAATTGCTGGATAATCAAACAAAACTGCCAACTTTACATATTTTTTAATTCTATCTGTCAATCGACATCAGTACTTGTAGTGTGTAGTATGAGCTACAAAAGAAGGATATCAGTGTGTGTGTGTGTGTGTGTGTGTTTTGTGAGTGTGTGTGTGTGTTTGTGTGTACTGCATAGGGCCTTAACTGCTAGAAAGAAACAATTCAGAATGAGCTTTTCTTGGTTTTTGAATTAATATAAATGCAAGCCCAAAGAATATCTCTCTTGCTAAAACTCTCTCCCAGACTCTTGTAACATGAATGGGGCCTGCTTGTTGGGGTTTCTGTCCCGCCCAGTACCCATAGCCGGCAAGCCCCAAAGAAAATCACACAGAGATCTCTATAAATTATAAAGCTGATTGGCCCATTAGCTCAGGCTACTTATTAGCTCTTGTAGCTTATATTAACCCATTATTCTTATATATAATTGCCATATGGCTTGGTACCTTTTTCAGCTAGAAGGTCACATCCTGCTTCCTCTGTGGTCTATACAGGACTGGGAGGAACCAACAACCTCCTTCCCAGAATTCTCCTGTTCTCATTGCATCACGTCTACTTCCTGTCTGGTTTTCCCACCTATACTTCCTGACTGGCCAATCAGCATTTATTTAAAACATGATTGACAGAATACAGACAACTCTCCCGCACCAGACACTGCTTTATTATTTGTCAATTCACATAAGACTCTGTAAGTATCTTCAGCTTGCCTTGCCCTTATGGATTTTACATAAACAATTTGTACTGACTGGTGAGGCACACTTTGTTAGGGATAGTACTGAAAACAAATGAAATTATAAAGGATACTGCAAAATTGCTTTGGTGACTATTCACTCTAAATTCTCTTTGTTCTTGCTAGATATGTTGCTTATCACTTTCCTCTGGAAAACTGGGTTCACACTGGGTGCATCTTCCTTCATGCACATTTTATTTTGTTTTATTCTTTTAGTGATGCAATGAAATAAATTAAATCTTTGGTCTAGATGATGCTAATGATGCTGTTGATTATTCCCTCCCTTTTCCTTTTCTTCTTTCTCATTTTTTTTTTCACATTGTAGATGTCATTTTAACTTACAAAGTCTCATTTGAAATGTTTGGATAAATCTACCTCAAGTCCTCTTTGCACAATCATTCATACTTCTCTACCCAGGGCTTTACCTAAAGGCTGCCAGTCATTCCTTCCACATTGAATCAGCAGTGCTACTCAAAGTATGGCAGATTACTCAGGGACACCTCTCAGGATTTCGTGATGCCCTTTGATTTCTTGAGAGGCCCATTTATGCTCCAAATGAGTTCTCTGAACTATTTTCGTGAACATTAAGGCACATAAATGACTTTATGATGGGGTTATATCTTTCTGTCAAAGTTTAAAATTTGACCAGTTATTAGTTTGAGTGGTTAAAATTGAGCAGTAGTTTCATTTTCCAGTGATATCCCGGTCCCTCTGTATTTCTTTAAATTTCAGTTAAAGGGCTCTGTGCTTGGCATGCCTCTTTGTTGTAGTAGCTTATCACATGCAGATATTAAGAACCAACTGACATATTAATAGTCTGTATGGAAACCTCATTATTCCATCTAAAATGTTATCACATACGCTTTCTGTCTTGCAAGTTACTACAGGTGACAACTTCACCAATTACCATTTTCTATTCAACACTGATGGCCATTTTTCTAGCAGATTCTAAGTATTGGGAAATACATCTCAGTACATTAGAGAGAGGAACCAAAACATTACAAAGGAAAAGGTCTGTAAAGAGATGTATTGAACTAATTATTAAAAAAAAAAAGTCTAGCCCTGATCTTCAGAGAGCTGGTATACCAAGTAACCTGGTGAGTTCTAATGCTAAGATATACACGAAAAGTCAAACTCTGACTTTCTGTTCCCCAGGTGACATTTGCAACCCCAATCCATGTGAAAATGGTGGCATCTGTCTGTCGGGATTGGCTGATGATTCCTTTTCCTGTGAGTGTCCAGAGGGCTTCACAGATCCCAACTGCTCTAGTGTTGTGGAGGTTGGTAAGTGCAAGATTTCAGCATCTCCGTCTTCATCATGATTGTTTTTTGCATGACTCACAGATGTGACTCTTGTGGGCTGAAGAGCCTTTGTAAGATTCTATTGAACTTCCTAGGCTTTAATACTCTCGATTCTATTGTTTTTATTTGGTGTTATAATTATATTTTTATTGATGATATTCTTAAAATACATCATTGTTCCCAGCTTAGTGATTAGTAGTAAAATTAAGCTCCAAATAATAATTTAATAAAGTTAATTCCATAAGCCTCTCATATTAATAAAAAAAATTGAAGGCAAAGAAAGGACACAATTCTTGTGTTGACTTAGGTAAAATCATTAACTTAAATTTAGCAGAACTTTTTAAAAGAACTGATAATGAGTATTAGTACTTTGAAAATCTCCTAAATCACTACTTTTCTTAGAATATTAGCACATATCACCTTTTAGGAATATAAAAAAGATAGCATTCCATGGCATTTCTCAGCAAAACCCTTTCAAAAAAAAAAAAAACCTCATCTTTGTCAAAATTGATCCATGTCACTGATTATTTTCCAAAAACACTTTTTAATTTGTGAAAATTTTATTGCTATATAAACTTTGTAACTTTCATTGTTTCCAAATGGCTCCCCATTAACAACATGTTTATACTTTAATGGCTCCTAGGATGTTGCCCACACTTCATTGAATGGTGTCCCATTCTGAGCTATTTGGACAGAACAGACTGGAGTATATGGTTTATACAACTTCAAAAAGGAAAGGATAGAAAGTTAGATTGGAGAGAGGTAGGAACAGGTATGGAAGAAATTAAGGAGAAGAATAGGGGTAAATTGATCAAAATGCATGTAGAAATTTCTCAAGGAATTTAAAAGTATTTTAGAAACCACAATTTGTAAGCTCCTGTACAAATATTTTCTCTGGGTCAAAGCAGCACCATAATCAATTCTGTCCACTTTGTACAAAGTGGTTTATAGTTGTGAAGTACAAAATACAATTAGGTTGAATAAAATTTTGTCAGCCACCATTATTGCTGGAAAACTAGACACTTCAGTAGCTATTGGTAATCAATTTGGAAAACAACATTAATAGCATTTGTAACCCAGGGATGAGTTTGTGTTACCTATCCTTGTATCTGATGCTTCTGATATAGGCTGAGATTAGGAAGAGCCCCATAACTGCTAGCTGAACAATAAAAGGAAACTGTAATGAAATCATTAATTTTCTATGTTCATATTCCAGTTATGAACATTAATGTGTTTTGTTTTTTTCACGTGCTTCTTAGGTTTTGATACTACACTAGCACGATTGAATCTGAATAACAATAGGCGTATATTATTGCTTAAAGCACTTAGCCAGCTTAATTCATATCAAAGATAATTGTCTTTAAAGGTTTTTATTAAATCAGCAATATTTTATGGAGCTTGACATTATTCCATAGAAATAAAGTTGGTAATCACTTTGACCTCATCTGCACATATATAAAGTAGCATTTTAGAGTTCAATATGACAATAATATATTCAGAAGTCTATATTACCAAAGAAAATTATACCTGTAAGTACTTCTTCTACCAGTAATGTTGAAATTTAGAATGAAAATTTAGTATCATTATTTTAATTCCACCAATATCAAATTCATAGTTTCTTTGTAGAATAAAATGTTTTGTCTACATCTTATAACTACAAATTCTAAACCAGAGACAAAATGATAATTAATTTTAATTGATATCCCACTTTTAATTATTAATTCATCATCCATCATTTCATCAGAAGAGTGGTTTAGGAAAGTTGTCATACTGCATAGTATAGTATAATAATTTCCCAATTAGGTAATTTCATAGAACAAGCATATTATTTTCATTTCTATGACTTCTTTCTCAAGCCTGTATTTATCAAGCATATATTAATGTAATATTGAACATTTACTGACTAAAAATACTAACTAGTAGGGCTTTTAATATCTTACCTACTTTAGGATTTTCTCTATTTTTAAAATGTAAGGACCAAGTATTTGAAGCATTGTCTTTTTAACTTCCCCCACTCTTTCTTTTCAGTTGAAAATTACCTGAGACATTTTGTAGTCATTGTTTCTCCGTATTAGGTAGCAAGGGAGACAAAGCATAAAGAATAATGAGATTTTATATTTAAAATAATAAAATAGAAAAGTGAATATTTTTAGGTAATAACTTAACATAGAGCTATGTTATTTTTACTTATATATTATGTTTTATTTAGCTATATATAGTATTTTTATATTATTATACAATGATATAAATTTTATAATCATTTAATTATTTAAATGAATTTTTATTTCACATGAAAAGAAAATGAACTTACTCCTAATTGTATACAAAATAATTAAAAAATCCCATAAGTTTCAATCCTATGCAAAGAACTATGGAAAAGGAGAAAAGCTAGGAGCAAAAGACCTGAGAAGATCATAGCAATTGGCTGTTAATTGCTAAATGATAAACACTGGAAACATATATACAAATAGTTATTTTACAGACTGAATAGATTATATTTAAAAACATTTATACAATATATATACATATACATAAAATAACAATTAATAAAAAAAAGCCATGAAATTGAAGGAGAGGTGCATATATGACAGAGTTTGGAGGGAAGAAAGGTAAAAAAGAGAGGGACAAACATCATTCTTATAATGTCCAAATTTTAAAAATTGTGTTTTAGTAGTATGTTTAAAATTACATTTGCCTCAGTGATAAATATCTGTCAGTCAGGGGTAATTTCACATACATATACATAAAATTTCCATAATGATTTTACTTCTCACATTAATAGTTTGTCATAGCTTCATTTAAAGTTCTCCATGATATTCAATTCAAATGACTTTCTCATTCAATTTTGGGATTATGTTTTTCTCACACAAGACACATAGTGTCAAATAAACTTGAGGCACTTTACCACTTTTGCTCTCAGTTCTCATATCACTTACATTGCTGACACAAATCATAGAGGTTAAGACAGTTAAGTCTCCCAGGTTGTGTAATTCATTCATCAGGTAACATGTTTACTTTGAATTTTTCTTTAATAATCTATCTATCTATCTATCTATCTATCTATCTATCTATCTATCTATCTATCATCTATCTATCTATCCATCCATCTATCCATCCATCTATCTCCTGCTCTTTCACCCTCTTTTGCTATCTTTTGCTATCTTGCTCTCTCATTCTCCTCACACACTTAAATTCCCACATTCATATCTGTTCAACCTCTTCAAATTACTAAGATTTATTTCTGATTCCTGTAGAAAGCAATAAGAAACTTTCTCTTGCATCAAATTTAAGCAAAACTTGCCACATCATATCCTTGAATTTGAAGACATCACCTACCAAATGCACTAATTTCACACAGATGTGCTCTGGATGCTGACAATCTCTCCAGGCATTTGTAGACAGAACTCCACAGTTCACATCTGGATCATATTCCTATACAGCGATGTGGACCTGTACATACAGACCTTACATAAAGAAAATGTCTATTGATAGTGAATAGCTTAGAGTTTATAAATGAAAATATCAGTAATTTTTAAAATATCTTTTATGTAGCACAATGTTGTGTTTGCTATGGGAGTGAGTAATTTTTTTTTAAAATCAAAAAAATATTAGTAGTAACAAGTATAAGTACAGCCACATAGTATATTGATGAAATTAAAAGAAACAAAAACAAATGATTTTAAGAAAACTTATAATATTGGCTAGAGCTGTAGTTCAGATCAATTAACTTTTACTTCATGCAAGATCAGTATTACTACCCCAGAACTTTAATCCATCAATAAATCAGTCAGTCAGTCAGTCAGTCTTAATATTCCTTCATCAATAATCAAATAATTATAGAGTTATTTACTTAATGATAAAGGTGAACACTATACTCATAGGAATTGCTATAGATTGAGGAAGAAGAGATGAAATAGATGATGACAGGTAGGTAATAAATAAGAATACTGGTCTAAATACACGAAATTATGAATAAGTTTGCTGCTGCATGTGCATGTCAGAGAATTCATGCATGAATGAAAAACATAACATTTACAAAAAACTATAAGTCTAACCTAGAAAATAAGGAACTAAACTTACTCCAGATTAAAGACACTATATGTGTAAGTTAGGGGATAAGTAAAGTCACTAACGAATTTGTATTTCCTACCAAAAACAACGGAGATGATTAACATGTAGTAAAGATGATGTTGCTGGGCTATGGGAGGAGATGGAACAGACTGGCCATGATACAGGTTGTCAGGCACACTTGGTGTCACTGAATGGGAAGACAATGCCCAGCAGATTGAGTGGAAGCACTGAGAGTTTAGAGGATACAGCGAACAATTCGTACAGCTGAAACAAAAAGACTTTTCTTCTCCTTGTATTTTTTTAAAAATATATTTTTTACTTGTTTTTATTAATGGAGTATAAATGGGTGTATGGGATGGTTGCATGTGTGAGTGTAGGTACCAGTTAGTTCAAAAGAGGGCATTGTTTAGATCACCTATTTAGATTCCTATTACTGGAAATTATAGACAAGTGCAAACTGCCCAACATGTGTGCTGAGAACTTAATTCTGCTCTTCTGGAAAAGCCATAAGTGTTCTTTCTCATGAGACTACAATTTTCTGAGATACTTAATTTGAGTACAAATAGATATACAGGCAAAAAGGAAATTCAGCATTCCAGGTATTGAATTAGAAGTTGCTAGACATATTTCAAGATGTCAAGCACAGATTTGGAAGTTATAATTGTGTATTTGGTTATTAAAATATAGGCAGAACGGATTATCTGTCCTTAAGAATTAGTAGTATATTTTCAATTACTAAGGCAAATATTCCTCATTGTATTATTTATTACTCATCAAATTTATTATTCATCAAATATACTAGGCATAAAAAGATACTAGGCATCTTAAGATGATAATATTGAGCACAAATTTAACTCATATCAAGCTTGGAATTTGGTAGTACTATAAGACCTAATAGTCTTTTAGGGAAAAGGAGAATATTACAGAAATGGGTTTATTGGGGCAGTTCATAGGAAGACATCGTGACACTGGCTCTGTCTCTGTATCTTCACCGGCTGGTTGGTGTCTAGACAGGCTCCTCATTTCCAGCACGTAGGGGAAAAGACACAATGGCATGTGATTCACTTCTTCCGTACTCTCTTCTTTGTCTCATCCCAGCCAAACCTATCTTCATTTTGCAATTGGTATTTATTTTCTAGAGTAGATTAAAATTCTATTTAATTTCTGGCCTTCCATACTCATTAATTCTAATTTGTCCCATTGTCCCTGCATCATTTCAAAACAAAAGGCTGTTCATCCCAGAAACATGAAGACACATTAGAAATAAAGCTGCAAGCTGAGTGTGCATTTGACTGTCCTGTGAATAACCATATTCACACTTATCTCTTAAAAAATGATTGGTTTTAGATGTCCCCATCAGTCTGTCTGAGACGGTTCTGGTCAGTGGCTGTGAAATACCAGAATGATGACAAACTTTAAATTGTCCTGGGAGGTTTGAGGCGATTTTCAGATTTCCAATTTTTAATTACCAAATGAATATTTTTTATATTTTAGTAAAATGTTTATCGTAAATAAAATTATAAATGCTTGACAGATTCTCCCATCAATATTACTTTTGGACCAACAAAATGCAACACGCATTATAGTCCATCTTATATGAAATTAATATATAGAAAGCAAACTATTCTGTATGGTCTATAATAGTTTCTCCCAGAGCTGATTGCTTTGTGAGATGACTATAGAGGTCTCCAAGTCAATGAGAGCTCAAGAGATTATCTTTATAGTTATATTTACTTACTTTTCTAAACCAATAAACATATGCAAACAAATAGAACTGTTTGGCTAGATGTCAAACCCTGTACCTTTCTTTTCCAGCAAGTTTGACTTTACTTGATCATGATTTTTTGAATTTACTTAAAAAAACAGGTATATCAGGGGGCAAAAAGTTTCAGGATCCAGACCATGTTTCTTATACACCCTCACAAAAATCTTTTAATCCATATAAAAATCATAGTGTGGCTACATTCTAATTTTCACGTGAATGAATACAAGCAAAAAAACCAGCATGTTTTTCATATTCCTTACATGCTTCAACATTTTATGTATTTCAGGTGAAAACAAGTTATCCCAAAAATACAAATAGATTTGTGCCCAAGCAACTCATTATAGAGCAAACAAGGTATTTTTTTTCAGCCAGTTCTTTTGCTGGAAGTCTGAATTTTGAAGTTATAAAGAAAAAAACAATCATTTTATTATTTGTCTCAAAATATAATTGTATAAGAAATCCTATTAGAATCATAATTCTAAACTTGCATATAAAAATAATCAGTCATCTTTACTTTAAACCTTTAAGGTACATAACAACTCCTCAACAATTTTGTTTTTAAAATTCGGAAACTGAGGTAGAAACAATCACAGGAAATTAATCATAACCCTTGGTCACCAACTCATCCTGGCAAGAAAGGTACATCAGCTAATAACAATTGGCCTGCTTTGTTCGTTTTTATGGTTTTTATTGAGTTATACATTTTTTTCTGCTCCTCCTTCCTCCCCCTCCCCTTCTACCCTTTTCCATAATACCCATGCTCCCAATTTACACCCAATCTATACCCAAAAGTAGTATTGCTGGGTCTTGAGGTAGATCATTACCTAATTTTCTATACTGATTATTACCTAATTACCATACTGATTTCCAAAGTGGTTGTACAAGTTTGCTCTCCCAACTGCCATGAAGGAGTGTTACTCTTATCTCTCATTCTCTCCAGCATAAGCTGTCATCAGTGTTTTTGATCTTGGCCATTCTGACAGTTGTAAGATGGAATCTCAGTGTTGTTTTGATTTCCACTTCTCTGATGGCTACAAATGTTGAGCATTTCATTAAGTGTTTTTCATTCATTTGATAGTCATCTGTTAAGAGGTCTCTGTTAAATCCTATACCCATTTTTTGATTATTTGTATCTTGATATCAAGTATCTTGATTTATTTGTAGATTTTGGAGATCAGTTATCTGTATGTGTGGGGCTGGTGAAGATTTTTTCCCATTTTGTAGGTTTCTGTTTTTTTCTTGTTGACTAAGTCCTTTGCTTTACAGAAATTTCTCAATCTTAGAAGATCCCGTTTATTAATTGTTGCTCTCAGTGTCTGTGCTACTGGGGTTATATTTAGAAAGTAATCTCGTGTGACAGCACACAGGCAGATGACAGAGGACAGCTTTTGGAAGTTGTCTTTTTCCTTCCATTTTGGTTTCTGGGAATCAGACCCAAGTTGTGATACTTTACCTGCTAAGGCATCTTCCTGTCCCTGAATGAGTCGTCTTGTCTCTGACATCTTACTCTAACATCTCACCTTGTTGTGAGCCACAGTCACGAGATCCATTTTTGCAGATGGGATTTCAAAGATGGTTCATCTGATCTTCTCTGGGTTTTGCTGTCTTCAATACCAGCAGCGCTCAAGTGCCCAAGAATAAGAGCAAATTTAAATAATGAGAACTTTTTAATGTAGCCTGTTCCAAAGACTGCATTTGAAAGCTTTTCTTTTTGAAAATTTATTTCATTGAGCTGTACATTTCCCCTGCTTTTCTTCCTGCCCGTCCTATTTCCTTCAACCCTCTCACGTGGTTTCCATGCTTCCAATTTACTCAGGAGATCATGTCTTTTACTCCTTCCCACGAAGACTAGATCCTTGTATGTCTCCCTTAGGGTCCTCATTGTTGTCTAGGTTCTCTGTGATTATGATTTGTAGGCTGTTTTTCTTTCCTTTATGTTTAAAAACCACTTATAAGTGAGTACACGTGATAATTGTCTTTTGGTATCTGGGTTACCTCACTCATGATGGTTTCTAGCTCCATTCATTTGCCTGCAAATTTCAAGATGTTATTATTTTTCTCTGCTCTGTAGTACTCCATTGTGTAAATGAACCACATTTTCCTTATCCATTCTTCATTCGATGGGCATTTAGTTTTTTTCCAGTATCTGGCTATGACTTCTATGAACACAGTTGTGCAGAAGTACTTCTGGCACAAGTGAACATCCTTTGGATATATACCCTAAAGTGGTATTGCTGGGTCTTGAGGAAGTTCATTTCTTAATTTTCTGAGAAGTGGCCATACTGACATCAAAAAGGGCTGTATCACCAGCAATGTAGGCTCCCACCAGCAATGCAGGAATGTTCCCTTTACCCTACAACCTCTCCAGTGTAAATTGTCATTTATTTTATGAGTTATCCATTTTTGTTGCAAAGGTGTGTTGTGGAGTACAGAGGAGGGTATTGGGGCTAGTTTATTAACTTTCTTATAATTGCATGTTTAAAATTTGATTTCTTTGTCAATAAAAACATTGATACATATATGCAAAGGTTTGTAGTTACTGTAGTTATTAGATTACAAAATCTAATAAAATTACTCCTATCAAATTTCTCTACTATTACTTATAAACTTAAAATTTGCATTATACATGTGTGTATATTTGTCTGGGGTATGTATGCTGTATTCACTATGTGAGTGGGTGCATATTGGGACAGAAGAGGACTTCAGGTCCCCCAATCTGAAGTTATAGGCATCTGTGTAATACTCAGTGAGGGCTCTGGGTAATGGATTTAGGTCCTCTGCAATAGCAGTCAAGTGCTCTTAAACCACTGAGAAATTTCTCCATCCACTGGCTATTTATCTTACTAAGAGAGAAAATATATAAGCAGTCTAAAATGGAAAAAGCTGTATTATTTCATTTCAGAATAATATAATGAAAACTAAAGTTCCAATGTAAAATTAAAATGTTCATTTAATCTAATTAATATTATTGGGAATTTAATGAAATGCACAGTTTTATACATTTATGAAAATGAAAAGTACAATTTTAAAGTAATAAGACTGGTTGTTATGGCTAATACCCGTGACCCAAGTACTCTTGAGCCTAAAGCAGAAGCTGCAGTCAGAGTTAGTCTAGGCAACATAGCAAGACAGCATCATTTTAAAACTACAATCACAGGCACTGTGATAATATTCATCTTTAGAAAATGTATCTTTTCCCACTTGAACACTTTCATAAATATGCCTTGTAGAAGACTTACAGTGGGTTTTAAAACATTTAAGATATGCTCAGCACTCCTGAAAGTCTCAGATCTTATTGTGTGTGTTTCCTTCGCTATTGAATTTTAATATGAATACATGCCTCTTTTCTTGGAAATTGTATCTTCTGTTTGTTTCCTTTATAGTGAGTTAACTGTACACTGAGCTATAGTATCCCAATTATAACAAATCATTTTGAATTTAAATTTGAAACAATAAGGACAAGGTCTTAAAATGCTATCATTAGTGAAATTGATATGTTTATAAATGGACAAAATGTTCTTATACTTTTATAAGGAATAGAAAACTAGAATTTCCTTTAGGTTTAGTTGCTCAATGGTATTTGCAGAAAAAGCAACATTAGAGACTGCTCAGTTCTTAAGCACAATGATGTTGTATTTGAAACTATGCAGCCAAGCATGGTGACACATACTTATAATCCCAGAGATTGGGATACAGTTGTAGTAGGATGTCCAGTTAACAGCTAGCCAAGGCAATACAACAAAACCCTGTATCAAAAAAAGAAAAAAACAGTATCTAATACCATAAGAATTTTATAAAAAAGACTGAAAATCTAATTATGGTGTCCTTCAATTGAAACAAATTTCAGTGGATTTAGGTCCACTTAATGATAATTCTATTTGGAATTATTTATTTCCATAGTAGAAACAAAAAAGTGTGTATTTGTTGATTTTTCTAAAAACACATTGTTACTAAGCATAATTAAATAACATAAGAAAATTCTGTCCCCTTTGTTTCATTTAAAGCCTTGATTACTATAATCATATATAAATTATCTAAAAGGGACAAAATTAGCCTGGATAGATATTAATTCCAGTGAGTTTGAGTAAGACTATAAAGAAGAGATCAGTCCCTGGAATTAGGAGAAGTATGTGAAGAAATTGGCATTTAATCAAATAAATCTTTTTGTAGCTTTGGAGCCTGTCCTAGAATGAGCTCTTGTAAATCTCGAACTCACAGAGATGTTTCTGCCTCTATCTCCCTAGTACTGGGATTAAAAGCATGCGTCACCATGGCCAGCCTAATCAAAGAAATCTTAGTGACGTTCTAGAGCACCTTTGTTACAGATTAGCTGAGGTGGACTAGGAAGACCAAATGAAGGCAGAAATGATAAAATCATTAACATCACCTGGCTGGCAAGAAAAGATTGACGGAGCATTTGTTTACTCCCTTTCTGCACATCAGTATTGACACAAAGGTAGAAAGAGGAAAAATATCAGTGTTAGTATCCTCGCTGAAACAGGACATGTTTAAGATGCTGACATGACATCTCAAAGCACATGGCTTCAATAGATCCAGTTCTCCTCTAATCTAGGCTGCTTTCCATGTGCTGACAGTCTTGCGCTGATTATGTAATGCCCGATAAAGATAAGGCTTCAGCAGTTCCCACTATTTTCTTTCTAGAAGTTCTCTCATTTTGAGACTTTTTCTCATGGCGGGGGACAATGGAAAAGGACTAAGGCTAGGAAATTTGGGTAGGAGCTGACTAGATGGTCACTAGCTTCCTCTTGCTCAGAATAGAAAACTGTTGTTCTATAGAAGGGAACATCTTTCTGCATTTCTGTCATGCCTTGCCATGCTGGCCATGCGAGGACAAAGTCAGCTGAGGTAATCGTGTTATTGCTTATGAATTCTAGCTTTCCGACTTCTCTCCTTGGCACAGTTAGGGGTGGTAACGGAATATCATGGAGGGAACAGGGCTCTAGATCTATCTAGTGGC
>NW_026068055.1:2038319-2061061 GCF_014885135.2 Alexandromys fortis | reverse complement strand
CCATGTTCCTTAGTGCACGTTGGCCTTGCATAACCTTGAAATGGCTCTCATTATTAGGCTGGGCATATTCAACAGCTTTCCATCTTGTTCTTTGAAAATATAAAATTCATTAAACTGAAATAGACAACAATTCATATTTATTATCTTGATTTCCATCACAGCATATATAAAATCAAATGGAAAGGATAAAACTTCATTTCCTTAGAAAATTATGGAATCATGATAAGCATATCTATTTACTTACATATTATCAATGGAAAATATGGCAAATTTCAAATAAGAGTCTGTTCCTTTTTTATTTAGCATGTTGATATAGACACATGAGGAATTTACCTTATTTCAGTTTCACAGCAAAATCAGGGCTGCAGTATTTCATCTCCACATTAGAGAGCCATTGGGCACAGTGTTTATAGTGTGCCCATCTGCAGGAGAGCTGAAAATTTTCTAAGGACACATCTATATGTAAATTTCCTTTTTTCGACCAGTGTCTCAAGTTTCCAGGACAAAAGACAAACTTGATATGCTACACAACAGCTTCTGTTTCAAAGGTCTCATTAATTATTCACCCATAGACATTAACAGTGTTACTCACTGAAATGATTTCTTGATTACATACTGCAAGGATAGATTCACTGCACACAGCCAAACAGGCATGGTGGCAATGTCTTCAAGTAAGAAACACTGAAAGGCATAAGCCAGAAATATTTCATGTGGTTAACTGATAGCCTAATGACAAAGGTATATTTTATCCATTAACATTGCCTCATTTTATACTATACTAATACCCCATGTATATGAAACATATTTATATGTCAGAACCTATAAATCAGAAGTTGATCTAATACCAATCTCAGAGTTAAATGAGGAGTAAGTTTGTGATAATGCAATGACTAAAGTAATATACTATTCTTCAAGAGCAGAATGGTTATTACATAGTTTACCCCAGGCTTTCTCTACAATATAGTGCTCATGTTCCAGTTACACATATGAGGATATGTAGAAACAATGACTGAACCTGAGTCAAATTATATTACATATAAGGATAGCATTTGCCATTTGCTGGAGAGGTTTCATGAAATTCTGAGGTATGTAGCTAACTGAAGGAACCGGTTCTGAAAAGAAATGCAACCTGGTATTGTGGTTAAGAAGCAGAAGTGAGCTAGGCTGTGTTCAAATATTGCCTCTTTTGTTTGTAATCTGTTCTAAATATTTGAAGTAGGACAGCCATGAATAGAATATACTTAAAAAATGTAAATGTACTAAGCATGTCCAAACATGTCTAAAGAATGGCATTTCCTAAAGAATGAACATGACAGATGTTCACATTGCGCAGTGTTAATATGTGTCATGTAAAGGTGCTGCGGTATAGGAAAGAGTATGCCTATGTAATAATAAAGTGCTTTTTCATTTTCTATAAGGGACTGAAGTATACACAGTTTTGTTCTCTTGGAGTTTTTAAAACCAATAGGTCTTAAATGAGTCTTAAATAGGTACATGGGTCTTAAATGGGTGCATGGGTCATAAATGGGTCTTAAATGGGTACATGGATGACTGTACTGTCTAAGACCAATATAACCCACAGCTACATATGGAATGCCGTAAGACCAATGTACTACAGCCACAAATGGAAGATTGTATTTTCTAAGACCTATGCACCACACATACATATATATGGATGACTGTACTTTCATTTTTAGCATTTTTTATTTAACAAAACTATCCTTTTTTATTTTACATGCCATTCCTAGTTCACAGTCCCTCTCCTCCTCTCATTCCCACCACCTACACCATCTTCTCCCTCCATCTGCTCCTCGGGATAGTTAGGCACATTGCTTTGAGGAAAGACTAAGAAACTCCCTACTATATGTAGGCCAAGCAAGGTACCCCACCAAAGAGAATGGGTTCCAAAAAGCTAGTAAAAGCAGCAGGGATAAATCCTTCTCTGACAGCCAGTGGCCACAGTATGCCCCAGCCATACAACTGTTGCCCATATTCCAATGACCTAGTTTGGTCCTATGCTGGTTCCTTCCCTGTCCTGTTGGAGTTGGTGAGCTCTCATTAGCACAGGCAAGCTGTTTTAGTGGGTGTCCCCATCATGGTCTTGAATTCTTTGCACACATTCTCATTCCTCTCTCTCTTCCACTGGACTTTGGGAGCTCAGCCCAGTGCTCTGCTGTAGTTCTCTGCCTCTGCTTCCATCAGTTGCAGGATGAACATTCTTTGGTGACATTTAAGATATTCATCAATCTGACTACAGGGTAAGGCCAGTTCAAGTAACCTCTCCTCTATTGCTTAGGGTCTTAGTTGGAGTCATCCTTGTAGATTCCTGTGAAGGAATGCACTTTCTAAGACCAACGCACCAAAGCTACCTACGGATGACTGTGCTTTGCTTTACTCTACTTATCTGTGAAACATGGATCAACACTTCAAACACACTCAGCAAATCACTCTGTTCAAAGATCTTCAAACAGTTTTTACATGATTGAAAGTTCCATCTAGGCGTTTAATAATACACATAGTTAAGCCTTCTACTCATTTCAAAAGCTGTGTACAGAGATCAAACACCTACACCTCTGAATAGTTTTCCACCATTTCAGTCTCTAATAACATTAGTGAAGTGTGTGGTAAATCCTGACCTATTATTTTTAGATCAGATTTTTCTGCTTGTGCTTGAATATAAAAACTAGGGGTAATTTAACTGTCAGATTTTGATGTTATTAAAATTTTTTCTTTCAACATATAATTTGACAAATCACCTCATTTGCTATGAGAAAATAACCCTGTGTTTTATTATTTGAAAATTATGAATAATGTAAGCAAGGCTTGCATAATTAAGAGTCTGCCTTTCAGGAATATAGCTTTGTATGCTTAAAGCAAATAACTTATGGATTGATTTTTCTTTCTAAGACTGCAGAATGGTCCTCCTCTAAAAATATAATGAATGCCAAGTCAGAATTTATGACAACACATCATATTATGTTCTTGGGTATGGTATATCAACAATAAGCCCTGTATGGCTTTGCATAAATATTAAATAAAGGAAATAGGAACCCTACGAGCTTCCATTTAACCGTGTATATTCAACATCCCTGGACAGCTTTGCTTGAGCCCCCAGCAGATAATCTTCCCTTTCTCAGTGACCTCCAGATAAGATGCCTCCCTCGGGATACAGGCAGCTGCAAAAGGACGTGCACAGTTGCACCAAAAGTCATTACCCAGTGCAGAAAACAATGACTGCATGAGTGGAAAAGATGCTCTGGGCCGCAAGTGAAAGAGATCATGTCCAACCCCTCAGATGACTTTCTATGGCATGGCTGACTATTAAGATGAACTCAAAGGAAAATGCAGCTCATCTGCTGCAACTGTTAAATTAGAATATTTTGTGTGAAAGCGTTGTGATTAAAGCATATATGTAAGAAAAGTGAGAGCTCTCTAAAAAAATAAATAGTTGCCTGCTCAGATTATAAGGTTTTGTGGGGAACAATGGGTAGCAAAACAAGAAGGTGGTCTGCCCTAGGATGGGAAGGCCTCCTGTGCAGTTTCATTAGTGTTATCAAGGTTACCCCAATAGCTTGATTCTAGAACCTTTCAATGTTCGTTATTATTAAAGTTTGAAATTATTACCAAATTGAGATGCAAAATTCGAACCTGAACATCAACTGAAGAAGTTTTAAAATAATGCTTCAGTACCTCAGGCCTGTCGTTTGAAGATCAAGTGTTCTAAGTTGTACCTTTCTCAATTGCTTTTATTTATTCTCCATCCCAGAGTCCATTTTTCAATTTATTAATTATTTTAATTGTTTTCAATGGGACTAACAACTGGCTGATTTGAAAATGTATAAAAGTGAATCATTGGGAAAAAAAAGTGAATCATTGGAAGGCAATACTTGTTACTATACCAAAAATTCTAAACACAAATGAATTATTGCAAGGAACAATAATTACAGTTTACACAGTTTTCCAAAAGCTCTTTAACAGGTAGAAATGTCACTTGATGAGAGGAAATTCTGTTTCATTCCATAAATCTTGTATTCAGCTTGAGGGTCTCCTTGTCCTGAGCAGAGAGCAAATCATTTCACTAAGAAAAGAAAGTGTGCTTGTACAGTCTGTGAATGCTAATCAAGTACATGTGACCTACACCCACTTTGAACACTTAAACGAAGAGAAAAAATGAAATGCTGGAAGAATGACTTAAGGACTTCTCTTGGCTTCAAACATTTACCTGTTTTTTTTCTGATTCTAAGATACTTTCAATATACATCATGACACACATGTCACCTCCCCAACTCACATTTCCCACAAGCGTGTTTCCTCATCTGAGGCTTTCTGCTAGCCAGCCCACTAGGCTAGCCTTTGGGCAGGAAGAGAATAAAAACACTTCTACCCTACTGGTGTGTCACAGGGAGGAAAGGAAACTAATTCTTGACTCTTTAGTTCCTATTACAAAATCAGGTTTTTGTTCTAGACCATAGTATAAAGACAAGACACAATCTACTTCTTGGTACTTAAACCATATCAGATGACTATTCACATCTTTATTAACATTTTAAATCTCTCCACAAATTTGAGATTTTTCTACAGTAGACAAACTTGCCACAATGAAAACTGCATAAGTGAGAATGTTAAAAAAAAATTAAGAACCATGGAAGATGTGATAGTTGTATCAATGTTTCACTGTCTGGCATATCATGCCGAGAGATATTATTCTATCATTTTCTAGAGGTCAGCTCTGGGAAAGAAACATGAGGAATTCCTTTGTGAGAAGCAGAGTGCCCTGAACTCTGAAGAGTTTCTTTCTGAATGAAAGGTTTACTATATCACCTTCACGTTTGCTTTGAACTTTATTTCATTTTTCAGAGGCTGTGAAGGGCCTGTTCCTTATACAGTTTTTAAAAGTTTCAATGAATAAATATTTAGAGTGCCCATTCACAAAGCAAAATGTATTTTTATTATGTATTAAGTAGTTAGTTAGTTAGTGCTGGAGATGACATCCAGAGCTGGTGAGTGTAGAACTTGTATTCTATCCCGGAGCTACTAGCCCAGTTCAGAAAAAAAACAACGTGAAGATAAGAAGCACAAGTCAAATCAGCTCTAAATGGCCTTGCATGCGTCTATTTTCCTTTGCATAAATTGGGTTTTTTAAAGGCATTCCAATTAAGGCAGGGAGGGGAGGAGCCTCGGGAGACAAATTGCAAAAAGGGAAATTACATTGTCAATGGATTAACGTCTACACATAGACACGCTATTTCCCTTTAAAGAAAGTCCTAATGGTCGAGGAAAGAAAGCCTTTCATTTTAGACCCAATTTCAATAGCAGGAAAAATTATATAGCAGTCATTAGCCCATTGCTGAAGAGACAGAAAGCATTGTAGAAGACATTACAGTCCAGAAGACAGTCTTGTACATTATTGGTATGAGTTAAAGCTATGTTAAGGAACATTCCATCTCCCTTCAAGTTACATCTTTCACTATTTTTTATCTTTCAAAACTCAACATAAGATTAAAAATAGTGAAAGGTGTAACTTGATGCTGTTTCTGTCTATGCAGGTCATATGATTTTGGCTGAGTTGAATCAGAGAGCCTCCTTCTCCTGCTGTCCTCCATCCCTTCTGTCACTCACACTCTTTCCCCCTCCTCCCTAAGATTCCCTGAATTCTCAAGGGTCAGATATGTTGGAGACATCCCATTTAGAGCTACTATTTCATGTTCCTTCTCTTTGCTATGTTGGCTGTGTGTGTATTTGATCCTGTCTCTACCAGGAGAAAGATTCCCTAACGATGAATGAATAAAGAACCAACTCACCGTCTATTATCAAAGTCATTTTATTGGTACTTGTTGTGATATTTCACTTGTGTTTTAGTAAACAAAACTTGCCTGAAAATGAGAGAGTAAAACAGTCACCCTGGTCAGCCTTACAGACCATGAAGTGGTGGCACACACCTTTAATCCCAGCATTAGAGAGGAATATAAGACAGAAGGAGACAGCTCTCAGATAGTCTCATTCTGAGGATTCCTGGAGACAGGATTTCCATTTCAGAGGTAGAGGTAAGAGCTAGTGGTTGGCTATATGGCTTTTCTGACCTCAAGTTGAATCTCAATATTTGTCTCTCCGTTTTTATTAATTGTGCTACAGATTTATTTTATTTTTTCTTTAGTGGTATTTGATTTTTCTATGACCTATCTATTCTCTGGTTCTTGGTCACTTAAGCAGTGTGAGGTATGTGGTCCATTTTGTGGATTGGGCCTCAAGTCAAAACACATATTGGTTGGTTATTCCGACAAGCTCCCCGCCACCATTGCTCTAGCACATTTTTCAGGAGGACACCATTATACTTCAAAGGTTTTGTAGCTGAGTTGGTATGTACTTTTTTCTTTTGGTAGCCCACAGAGAACCTTCCCACACCAAAGACACTATAACATAAATGTGAAGATTCTTTGTAGGCAAAGGCTTGACTCTCCATGTTCAATGAGTTGTGCGGGTGTTGTCCAGCAATGGAGCCTTGCTGTCTTTTTGAGTAGAGCAACCTATTATTTCAATAATAGCTATGCTGTTGTGAAGGCATAAGTCACAAACCATCCCACACCAGTTTGCAATTATGATTAATAGAATATTATTTATTTAAGGGGGGGAAATATTACAGATCACCATCCCAGACAACAGAGGAGCCGGAAGCCAGAGAGCAAGCGGAGGGCAATGGCAGCTTTTTTAAAGAGAGAGAGAGAGAGACCACACCCCAATGGGATGGTATCTCAGCAGCTATTGGCTGAAGGAGCAGAGGAGCTCCAGCAACATTGCTGGAGATTCCAATGGGATCATTTGGCCAACAACTCAATTGTATGTGATCTTATCCCAGCACTGGAAACTTCCTTTGGTGACAAGAGATGGAAAATTGGGACTCTATCACCCTTATTATTTGGAAACCTTATTAGGATTGCCTTGACATATTTTAGGAATTTTCCACTGTGCTATATTTGCATAACATCCCTCAAATGTCCCTTAATTCTAATTATCCCTTCTCCATTCCCTCCCTCAACCTGATCCTCTTGTTCCCATCTCCCCTAACCCCTATCCACTCATAAAATCTATTTTATTTTCCCCTCCCAAGAAGATCTACTAGTATACCCTAGTCCCTTTCATATACCTAACCTTTCAATGTCTACAGATTATAGCCCTGTTATTATTTATTTACTGGCTAATATCCACATATAAATGAGTGCATGCTGTATTTATTTTCTGGGTCTAAGTGATTTTTTTTTCTAGTTCCATCCATTTTCCTGCGAAGTTCGTGATGTTATTATTTTTAATGGATGAATGCTACTTCATTGTGTAAATAAATGTGCCACATTTTCTCTATTTGTATTTCAGTTGAGGAACATATAGGTTTCCAGTTTCTGGATATTATGTATAGAGCAGCAATGAACATGGTCGAGCAATTGTCTTTGTGGTAGAATGAATCTTCCTTTGGTTATATGCTCAAAAGTGTACCACTGGATCTTGAGGTGATTGCTTCCCAATTTCTGTGGAACTGCCACACTGATTTCCACAGTGGTGGTACAAATTTGCATTTCTACCAGCAGTGAATGACTGTTCCCCTTACTCTACATCCTTGCCAGCATGAGCTATTACGTTTTTATTGATGTTAACATACTGACAGGTGTACTATGAAATCTCAAGCTGGGCAATGGTGGCACAGGTCTTTAATCCCAGCACCTGGGAGGCAGAGACAGGTGGATCTCTGAGTTCGAGGCCAGCCTAGTCTACAAGAGCTAGTTCCAGGACAGGCTCCAAAGCTACAGAAAAAAAAAAAAAGTGAAATCTCAGAGTATTTCCCTGATGGTTAAGGATGTTAAAAAATTTGAGTATTCTGTTTTGAGAATTCTCTGTATAGATCTGCACACCATTTTTTTTACTGGATTATTGTTTTTTTTGATATTTAGTTTCTTGAGTTCTTATGTATTTTGTATATTAGTCCTCAATCCGATGCAGAGTTGGAAAAAGTCTTTCCACTCTGTACGCTGCC
Organism: Alexandromys fortis; assembly: GCF_014885135.2. NCBI lineage: Eukaryota > Metazoa > Chordata > Mammalia > Rodentia > Cricetidae > Alexandromys > Alexandromys fortis. The sequence continues at coordinate 2,053,041 of NW_026068055.1, read as the reverse complement.
ATTATGTCCAATTGACAATGTCCTTACCCTTATGTTTTTGGTGGTGAGCCTAGCCTTTAATGGCTGAGCCATCTCTCCAGCCCAAAAATGTCCTTTCCCTAAAGATTTTAGTTTAATGAGGTTCTATTTATTAATTGTTGATCTTAGTGCTTGCTCTATCAGTATTCTGTTTAGGACTCTGTCTCCTATCACAAAAAGTTAGGGGCTATTTTCTACTTTCTTTATACAGGTTCAGTGTAACCAGTTTTATACTGAATTGTAGATTGACTTGGAGTTGAATTTTGTACAATGTGATGAACGTGGGTCTATTTGCGTTCTTTTATGGAGAACATGAAGTTTTGCTAGCAACATTCACTGAAGATGATTCTTTTTGTGCGTGTATATTTTCTGTCTTCTTTATCAAGTATCAAATGTCCATAGGTAACGTATTTAAATTTATGTCTTCAATTTTATTCCATTGGTCAAGAAGACTGTTTTTACACCAATACCATGCTGTTTTTTTTTTTTTTTAAACAATAGCTTTGTAGTACAGCTTGAAACAAAAAATAGTAAAACTTCAGGAGTTCTTTAATGTTCAAGATTTTTCTGGCTATTCTGATTTTTGCTATTGTTTTCATTGAAGTTGAGAATTATCCTTTTAAGATATGTGTACAATTATGTTGGAATTTTGATAGTGAATGCATTGAAACTGAAGATTGTGCTTGGTAGACTATCATTTTACCATGTTAATCCTGCATCTCCTTGAGATCTTTCCCTCGTCTCATATCTTCTTCACTCTCTTTCTTGAAGACTTGAAGTTGTTAGCATACAATCTTTTACTCACTTGTTTAGAGTTACCCTGTCAGCAACCAAGTTGGACAAGAATACCACTTGCCAGGGTAGTGGCATGGGGATTAGAAAAGTAGGTAAATAGAATGAATGGATTTTTATGTATTAATTTTGTACCCAGTTACTTTACTGAAATTCTCAACTATAGGAGTTCCCCAGTGGAATTTTTAGGGTTACTGATTCATAAGGTCATACCATCTGCAGATAGAGATAATCTGACTTCTTAATTTCTAGTTTGTATACCCCTGATCTTCTCCACTTGCTTTATTGCTCTAGCTAAGACTTCAAACGCTACATTGAATAAGTATGGAAAGAGTGACCAACCTCGTCTTGTTCCTGATTTTGTTGAAATTTCTTTGAGTTTCTCTGGATCTAAGCTTATGTTGCCTATGGATCTATGTTTAGATATATCCTTTTACCCTTCCTTAATCTCTACAAGAGTTCTAATGTGAAGGGATACTGGATTTTGTCTAAGGCCAGCTCTGCATCTAATGAGATAATCATGTTTTTTCTTTCACTTTGTTTATATAGTATTTTTTAAAATTAATTTCAGTATATTTAACCATTTTTTAACTCTGGAATAAAGCCTACTTGATAATGGTGGATGATCTTTTTGATGTGTTCTTTGATTAGTTTTGCAAAAATTTCATTGAATATTTTTGCATTTATATTCATAAGGAGGATTTATCTATAATACTGTTCGATTCCTGTTTGATTTTTCTGCAAAGGTCCATGTTTATTCAAAGAGTATTGTTTAACATGTAAAAATGTACTTTCTGAAGTTCCTATTCATGTTTATTCACTCTTTTACCACAGTGATATGCCAGAAGCAATTTTCTTTCTGATCACTTTATTGGTGAGGGCTTTTATTGTGGTGTGTAAAACCAACAATCTTAGGGAACATGAATACATCATAAAGGGTTCTATGTAGAAAAAATAGAAAGTGTACTACTAGCCTAATACTATGAGGCAGAATGAATCTGATATTGAAACTACACAGACATCCTAGGATCAATTATATGTTTCTGGGAATTTTTTTCTTTCCTTTTTTTTATAACCTGTTAGAACCATTGATAAAATAATTTTTAAAAATGACTCAGTTGGGAGCCAGAGAAACATTTTTATTATCATTTGGGAGATAAATAACAGAAGTTCATGCAAGCTCTAAATATCAGATGATATTTATATTTATCAGATGATATATACATATGCCGTGATGATCAAGATAGATCTGAAGAAAAAAATGGTCATTTTATTTTATTTTTTTTTTTATTTTTTTAGAGAAAGCTGTTAAGTTCAGCAATGGAGGTTTGAAAGCAATGGTACAGTGGGTAGGTATTTTAGAGAAAGAGTGAGAAGACACTGAATGTCAGGGCAGGCATGTATAGTGTTTTACGTGTTACTAAGACACATAAAAAGGGAAAGGACAACAAGACTTGAGTCAGAACTCTGAATGTGAGAAGTGAGGAAGCATTTTCCCTCAGGATCTGCTTCACTTCCTGTCTCCAGGATCAAAGTTGAGTTCCCACTTTTAATTCACTTCCTGATGAATGGATCTTAAAAGCTGAAATAAATAATTTCCTCCTTGCGTTGGTTTATTTCCAAGCAAACTAGAAAAGACGACACCAGTAAAACATGATATTATGAAACTAAGGCAAAGCACTTAAGATAAAGGCATAGACAAGAGCTCTCTCTCTCTCTCTCTCTCTCTCTCTCTCTCTCTCTCTCTCTCTCTCTCTCTCTCTCTCTCTCTTCTTTTTTGGTTTTCCAAGACAGGGTTTCTCTATGTAGCCCTGGCTCCTCTGGAGCTTGCTCTATGGACCAGACTGTCCTCAAACTCACAGAAATTTGCCAACTTCTGGGATTAAAGGCATGGTTGCCAACATCACCAGGCAACAAGAACTTTCTTAACCAACTCTAATTGCTGAGGGAAAACACCCAAGGAATACAAATGGCATTTCAAGATATTCAAGTGTTTCAGCATAACAAAGGAAGCTGTTAGCAGAATGAGCAAAAGCCCCAGAGAATTATCTTAACAGCTATATTTTAGTCAGGAAAGTTCTGTCTAGAAAATATAATGAACTGTAAGAAAACAAACAAAACACTAAATTATCTAACTGCCAATCAATAAATGATCTAAGGAAATTGACAAACTTTCCTTAAAAGAGCAAACATAAATATCTGTAAATAATTTTTTAGGCATTCAACATCTTAACTGTCAGCAAATGTAAATTAAGACTACTTTGATAATCCATCTCACCTCTGACACAATGACCATCATCAAAAACAAACAATCAAACAATAAAGAATTCAAAGTAATGGACAAAATGATAGTAAGGACCTAGGAAAAGGGAGCTGAAGCAGCCATTATGAAAATCCTATAGATATTTTACTTAAATTACAGATAGAATTGTCATATATCCTAGTTGAGTTTCTGTTATTTCAATAAGTACCCTGACCATCAATAACTTAGAGAGGAAAGGGTTTGTTTGGCTTCCAAGTTACAGTCCGTCACTGAGAGACTCCAAGATAGTAGTAACTCAAGGTATCAACCAGAAGGTAGAAACAGAAGAGGAAAGGATGATAAGGTAGATATATATGTGCTTGTCCTGGTTTGCTCAACTTCTTTTCCTTTGATGGCCAGGCCCACCAACCCAGGAACGGTATGGTCATAGTAGATTGAGTATCTATCTCTACATAAATCAGAAGTTAGGAATATGCCCTACACTGAGAAAGAAATCAGAAAAATATCACCCTTCACAATAACCACAAATAGCATAAAATATATCAGAGTAACTCTAACCAAACAAGTGAAAGACTTGTACGACAAGAACTGCAAAGAAGCAAAAATATCAAATTGAAAAAAGAAAGCATATTTAACAAATGGTGCTGGCATAGCTGGATATCAACATGTAAAAGAATGAAAATAGACCCTTATCTATCACCATGCACAAAACTCAAGTCCAAATGCAAGACCTCGACATAAAGCCAGCAACGCTGAACCTTGTAAAGAGAAAGTAAACTTGAATGCATTGGTATAGGAGAACACTTTCTAAATATAACCCCAGCCACACAGACACAGAGAAACAATATACTCTTGAATCTAGAAAGCTTCTGTAAAGCAAAGGACATGGTCAACAAGATAAAATGATACCCTACAGAATGAGAAAAGATCTTCACCAACCCCACATTAGACAGATGTCTGATCTCTAAAATATACAAAGAACTCAAGAAATTGGTCATCAAAAGAACAAATAATCCAGTAAAAAAATGGAGTGCAGATCTAAACAGAGAACTCTCAACAGAGTAATCTAAAATGGCTGAAAGACACTTAGGGAAATGTTCGTCGTCCTTAGTCATCAGAGAAATGCAAATCAAAACAACTCTGAGATTCTATCTTATACCTGGTCAAGATCAAAAACACTGATGACAGCTAGTGCTGGAGAGGTTGTGGGGTAAAGTAAACACTCGTGCATTGCTGGTGGGAATGCAAGTGGTACAGCCCCTTTGGATGTCAGTGTGGTGATTTCTCAGAAAATTAGGAAACAACCTTCCTCAAGACCCAGCAATACCACCTTTGAGTATATATCCAAAGGATGCTCAATCGTGCCACAAAGACATGTACTCTTCATTTCAAAATGCTGTTGAGGACAGAGAGCCCTGTTCCTTAATCTAAGATTGTAACTAATAAGACTCAGCCACTTGTGTCTTGTGCTACAAAGACATGGGGTAAGGAAGGTTCTAGTTCTACTCCATCTATGGCTACCATTACAAAAATAAATTACATCCCATAGGAAGAAGCTTTAAATACTACATTACCCAATCTAATTAAATGTATGCTGTAGAAAAAGGTTAATAACATAGATTAATTTAACTCATTACTTATAAAACATGAATGTTTTGTATTATGTTTAAGATTATAGTTTTTCTATATCTAATGAACTTACTAAGTAATACTTATGGTTCATATTTTATCATGATTCTAATGGAATTTGATATTGTTTAGACACATATTCTTCCACAAAAGACACAGCAGAATCTATACAAGTATCTTTCACCAAACAGTTCAATATAATATGCTATAGTCATAAACTGAGCAATTACTCTTTAGGCAACTACTCACTAAATATAATACAACCACTATGTGTGATATGATTCAGATTTTTAAAAAATGAACCAATAAACTGATTCAGAGATTAACAGCTATTGCTGTCAAGACTGATAGACTGTGTGCACTTACTGTACTCATGGATTAAGAGGACCGTGTCCTGAAGACTGTCTTCTGACCTCCTCGTATGCAACACAACATGTGTGCACATGAATGCTCACACAATAAATATTAATAAAAGTAGAAAAGTTTCTATAGCATGGTTTTAGAATCTGTTATATTATAGATAGCACATATTTGAAGAATTGTATAAATTCTAAATTTTTAGTACAGTTTCTTTAAAATTTATTATATATGCACTTTGAATTAACTTAGATGATTTGATAAATATTTGATTTTCTATTGCAAACACTAACTCGCTATTACAGTTGTCTTTCTGCCAGCACATCTTAACCAGTATTAACATTTTATGTTCTTCGATTCTGTGGTTTCCTTAAGTGGATATTGTCACTGAGTTTGTGCCAGCATTGATGATCTTTTCCTTACATTGTAGGGTTTTTTTTGTTTTTTTTTTTTTTTTTTTTTTTTTGCTTTTAACACATTTGCTTTGTACATTAGGTCATTTGTTCAGACTTAAGGAAATGAATTGAGGTTGAATTGAACAGTCTTTCTGACAGAATTAAGTCCAATGAGCAGGAATCTGATGGTATCTGTCCCCACTACCTGCAAAGTCAAATACATAACTCGGCTGCTGTGACCACATTCATAGTGAGAGCAGATAATGCATAGAGAGAACAGATAATTTCAGGTCCCTGGGACTTTGGGACACATTAATCATTCTTACTATAGGGCAAGTTATCTCTTTCATATTCAATTTTCCAAATATTATGACTAGATTAATTCTATTGAAAATGAGTAACTGTCAGGGATAATTTCAATAACTTCTCATCTGTTTTATCCCTTGAAATGTCTTTCTATTTGACCATCAGTCATTTAAAGATACCTTTAGTTTAACTTCCTACCATCACTTTAACAGGGTAATGATTTTACAAAATGTCAATAAATTTAACCACTGGATTTTATTTTCTCATCTCTATAATTGAATAACTACTTAAAACTATTTATTCATTCCCAATCATTATCACTATATGAAATTAATAAACAACCAAAAACAGAAACAAGGAAACAACAACAAAACATACAACTTATGCTTTTCTTTAAATATTTCTTCAATCTTTCCAAAAACAGCCTCATAAGCAATTTAATCTACATTACTTTTATGATTGAGTTTAAGTCTGAAATTGTTTGCTTTTTTTTTTATATCTTATAATGAAAGCACACTACACTTTTATCTGGCATCAAACAAGCATGACTAATCATATATGAACATTATCAACACCTTTACTTCATTGCAGTTAAATATAAAATACTTTTAAATATCAGTAAATATTATTACATATGGAATAGCTAATTGCATAGACACTTAAATGCTAGAAATCATACATTTGCAAAAAGTAACTGGGTTTATGGCATAGTATTTTCTAAGTCTCTATGAGTTGATCAGTATCCACATAATAATGCTTGATGAAAGTGTCTACTTTATACTTCCTAATGTGGTTTCCCTATGAGATGTGAAGTCACATTGGCTACAGAATTGTTTGTAATACATAAATTATCCAAGTACAAAAGCTCACTTAAAATCCAGAAATGTTAAAAGTACAAAAAGTACAGAGAGAATTGCTTAAAACAGAAAAACAGACAAAATTATTCTCAGTGAAGACTCATGTGTTTGCATCAGAGGTTATTGTGGTAATTTACAGACTATTGTGTTTGAGTAGTTATTGTACTGCACAGTTGGTACCTGAAGAAGAAAAGGGAAGAGTTTGAAGGGGGCAGGTGTGTGTATGCAAGCAAAGGAGTCTTCCAGTGAAATTCTCCTGCTTCTTCTGTGTACTCTCCCACTTCCTATACATATGCACGCTAGATTGTCTGGGAAAAAGAAGTGATCCACTTCAAAATCAAAGGAGTAATTTTATTGTATTAACGCATACTGGAGGGTTCTGAGAGCCTGAGTTTACATGCATTTTTTATCTCAACTGCCTCAAATAATTTTAATGCATCCCGGCATACTTTAACACAGCAACAGATTAGCATTAGCCTGAACAATAAGCTATCTAAACATTGTAGAGTGTAGTTTTTTTCATCAGAATTCATGTTTTCTATGGGTTAGTGGTTCCATAGGATTGTCAACTATAGTTTCCATACGTTTCTGTAGTTAACTAACCAAGTTGAAGTTTTAAGTGATTATATCCTTTTTCTCAATAATATACACATACAGTATTGATAAAAAATTTATATAAATTGATCATAGCTATACGCATATGAATATTTACCAATGCATTTAATAATATATCTTAAACAATAACCAGAATGTAGCAATGAATATGGAAACAATTGCATGGACAGTTATAGGCTTGCAAAAATATTTTGTTTATAATTGAATTTATGTAAACAAATGTCTGCTAAATGGCTTAGCATCCAGTGATTTTTATTTATTTTTCTTTTGAGACAAGCTTTCTCTGTTACAGTCCTAACTGTCCTGCTCTGTAGACTAGGTTGGTCTTGAACTCACAAATATCACCTGCCTCTGCATCCCAAGTGCTGAGATTAAAGGTGTATGCCATCACTGCCCAGCTACTGAGCCTTCTTTTAAAGATAGTATTAATTATAATTTTTAAGTTGTTTGATAACTCGTTAGGTTTCTAAAGCCTTCCTCATTGATATATAAAGGAGAGACAGAGAAGAGTCAATATGAAAGATATACTTACAGGCACTTTCTCAGAAATAGCTGTGTCTCCCATGCCAGCATCAACAGAGTTCTCATTACTCAATGTTGTTGGCAAATGGTGGCAGATCTTGTCTTCTCTATGGTGGAGAGTCAACCAGTATTAGATAGAAAGTAATTTGCTTCTGCACTAATCAAAAAGTATTTCTACTCTGGATGTCATTTTCTAAGCAGTATGGTATAACAACTATTTGCATGCAGTTTGCAATATATTAAATATTATATGAAATACAGAAATCAGTTAAAGGGTAATGAATGTTGGATATCATTTTATGCAGGAACTGTGTCATTCTATATGAGAGACTTGAGTATCTAGAAATCAAACCTAACAAGGGGCATACTTATTTCTATACCTGGAACAGTGACTGTGGGTAAGAAAAGAGGGCAGATTTTGCTTTAGGTACCTTGAATTCAAACCTACTGCCATTTTCCTCCAATTTCAACAGAAAAGATAACAAAAATTGACAGATAATATTATGAGAAAAAGTGAGAGAATCGCAATATATATTTCAAAGTGATTTTATTTTACTTATTTTTCCCTGCTTCTAACTTACTATAAAACTTCCACCAACTGGACCCATGGCTTCCTTCCAGTTAATCAACTTTTATGGTCTACTGCCATCATTTTCAGAATGTAGTATTCACAAAAGCCACCTGCAGAGCTTTTAAAAATGCAACAGCCTTGGATAACTCCCAAAATTCAAATTCAAATTCAAAAGATGTGTGAAACGTTATAACATTTTAGCAAACACCAAGGGAGAGTTTGCTATGCTTGATGAAAGAACAGTCTTTAGTTAATTCTTGAATGTCAGATGTTTCTTTACTGACTGTCTTTCTAACATCACACAAATTGCAGTGCATTTAAGAATTGACATGAGTAACTCTTACTTTATCATTTGCTTTCCTTAGTGCTTGTGTATTAATTTCCACAACTAACAAGACTGGTTGGAGTCAGATCAACATCTTTACTAACCAGTGAGTTCATGACTGACTCTAAGGAGTAAATGGGAAGAGCATAAGTCACATGGTTAGTCTGACAGTACTGTCTATGATGCAAGTTTTTTTGGAAATGACATTATTCAGATGACTGATATCAACTTTAAGGTTTATTTTTATCCTGTTACTTGAGTTACCACCTCTTAATACGTTTTGATGTTTTGTTCTGTGATACAACTATATAGCTACTAATTAGTTAAATAAACTAATTCCAATATATGTGTCTTGGTGAACTTGTATATATTAAAATTATGTGTATTTCTTAATGAAACCTAAATATTGTTGGAAATCAAGTTAGGGGCTTCATAGAAATAAAACCCTACACAATACTCTGCTCCTTGTCATTCTATACTGTCCATTTGTGGTCAAGATACTTTAAGGTATACCAAAACCAAATATAATTTGAGAACACTTATGATTTTTTTTTTATTTGTTGAGACAGGGTTTCTGCCTGTGCCCTGGCTGTCCTGAAACTTGCTTTGTAGACCAGGTTGGCCTCAAACTCAGAGAATCACCTGCCTCTGCCTCCTAATTGCTGGCACTAAAGGCATGTGCTGACTGGCCTACTTTGTACTTTTTTAAACATTGGTTTTAATATCAAGCAGAACCCAACCACAACAATAATTATGTTTATATGTGCCTTTTGGGAACTTTCTAGAGACTGTAAATCCTGGCTAATGTATTCAAAACAGACTTAAGAATCTTAGCAATTCTACTATTTCATCTTTGTATATAGCTGCTTCTTCATGCTCTGTGTAACTATAGGCAGGCTCTCACTTTTCTGTTTATATCCCTGCATTGCACAAGGCATAGGGAAGTCCCCAAAAGGACTTATCACCTCACCGCCAATGTTAGATTTTGTTTCATTATTTTATTTCTACTTGGGTTTAAGCCCAGTTGATAATATGAGGAATTTGGACAGTCCTTATTTCATGTCCCAATTTGTAAATGGTAGTGAAAAAAAATTTCAAGAGATTCTTTGTCGTTTATTTTTCTACTTTTTCTGAGAAGGCACTGAATCAGTATTTGTTGAGCAATAAGGTATAAGGAAAGACCATAGTTTTTCAGTCAAACTGATATCATCTCAAATTCAAATAGACAGTTTTACACAAATTTTAGAGTCTGTAGAAACTGTGCAACCTCACTAATCTTCAACTATTGGTTGCCTTGAGAATTAAATTGTTTTAATAATGTAACATGAATAGCTACAAGTGTATTTACTTTTAGCCATTTAAATATCCAGATATTTGGAATGAACTATGTAAGTCAAATCTTTCTGCACGTCTTCTTGACAATTTCCTACCAAGAAATTAGGAAGTTATCAGTACTTTCTTCTGTGAATGTGTTATGGTATATTTTGGACATGATGAAGTGGAAACAGTTTTTTAAATATTTATGTTTTCAATGTCATGTGTGCCAGCCATGTTTGCTCTCTCTATTTCTTTATGTGCCCTTGTTGTAAGCCAAAATGGTGTTGAAAGTACTGTAAGGACCCAAAGTAAGCGTGTTTCAAATTTAGCCAGTAGAGTTGGGACTTTAATGGAAAGAGTGGAGAACATTTCCTGGTTATACAAGATATATTACTTAGCAAATCAAGTGGGGATAAACCATTCAATTTAATTATTCCTTTATTTTAAAGCATGGCAAATCAAGTGGAATAGTATTAGCTTTTGACATATTATCCCGTGATAATATTCTGGGAAAATTGCTCCTATGCACAGAGCAGACACACCACTGCCCAGTATGTGTGTGGGAAAATAAAGCTAAAAAGGTAATTGCATGAGAAATTCGGAAACTGCTCATGTGACCTCTGGTCTTCACTCTTATCCTTTCTGTGTTTCCTCCCAACATGCACACATTAGGTTACTGCTTGTAGTCTCACTGCTCTCAAAAGCATGATTAACACTGTAAGAAGTTATGGTTTATATAGCCACACAGTAATATTACATGTCAATATTTCAATCCTTCTACAAATTAGTGCCGTTTAAAAGGATTCTGAGTAATTAGCTTGACAGAGAGGCCAGACATCAGTTCTAGGTTTGTGAAATACTGAAGTTGGATATTTTTTTCATAGTATTATATCTGCTTTTATAGTATCCATGTTTATCTTTATGTGGGCTGAAGAATATATTAGAAGATTATCTGGATGTATTCTTTAAAATTTGTATCCATAAAGCTGGGTGTCATAATTCCTACACTTGGAGGAAGGGGGTTTAGGACATATAATCACTTCAATTCTGTGAGTTCAAGGCCAACTTTCAATTCCAGGTCAGCCTTGGGCAAACAGTGAGACAAGGAAACAAGTATACATTCATGCCTTTATCATGGTAACATTTATCATTCCTGATTCTTGAAGTGTGTATGGTACATGACAATGACTAAATGTATATGCTTCAGTGTTTAGGTGAGAAGATGGGATAGGGAAATAACAGACAGGCTATGTACAGTGCATGGGCACTTGAACTTAATTTACAAATAGTCACCATGGTTTTGAATCAGTAGGTTTAATAAGCATGTTCTTTTACACAGAGTAAAAGTTGCTACTGTTGACAAGACTTTTAATTGAATAGAAAATGAAAAGTGAATCCTTCTTTGGGAGTAATCCTGGGAGTTGTGCTTATTTTTATTCTTGTCCTTTCAACTGTAATCCATGGACTGAGAAATGCACACACTAGTAGATCTACCAACCCTTAAGTTAAAAAATTACAAAGGTTGAGATGGCATAGTCATATCTCATGGGACCAGCAAATGTCATAAAGCTAGCACAGTGACTTGGCAAAGACCCAGCAAAGCTGAGCTGCATGATGTCTGCCATGCCACCTTTGGTTTTGATTTCCACATATTGTATGCTTGGGAGACTTTTAATATTTGTACAATTGGGGATATTGGAATGATGGAAATTTTCCTATCACTCAATTTTGCCTTTCCCCAGGAGCACTGCTTCCCCCAGGAAAATCCTGGGCATGCTACCTCTTCCTCTTTTAGTGATATTTTTATCTATTTGAAGGTCTTCCCTATACCTTGAAAGTTGTGATGAACATTTAGAAGCCAGAGATCTCTCTATGGCGGTCTGAGATATTATAACATCTATCCCTGTCCTTGCTCTGGAACAAGATAATCAAAACAAAGTAAACTTTAAAAGGTACACATGATTTGGTGGACTAGAAGAGTTGGCCACAGGTCATTTTACAAGCCTCTTTCTTCTATACACTCAAGCAATTCCGTAGAATATACAACAGCAAAGGTAGATTAGCTGAAATTACCTTTGGCCACTGAAGAATTTATATTGATAGACAAAGAATGGTGTGCAAAGATGATAAAAGAAAGAGGTGCCTCCCTTTCTTATAAAAGTTAGTTCATGTAGGACCACTGTGTGTCTTGTGACCAAGGAACAAAAGAATGCCAGGATTAGACAGAAAAATCAATTCTAGAAAGATATAAAATGTAAAACGTTGTATTATGCCAGAATTTGAAAAATAACTACAGTATCTTTGACCTAAGTAGTTTTCATGGACACTCTAACCATTAAGAGTTAATAATACATTGCTTACTCAGGAAGTGGTAATCTGCCCAGGCTAACTTTAAGATTTTTTTTTTTTCTACTAGCATCCTTGAAGACACAAGAGCTACCAATCTGAAAACTGGTTGTCATATACTTCTAGATTCTTACAAATTGGGTTATGGGCTTAATAAGTAAAAATCATTATAAAGGATAACTCTGTTTATCAATGATGACTAATCTTATGACCCCAGATGTGCAAGAGAAAAAACTTAAACACATGTCGAGAAACAAAAATGCTATGATCTATGTTCTGGGCCAACATGCATCTCTCCTCGCTTACCTAATTATGTAAAGATAAAGAATCATTATGACTGCTAGTTATTCAGCCTGAAGAATCTCACCACCACTGTGGCCTGGCTTACTTCTTCCCTTGCCTACTCCTTGTTCCTCTTTGGAACCTGTTAACTATGGGGGGCCCATTCCCAGCATCTATATTATATATGACTAATGTCTTGACAAACTGTTTAAAACTTCATGAACTAAGTTAGAACAATAAAATTGTCCTTTTTAATAAATACATATTAAATAATGCATATATTTATTTGTGTTTCCTCTAATTAATTATATGCAATTAAATATTTAAAAATTGTAGTCCATGCCAAAATTATTAGGCATTGGCTATTATGATTATTTGCAAATATGCAGCATATTAATTTTCAATTTTTTTCTCTCTTTCTCCCCTTCCCCTACCACTGCCCACTCCATCCCCCTTTTTTGTCTACTTCATCTCTGTCCCTTTAATATAGCATCAGATGAAGAAGAGCCTACTTCAGCAGGTAAGCTTCCTATATTACAATGACTTGTTTTCCTATTTATCAGTCTATCAATGGAAAATCGACCTCAGTATCTGAGTATTCACCTAGCTATAGGATGAAGTTACTGTAGCCTCCACAGCATCCACAAATGATGTTTAAGTCAAGGATGATGGTACACACCTTTAATTCCAGCTCTTAGAATGATAGAGGACATCATGAGTTCCAGGGCAAAGTGCCCTTCTCAACAAATTCCAAGTCAACCTGGATTACATATTATGATTGTCTAAAATGAGCAAGTGAACATACAAAAAAAAAGGCCCAACTTTTTGAAGTATACTTTGTGTTTTGACCAGAAAATTAGCTGTTTTGTTTGCATTTTTATTTTATAGGCATGTTATACTAAGCTAGTTTGAATAGTGTTGTCTTAGAAAATTTTGTGAAAGAAGAAAATAGCCTCAAATGAGCTATTACACAGGAAATTATAGCAACACCAACATTTAAGAATATGGAAACATAGAAAACTATGGTACTGAAATAAATGCTTAAAAATAATGAAGGTAAAATGTCTCAATTAAATCCCAAGAGAGAAAAATATATAATCTTTCTGAGATATTTTCCAAGGCATTATATTGTATTATAACTACAGCTACAACATCAGGCATGATATTTAAGGATGGAAATTATGTGGTTGACTAAGTCACATATTTATTTTTTTTAATTCACATATTCTTAAAATGATGATTTTCTATCTTATAGCATGATTTTGTTTTCATCTAACTAATTAAGATTTTTAAGCACAGTGTAAATCCTGAAGTGACTATCACAGAAAATGTCAATGTCTGCATTGGTAGAAGGTAATATGGGCTTCTCAAGATGTTTCCAGGAATGTGAAACAGACCAAAGAGAAACACTAGGAAGAGAAAACACAATTCCATGGACATATTGTAGATACATTGTACTTAATTGGCAATTAATAAACCACCAGAATGCCAGACAAGTAGCTTCCAGAGAATGAGTCCCGAGATGAAGTCACTGAAGGCTCTGAAGAGGAACAGTCTGATGAGATCAGCACTAGAGAGTTTTCTCCTATGGAATGGAGGAAAAAACTTAGGGTTGAGGATAAAAGCAAGGAAATGGTTCCCAAAGCTGAAGTAAAGTTGGGTTGATTGTATGACAGAGATTATTGTAGCTCTGTGCTTAATCTTGATTATCAATATGATTTTACTGAAAAAAAAAATGCCTAGAATATTCGTAAAACACTCCCCTAATGTAAGCTGCATCCGGGGAGGTTTCATTCACATAGGAAAACCCTTACTGGTCAGCTCCAATAAGCTCCCAGGAAAACTGAATGGAAAAACCAAACAGAAGGGAAATGTCTGTCTTTCTTAAACATGAGATGAGCCACTCCACCATCAAGGCCCACATTTATGGACAGCAACTTATTTAACCAATTGCTGTGGGACAATGTTTTTTTTTTTTATCCTGTCACTTGTATTATTTTTAATAAAATACTGATTGGCCAGTAGCCAGGTAGGAGTATAGGCAGGGCAACAGCAAACAGGCAGGAAGTAGAGGCAGAGCAATGAGAATTTTTGGAAGAGAAAAGAATCAGTCTGAAGTTGTCACCC
>NW_026068055.1:2023255-2037935 GCF_014885135.2 Alexandromys fortis | reverse complement strand
ATGGACTTTATCATGGTGTGAAAGTCTAGTTAGCACAATGATTCTGTTGGAGCTTATGGATGAGGTGTAGTCAGTTCTATTCATCAAAGAAATTTTGCTCAGCTGCATGGCCTTATGGTTTCTATTTTTGTGTTAATCCAGGGAGGATTGTCCTGTAAGAACAGATAAAAAAGATCAAAATAAGATGATGTTGGCAAAATAATTAATATATGCTTTTTATTGATAAATTGCAATGATACATGAATGCTCTATAACATAGCATAGATTACAAATGTCCCCATCAGTAATTTCAGGTAAACCCACAGGTTTCAATTTCCCATCATTAGAATGCTCTACACGAATTTGGATGAGGAAAACTGATGTGGGAGTGTCATATATCAATCTGTTGATTTCATTGGTTAAGCAATAAAGAAACTGCTTGGCCCTGATAGGTTAAAACATAGGTGGGAGGAGTAAACAGAGCAGAATGATGGGAGGAAGAGGAAGTGAGCTCAGAGACGCCATGCAGCTCTCTCCTGGATAGACGCGATAGCTCTGCACTCTGAGGCAGACGCATGAAGCTCAGACCCAGAATGGATGTAGGCTAGAATCTTCCTGGTAAGCACATCTTGGAGTGCTACATACCTTATTAGAAATGGGCTAGTCCAGGTGCGAGAGTTAGCCGAGAAGAGGCTAGATATAATGGGCCAAGCAGTGTTTAAATGAATACAGTTTGCCTGTTGTTATTTCAGGGCATAAGCTAGCAGGCTGCCGGGGTGCTGGGGACGCAACTCTGCCGCTCTTATTACAACAGAAAACTCCTTTACATTTTTCCTACCCCAGTTGGCACTGCACACTTGTTCTCATCAGGCCTGTGATATTCACATGACTGAAGAGCAGGTTCATAGATTGTTGAGCCTCTTCTATCTAATTTATGACTTTATTTTCCCTCAATTTCAAAACTTTGAAGTTGAGATGTTTCTGTACAGATGACTTTGTATTCCCAAACCATAGTGTGATTTATCTTTGAGTATTAATCCTTACCTTGTCCTCTACTTTCTAGACCCAGGTAATCTAATTTATGCTGACATATCACATTTTGATATTATTATCTGTGAAGTTTGTTGTTTCCACTGCAAAATAATTATGTCTTTGAATCATAAGGATTAATTATAATGAAGTATTAACTATCTTTAGCTGATTTATTGTTTATTTTTCTTTTTAAAATATATTCTTATGAAAAAATGAAACCAAACATGTTTTCCTTCTTATTGTTGAGTTTACTTTAGAATTATCTGAACATTATAGAGTTTATGATGTAATATATGTTTATATTTTATTTTAAATATATACAAATTTAAAATATATACATACATATGCTTTCAACTATATATAATGGGCACTTTTAGCAATTCCCTAATACACCGTTTAATACGATTAGCTGCTGTGCTCATACTGTATATTCCCTCTGTAGATGATCATTCTCTAAAACTGATATAGGAAACAAGCCAGCCAATGCCCCAATAATCCTTATTCTACTAATGGTTTACATGTATGCAAATACTTTAATTTCACATATATCTGACATGATGTGTGCAGACATAGAATTATTCATGTTGTTTCAAATTTCAAAAACTCTTGTTAAGGGTGATTAGCACTCCAATGTATGTATTAGTATATGTGATAATTTCTTTCTCTACTTTTCTATGGATGAACACCAAGATAGTTTCCATACCTTAGCTATCATAAAGTTGCAGGAAACACGGTAATTAATGCATATATCTCTATGAGATGATGGTTATACAATGGATATACAACTGAAAGAGACTTTTGCCTTGCTTGGTAGTTTAATTTGTTTGAGGAAATTCCATAGTGTCTCACAGTAACTCCAATATTCATTCCTAGGAGAAATCAAACCGGATTCCCTGAACATTTCCATGACAGACAGGCAAACTGACAGGCAGACAGACAGACAGACAGACACATACACACAACTAAGAAGCCCATTCCAAATAAATTGAAACATATAAATATAATGCTTGGAACACATAAAAGTCCTAGAAGTAAATTGATCAACAGACTGGATCCTGGACCTGTGACCTGGAAATGATGGTTTGGGTATCACAATAAAACTCAGACAGCAAAATAATTAAACATTGTAAGCACACCAAACCACAAACCTTTCCTAAAGAAATCAACCATGGCCCTGAGAAAGCATCCAGTGAGCAGGATGTAAGACTTGTAACACCTGGCATGAACTTAATTTCAGAAAAAGAAACCCACACAATACAGTGTCAAATCCCAAAAGAATTGGTTAAAAACTAGACAAATGTATTTCGTGAACCCTCTGCAAATCTGGTGGAACAATGCCATGGGAAAGGAAGTAAATGTCACTGATCATGAAGGAAATATAAATCAAAAGGACAATAGTTCATCACTTCAGGTGTGTTAGGGATGCTTTTGTCAAAAAGCTATGAAAGTTCTTGGCAGTGAGAGCTATATTATAGTTTGTAAAACCTACCCTCTACTCTGTTGGCAAATTTAACGTTTCAGAACTTAAACAAAACTCTGCATATTTGATGTTAGAATTCATGATAGTGGCACTACCTGGATTCAAAAGCATACACCTCTGAAATCAATGATGCTCACTACTTTAGCACTGAATTGTTTCCTTAAAAATCTTTAAATATTTTTAAGCTATCAGTTTAGCTGTTTAGTAAGCACACTTTATCACATATAGTTTACACAAACATATACAAATGTATAGAAATGGTTTTACTAATAATGAAAAATTATAGTTTTGTTCTATTAAATAAAAGATTATTAATAAAACACTGTATACCTATACAAAACCACAATGATTAGATATTTTTCCTCTAGTCTTTGAAATATTTATTATTAGTTCTACAAAACCATTGCTTCTGTTTATGGTGATGTCTTTTTTTAAAGCTATGTAACATTTATTTTAGGTCTGTTTTCTATTTTCTTGTGGAGTTTAATTCTGCTTGGCTGATTTTGCTCAATTATTCTAAATCTCATACATTTCAGAAAGAAATGATATCTTACCCGACTATTTCCTAATGAGCAATAGCTGCTTCGTCATTTTGATCTTTGTACTTTATTTCCTTGGGGCCTGAGATAGAGCTCTGCATTCTTATTCTTCTTTCTCTTCTATTTGTCATGAATTTTCTATAATCCTTTGTAGAGAAATACATATTTTTCTCCATTGCCTGCAGGAACTTTACTAATTATTTTATCAAGAATGGTCTTGTTCATAAATATATTCAAAAGAGGCTTAAATATTAAAACCTAATTTATAAAATCCAAAGTTTATTGCTACAGTTTGTAAAACAAGGAAGAAGCAATTTTCTCTAGATTCTAGGAGAAAAGAGGAGAGATGATAGCTTCTAAAGATTTAATTCAACTAGTTCTCCAAGGCACTAATGTAAAAGATCATAGAATGAAACTTTTCTATTGATTGTTGTATAATAATAATGTTGAGATATTGGGAAACAATTGCAATTTTCATTTGTGTTATATGTACATAACAATTTTTCATATATTACTTGGGTAAACTTTGTGGTAAAGCAAGAAATAGCTTAGTCTCTAGAAATGTTTTATAATTAAACCATCAAAGAAATAAAATTATCTTTAAACTATAAAGATTTATACATATCTTCATCTACATATTTATAATTACATACATCTAGGTAGGTCGGGTACCATTATTTCCTTAAAATTTACAAAATTGAAACAAGTAGATTAAATCTTATTTTTAGGTAAATTCTCTCAAGATAGAGTACAAACAATGCTTTATTTTCTGTGACATGTTTATTTATCTCAAAATGCTTCCATTCAAAATAGTCATGTGTTATGATATGGTATTCAGCTACAAGAAGCAAATTCTCACACAATACATCCTAATCACTGCTTTGCCACCTCTGCTCTATCAATATCCACATTACCTCACTTTCCTGGTAAAATAGGACAGGCCTCACATGGATAGCAACCAAACTCAGCATAACAGTATGCAATAAGACCAGACACAAACCTATTCTATCAAGTCTGGACAAGGCAGCTCCGTAGGACGAAAAGAGTCCCAAGATCAGGCAACATAGTCATAGACAGCCCTACTCATACTCTTAGGAGACCCACCTAGCAAAGACTGATTCCATGGTTGCTGCCTCAGTCTCTGTGAGCCCTGTGAGCCCTGCTTAGTTGATTATGTGGGCCATATTCTCCAGTACCCTCAACTCCTCTGGCTTTTTTACATTCCTTTCTCCCACTGTTTTGTGGGGTTCATTGATCTCCAATTAATATTTGGCTGTGGTGTCTCTGCATCTGCTTCTAGTAGCTGCTGTAAGAACCCTCTCTGATTACTCTTGGGTTAGGTATTAATTTATGAGTAGAGAAAAATGTCATTAGGAATCATTGAATTCTTTTTCCCAGGTGTGTTTAGTTCTATCTGAGGTCTATGGACTGTTCAGCCTCTGGTTTCTGGCCATTCAGAAAATATTTCTGGCTTAAACTCCCTCTTGTGCTGTGAGTCTTGAGTTGGACTCGTCATTGGTTGGTCACTCCTACAAGCTCTGAAACAACATTGCCCTAGCTCATCTTGCAGGCAGGATAGGTAGTGTCCTATCTATTGCTGTGTTGGTGTCCCAGTTCCAATATTGGATGTGTTGTCTGTTTACAGAAGATGGCCATTTCAGCCTCCAAACTTCCATTGCTGGAAGTGCTCACTAGAATCATCCTCACAGTTTCCGTGGTTGGTGCTTCAGTCTCTGTGAGCCCTAGGTTTATATATCCCACCTAATTCTAGTCATCTCTCCCCCACCATCCTTCCCTCCTCAACCTGATCCCTCATGTTTCCATCCACACCAAACCCCAATCTACCAACAAAATCAATAGATCTATTTCATTCCCCCACAAAAAATACTTTTTAAATAGTTAATAAGGAAAAATGAACATGTGATTTTCTAAATCTCTCTTTTCCTAGTCAATCTGTATCTAAACCTCTACTTATATTTCAAATGTTATAAAGGAAATTAAAGAATATATCGTGAAACTACTATTGAGAAAGTTATATTGGACTGATATTTCAGTCTTTTCCCTATTTCTAAATATGGCATGAAAAATAAAATAGTCAATTTTCGAACAATGTGCCATTAAGTGTGCATATGCGTGCATGAATATAGAAGAAAAGAAATTCTTTAACAGCTAGGTGGTTTTGTTGAGTCGCTGAATGAAAAATAGATGGCTCAATAATGACACTATATTCTTTCTTTGTCTTTCCCTCTTAAGTTCACTTCAGGCGTCTGCATTATAAATACATATATTTACATAGAACATGAATATCAATCTTAAAACCTTTTTACATCCTGGTAGTATCTATTGAGACCCTATGCACCCTTAGCTATGTCCATTGGAGGAAAAGAAATGATATAGTAAATCTCTTCACTCTTATTTTTTATTAAAAATATTTGTTTTTGTAAAATGTATTCTGGTCATACTTACATTCACACACCTCTCAGATCATCACCATACCCCCACCCACTTGTTCACACACACACTCCTCCCAGATTGTCACCATACCCCACCCACCTGTTCACACACACACACACACACACACACACACACACACACACACCTCTTACCTGTTCACACCCACACTTCTCCCAGATCATCACCATACCCACCCACCTGTTCATCTCTATGCCCTTGGATATATTTATAACTGCCCTTTTGCAGTCTTTGTCTTGTGTGTAGCTATACTGTATTTCTCAAGGTCAAGTGTAATATGGGTTGTTAGATTCTGGAGGAAGTGTCTTGTCTTGGCATTTTTGTGTTTGGGGGTTTGAGTTTAGGAATCTGGAATTTTGATGATTTAATTGAGGTCTGTTTTTGTCTTTGTTGGTTTGGTGTTCTGTTTCGTGGTTACTCTCTGGATCCTAGGCAAGTGTGGGGGCTAAGGGGCCACTGGTAGGGAACACTTCTCCAGGTCAGTAGCTGGCAGAAAGAAACAGAAATGCAAAGACTGATAGGGCCTGCAGGAAAGAACTAAATAAATTGATTACACACTAAGAGACAAAGTTCCAAGGAAGTTGAGGTGTTGGGTAAAGAAGACTTCTTCAAGTAGGCTGCAGATGAAGAGAGAGGATGTCTGGAGAGAAAGGGATGGACTGATTAAGGAGACCATGCGTCTTTAACAAGAGATTGGGTCTTCAATGAAGTAAGCTGGTGTGGGAAGAGGGACTCCCACAAGCAGACTGCTACAAAGCTGAGCATGAAACTGAAGAGATCAGATGAAAGAAAAGAAGGATATTGAAATCACTTCACTGAGACCCAGGCTGGCTTAGCAACTAGGAGGCCCTGGTAAAAAAATATTGCTGTGCATATCCTGCCGACAAAAGGAATGGAGTTGGTCTCTAAGCGAAGGGTGAGTGATTCTGGAGGAAAGGGCTAAGTCAGGTCCACAGCAAGATATGAAGTCTCCAGGGAATAATGATTTTCCTTGCCTTAAAATGGCTATCCCATGAATACTTTCATTGAGAAGATTTAATCCCTTCTTATGTTTCTGAGTAAATTGGTCATCCTCTCTTCTTCTAGGAAAACCAGGTGACGACATCTTTCCCTGAGAATTGTAAGCTATGTACCAGAGGAAGTGTTTGTCATGAACCAGAATTAGGTTGCTCCTTTAAAACAGAAAAGGGAATACATAGGTCAGTGATTGCTAAAGTCAAGCCGAAGTGCCAAAGTCACTGTGGTGGTTTGAATGAGAGGTCCCATAGGCTCAGAAGTTTAAATACTTAGGCCCCCATTGGTTCAACTGTTTGGGAGGAATTATGTGATGTGGCCTTGTTGAAAGGGATGTGTCATGGAGAGCTAAGGTTTCAAAGGCCTTAATCATTTCTTGACAGTTGTATGACCTCCGTCATATAATTCAGTCTGGTGGGTAGAAACCGAAGCCAGTGAAGCCCACCTTAAAGCAAGGCCACTCAGGGACATTCTGCATGGTTCTCAAGAGTAAGCAAATAGTCATCTTGAAACTGGGTGGAGCATAGAAAATGCCCAGCAGGTTTTAGATTTGGACTATGTCAAGGGGATTTTCATATGTCACATCATTCTTCACGCTGAAATAAAGGTCACCTTCTTATGTTCTTCGACAGTTCACTTCTCCAGGCTTTCATGGTTTTATACCCCGTGTTTCAAATGTCAACGTTGATTTGAATCTCGGTCTACCTTACGCATTAGTTTCTTTATTTTTGTATCAGCTGACATAACCAAAAATGCATTGGATTTTTTTCCTGTTAATCGTTATTGAAATGACACCTGCTATAGTGTTACATAGTAAGTACTTCATAGATTTTTGTGGTTTGATTAAGTCAATGACAAATTAAGACTGATTTTATGCAGTTTTAAAAAGCATTGCTTGTTCAAGAAACCAGCTTCTTTTTCATGGGAACTTAGAGGTTTGCAGAAAAGATGATAGATACATTTCCTTGATGAAAATACAAAGGAAAAAATAACATGATTATTGCTTGATACAAATTTTAAGCATGCTTTAAATTGCTATTTAAACTCTTTAACCGAATAAAAGGGCCATTATATTGATCTCTAGTTTTTGCTTTTGTTGCAACAGAATATGCTTTTTGTCAGTATTCTTTCAGTTAACAATGCTAATAATGTGTCCATTGTTAATATTTGCTAGCAGGAAATCAAGGCACTGAAACAGGACAACAACCAGCAAGTTTCTGATGCTGGGAACTGATAGAGAGGATTGCATCAGGAAACAGAGGCAGCTCAAAGATGAGCCCTGCCATAAAGGGCCTCAGAAGATTTTATATCCAGTTGATTTCTGGAATTAGAAGTTCAGGAGGATAAAGAAAGAGAAGCTTCATTGATGAGGGGTGATAGCTACAATTATCTGTGAATGTAAGGAAAAGACTGATGATGTAGCTAGGAATTATAATGGCCTGGTAAAGTCATGGTAACAGATTCTCTTCTAAGATCCATGAGCTCACTTCCCAGAAATCTGACTTTAGTACCTGAAATAACAAATCCTCCATGTGTGTGCCTGAAGTCTGATTAGACAGTCGTAGGTTACCTCCAACATGTGAGTGCCCCTAAGTGAACCATTATGAATATTTTGCCATGCTAGGCATTGTTATAGTTAGCAGGTGTCAGAGCTGGGTAGGACTATTAACTGCTTTCTCTCTTTTGGAAGCTTGTACGGTATTTTCTGGTACCATGGAGGCCAGAATGAAGGAAAAAAGGAAGGCTATAAGGTTTGGTTCAGCTTGAAAACTCAGAGTCCTGTGCCTTAAGGATGTGGTGTCTTCAGCAATATGAGTATACCATCAATCCATGAGAAGCAATGAAGGGTAACAGATACAATCTGTATTATTTTGGGAGTCTCTTAAACTTCCCTAAGCAATAATTCTGAAGGATATTTCCCCTGCCTACCATTGGGATTTTTGTTAGTCTGTGGTTCTTGTAGAGCCACATTGTCAGCAATATTGGCATAACACCCTTTAAGATTTTAGATAGATTAAAAAGATTTTAGATATATATATATATATCATATATATGATAAATAGATAGATGATAGATATATCATTATTATATCATAAATATAATACTTAAGCATATNATGTGTTCACTTACCAGGAAGTTAAGACAGAAGGAGGAGAGGGAGTGACAAATACCCCAACTATTTGATAAAAATCTCAAGGAATCTTATTCTTTTAACTATATTCTCAAAACATTTTTTGAAAAAAGAAAGAAAAATGTATCAGTTCAAACAAAGTCTTCTCATGCTGGAATTCATCAAGATTCAATGATGTCTTCCACAATTACTCAGAATTATATATCTCTATGAAATAAATTCAAATAAAGGTGTCTATTAATTTAATGTAGAGATGTTTAAACATCATTGTTTCTAAGTTTTCACAAAGGCTCTTCATAAAGAATGAACAGTAATTTCTCAGGAATAAAATAATAAGAAATAAGACTTCAGCATTTATTAGTCAAGGATTTTTGTCTTATTTTGCTTATTATTCTTAGATATTGTGATACTGGCCTTAGAATAAAGCCCTCAAGTCTCTTTTAGTGTCTAAGTTAATGAAAGAATGTATTGGAGTAATTGTGGAAATTCTCATACTAGAAAAATAAAGCTGAAGTGAACGGCATATTTTAACATTCTGTGTTGTGTATTTTGTCAGTACAGAAACCACTGAAATTTCTGAGTCATGTTTAGTTTCTAAAAACCTGTCACCATCCCTAGTTCGCTGTTCTCTTACAAGAATGTTCAAGCATGCTGTCATACTTGGGAGATATCTAGGAATATAGAGATCTGTAGAACAAAGAGATTAGCATACTATTAATCAAATGTAATTCTCATAATCTTCAGTTTCTTTTGGTTTGTATCACTAATGAATGCTGTCTTCTTTCTTGATGCTTGCTTAAATGGAGGTGGCAATGAGATGAAACTGTTGATGAATGTTTAATTTTATTTATATTTGGATAATTAGTGGATCACTAAATATGGTTCTTTAAGGTACTCTTTCAAGTGAACTAGTAACACTTTGTGCCTGTTTTTTATTGTGCTTGTTTTGCTGTTGTTTTTATTTATTTATTTTACATCTCTACTGCAGCCTTTTTTTTCTCTATCCTTCCCACCCAGTCCCTCTTCCCCATTCTCCTTCTTACACCCTCCAATCTCTTTCTCCCACTTCTCCATGCAGGAATGGGCAGGTCTCCTATGAGTATCAATAAGACATGGCATGTCAAGTTGAAGTAAGATGGAGCTTCTTCCATATATTAAAGCTGAGCAAGGAAACCCAGCATGAGAAGTAGGGTCTGAAAAGTTACTAAAAATGTTGGAGAAGTACCCTGTTTCCACTGTTAGGAGTCACATAAGAGGACCAAACTACCGAGCTGTAATATATGCAGAGGGCCTGGGTCAGTCTCATACTGCCTCCCTGGTTGTCATTTCAGTCCTTGTGAGCCCCTACGAGCCCAGGTTAGTTCATTGTGTGAGCCTTCCCATGGTGTGATTGACCTCTCTACCTTCCACAATCTTCCTCTGCAGGATTCCTGAACTCCACCTAATGTTTGGGTGTGGGTGTCTGCATCTGCATTCATCAGTTGCTGGATGATGCCTCTCTGTTGAGAATTGGGCCAGGCACCATTCTTATCACAGGTTAAGGCCAGTTCAGGCTACTTATGTACTATTGCTAGGAGTCTAAACTGGGGTCCACCCCGTAGACACCTGGGAGATTAACTTGAGCCAGGCTTCCACCTGACTTCAAAATATCCCCCAGTAGTCCCCCTCAGCATTCTCTCCCTCAGTGCTTACCTAACCTGATGGATCATTTTACCTTCTCATTCTACCCTTAGTTCACTCACAAAATCTCTTCTATTTCCTTGTCCCAGGGAGATCTGGGTGTCCCTCCATGAACTTCCCTTGTTACCTAGTCTCTCTATGTCTGTGAATTGTATAGCATAGTTGTCCTTTATTTTCAGCTAATATCTACTTATGAGTGAATACATACCATGATTTTCTTTTCTTGATCTGGGTTACCTCACTCAGGATAATTTTTTTTTTCTTTTTCCATCATATCCCATCAAATTTCCCTTTGTCCTTGGTTTTAACAGCTGAGTAACACTTCATTGTGCAAATGTACCACATTTTCTTTATCCATTTCTTGATAGAGGGACA
The DNA here is from genome assembly GCF_014885135.2 of Alexandromys fortis. Lineage (NCBI taxonomy): Eukaryota > Metazoa > Chordata > Mammalia > Rodentia > Cricetidae > Alexandromys > Alexandromys fortis. The sequence goes on along the minus strand of NW_026068055.1, from coordinate 2,027,233 downwards.
CCTAGGTTGCTTCCAGGTTCTGACTCTTACAAATAAAGGTACTATGAACATACTTGAGCATGTGTCCTTTTGGTATGATTGAGCATCCTTTGCATAACTGCCCAACATCGGTATAGCTGGTTCTTGTAGTAGGTTGAGTCCCAGGAACTGCCACACTGACTTCTAAAGTGGCTGCATGAATATGGAATTCCATCAGCAATTTTGTATTTTTCTCCTTGCTCCACGTTCTCTCCAGCATGTGTCACTTGTATTTTTGATTTTAGCCATTTTGACATGTGTAAGATAAAATCTCAGAGTTGTTTTGATTTGCATTTCCCTGTTTTCTAAGATGTTGGACATCTCCTTTTCTTGACCATTTAAGATTCATTTGTTGAGAATTCTATTTATATCTGTACTCCATTTTTTAATGGATTTGTTTGGTTTGTTGATAGCTAGTTGCTTGGGTTCTTTATAATTTTGGAAATCAACCCTTTCACATATGGTGTTGGGGAAAATCTTTTTCCATTCTGTAGGCTGCCATTTTGTCCTATTGATGATGTCCTTTGCTTTACAGAAACTTCAATTTCATGAGACCCCATTTCTTTCCAACGTCGATGCCTGTGCTGTGCCTGGTTTTAATGCATCTTCATAACTGTATTTCCCCACAAGAGGTAGAACAACCTCCTCTACTGTATTTTCTAGATGCCCTGCATATCGTGGCTAGAAAAGTTTAATTCATTTTTGGCTGTTACAGAATGCTACACATCTGCAGGAAAAAAATTACCATTTACACTCATCTCTTGTCCTGCATTTCTTGTCTGTAACACAGAGTGATTTCTCATTTTCCAATTCTGAACTTATGCATCTGTTAGAAATGCTTTCTACAAAAGGTGACTATAGTTAGCATGACTGCAATAGGGATTTATTTTCTCTGAAATCACATATTTGCTTCCTGCTTTTTATATAAAGTGCTTCTTTGAATAGGAAAGAAGGAGTAAATTAGGGGTTTTTAATAAATGATATTTGTTTTTATCCTATGTGAATTGGTGTTTTGTCTGTATGTATGTCTGTGTGAGGGTGCCGGGTCCCCTGGAACTAGAGTTATGAGCCACCATGTGGGTGTTGGGATTTCAACTCAGGACTTCTGGAAGGGCAGTCAGTGTTCTTCTGAATGATCTCTCCAGCCCTTGGAAATAAGAGTTTGAAGGAGGAAATAACATATTAACCAAAGTACTAGAGTGTCTTCGTATATGAAATGTAAATAAAACGTTTTCTTTATATAGATTGGGGACACATTCAGGATCATGACTCATCCCTCCCTTTCATTCCCAGAAGTGCAAATGGCGGCATGAAAACCAATGTCTCCTACATGATTAGGCAATTGTCCATAGTACATAACCTACTTTAGAGTACCTTCTTGCAGGGACATCCTCTAGCTATTGTGAAAATTACAATTAGTAGGCCTTCCCAATTTCTTATGCATTTTGAGCATGTATAGATGTATACATTTTTTGAAACTGTTAAAAATTTTAATTTGTCCTATTTAGAAAGGTGTGTTGCAGAATCTACTGGTAGATATCTGAAATCCTGATTACTACCAATTAACCTATGCTATGTTAATCTTTTTTATATGTACATACAAAATAATGCACTTTTACATTTATTAAATATAATGTCATAAATTTTGCAATTTGAGGTGACATGGCAAAACTAGCACTATTTATTTTGCCTTTTGATGACTTCATCAATATATTTGCTATTTCTGCAGTTGTTACCATTACCAGCATACATTTTCTCCTTATTGTCCAGAGCCTTTGCCTTTTCATGTGGAACGTTTTATAATTTTTTACTTATTGTGCCCACGTTTCCAACATCTCTTCTCTTACACTTTAGTAATATTATAACTTGCAACAAAACACAAGGATCTTGAAATTACTGATCTTATAAGGGATATGGTCACTTTGTGGGTGGAATGTATCATGTTGACAACAGTGGTTGGAAGGGTGATTCAAATTCAGGCTGGAAGGAACAAACTAGAGCAAAATTTTATGAGTCAATTCAGATTGCCACATGATTATAAATCAGTGTATTCCTTTTTACTATTTTGCAATTACATTTTGAACTAGTCTGTTGACGGTAACTGACACCAGAGAAACATGACTGTGTTCAAGTAGGAAGACTGTGCTGGAACGGATCTCAGTTTGAGCGATGCTTGCTCAGGGGACACAGTGCCCATGACTTGATTCCCATAGTCCTGTAGAGCCAAGGATAATGGTGAACAATTGAAATCTCAGAATTTGGGAGGTGATGTTAAGATGATTAGAACTTTAGATTCAGTTCTCAGGTAAATATCAAATTTGAGGCCAGGCTGGCACAAATGAGATTAACTCTAAAATGACAGAGAAAAAGACTTACTCTCATGGTTATTGAGCTGAGAATTCTGAACTCAAGTTGTCAGTAAGGCCAAGGACAAACTTTACCACAGACTCTGGAGTCTTTTTGTCATATTTCTTATTTGTGATAGGAGTTGGCATTCTTTCATGTCACTGATTGAAGCCACGTTACTACAGTCTTGGCCGTCACCTCTGCATTGACATCGTGTCTTTTCTGATGTCTCTATCAGAAGAATACTTGTCTTTCAATTTGGGACTTCTATGGGGGACCAAGATTGACATCATCTTTAGATCTTTAAGCAGTACATCTCTGTATGGAATATTTTTAAGTAAACAAATGTTCACATGGCACTATGCCTTGAATATAGGTGTAACATAAGTTTTTTGTTTTAGCAACATTCAGCTTGCTAAAATAGTAGCTTAGATTTATTAATGTATAGTAGTGAGTTAGGCTGATAATTTTTGTGTCTTTTACTTTTATGTAATCAAGTATGTGGAGGTATAAAAATATTCTTAAGAATGGGTGGGACTCTATATCTCTTACAGATTTTCTGCATGAAAATTGATACTGAAACACAATGATGAAATTAATGCCTCCTGCATAACATAGCAATCTGTGGACTATAATAACTGTGAATAAAGCCCAACACAATACCACAATACTGGAAATTTAAATCAGTATCAGACTCTGTGTGTGCGTGTGTGTGTGTGTTTTCTTTTGAAACTCAATCATACAGTTCTTGCATGAGAAGTTTATAGATAACAATGTTCTGTCACAATGCTGAAAGGTTGGAAATGCTGGGAGGAAGAATCAATCGATATCATCCATGATCTCCAAATAAGTAAAAGAAACTATTTAATATCTAGAAGTAAAAATCCAAAGTAATCGATAAAGTCTCCAGATATCTTCAATGCCTCACCCAAATGAAATTCAGTAGAAGAGGGATTAACCATTACTTCATTGACACTATACAAGTGGGTTTGTGTAAGAAGCTGGATAACAGCTATAATAAGGTTTATATAACTAAAAACACGAGGCTTAAAAACACATAAGGATTGGAAAAGATATTGTAATAATATCTTACGTATTCATAGGATCTCTCTCTCTCTCTCTCTCTCTCTCTCTCTCTCTCTCTCTCTCTCTCTCTCTTTCACTTTCCATAAATGAAGTTGACCTTCACAAATTGGGTACTTCATAATTATATAATTTTATCTCTACTTTTTATTATATTTGCTCTTTAACTCCATACAAAGATTCAAATTAGATAACACTAAGAAAATTCTTATTTTAAATCAAGTGAAAAATATCAAAAAGCATAGATATAAACTTTACATTCTATTTTAATATTGTCACTTGCAGATAAAAATCAGCTCAATATATTTACCAGTTTTGAATGGAAATCAAATGTTTGACATGATAAAAGCATATAGTTCCTTGTCTAAGTTCATTTTAGCAATTAGGAGGCAAAGTTTAATCTTACTATAATGAATTTATCTTTTTTTTTAATTTTTTTTTAATTGAGAATAAGAAAAAAAAGTTTCCGCGTCCTCCCAGCCTCCCATTTCCCTCCCCCTCCCCCCACCCTTCTCCCCCTCCCCCCACTCC
>NW_026068055.1:2020869-2023064 GCF_014885135.2 Alexandromys fortis | reverse complement strand
CTATCCCATAGCAATACTGACGAATATCTTTCATATCACCATAGAACCTTCATCTGGTGATGGATGGAGATAGAGACAGAGACCCACACTGGAGCACTGGACTGAGCTCCCAAGGTCCCAATGAGGAGCAGATGGAGGGAGAACACGAGCAAGGATGTCAGGACAACGGGGGGCTGCACCCACCCAATGAATTTATCTTTTAAACTATCCCAATCCTATTTTGCTTTCATGACAATTTTAACATGCAGATCCTGTGATTAAGCCAATGTATTTTTTACACATTGAAATTTTCTTTTAAAGTGGCTGACAATAAAACATAAATTATAACGTGCTTAGACACAAGTCCAAACTCCCAGATTCAGATAACAAAGCTGAGTGTTTCAGTGTGGTGTGGATATGACCCCTGGGAAATCACCATGTGGAGGAACTTGAGAGATAGAGCAGAAAATACCAATCGATGACTGTGAAAAATGTGTCAAGAAAACATTTTAATGGAATTTTTTCCACTTTATTTACCAGCGAACAGGATAACCAATAAGTACATGTATCTCTATCGCTGAGTGTTAAAGCCCTGCCAATTCTCTACCCTATGATTGATAGAAGCCCTCCTGTTCACCATCTGTTATTAAGGAGCCACGTTCTTCAAGCAGACATAGTTTCTTTATATAATTTTCAATATTATGGGCATTATACATCTCATATCACTTTTATGAAAGACATGGAGGCTTTGGAAATAACATCTGGCTTCATTGTTTTTCTTGCTTTTTATCATGCTTCTGACATCTTCATTGTTTATTGGAACGTTTCTAGTTTACACACGGAGCATTTGGAGGCTGACTAATACTGATATCAAAAACAAAATGTGATGTGGATAGGTTTGAACACATATGCACACTTTGCAAAAAGGTTTAACTTCAAAAACTAAACATTCTTACAGAACCTCTGCATTTAAAAATTATACAAAAGTAACAATTTTCCTTTAAAACATGAAGCCATTTTTTTGATAGTTTATGTTGGGCCATTTGACTTATACTTTTAAATAGCCATAGCAGAAAAGAGAATCTTAAGATTTGGGGATGAGTAATATGTTACTTCAAAAACTTGCAGGCAATTCTTTGAAGGAAACTGATATGTAGTTATGAAGGGCCTTCAAAATTTCCAAGTTAATTGATTTAATTAAGTAATTGAAGCAAATTAAGAAATGGCAGCTTGTATGTAAATCCAAAGATGGAAAAGAGTTAGATAATTTCTAACCCTGATGGTTCAGTGGAGATCTATGGACATTTCAAAACCAGCATCAAGGAAGTTGGAAGAGTTTTAATTAAATGAAAAATAGAATAAACATCAATGATCAGATCGTAAAACTTCAATCTTATTTTACCTTATATTCTGATGATAATTAAAGAAAACATATCAGTACCAAGTTTAATTAAATTAGGCAATGCAAAATATTAAGTTATAAATGCAACAATTTTTCTGTACTCTAAGTTTCAAAGGATTTTCAGTGGGTATATGGATTATATAAAAGTGAATTTGACTAGCCAAACTATATGAATTTATAATTTCTACTTGAGAAAAAGAAGCAATTACTTTACAATTACTTTGTACTAGCAGCAAGACAATGGGAACAGATACAGGGGGGCCATACCTTGACAAGGATTACGTAGGTCTGCATACCCCTTTGCTAAACCTAAACGTAATGTCAGAACACTGAAAATGAACTGTGAGACAGGGGATTCCTAGATCTGGATCCCTCTGTTTGTCTTATGGTGGCCACATGGATTCAATATCCTTACTCTTTTTTTTAAAAACTTAAGAAGCAAAATAATAACTTTGTAATCCAGTAATTTGGGTAATATGCATGATGATGACCATCACATTGATTTGTTCAGTTATTGTGCAAGGTGAAATGGTCCTTATACTAGTTTTCCCAGTATAAAACTAATGTAATCCTGCATTTTGATTGGTAGTAATGTATTTCAATAAGAGTCTTCATCTGTAGCAGAGAGAACTTTCTTGATGGGGGGGATGAAGACTACAATTATCTGTAGAATGAGGAAAAATTCTTAGAATGTAGTTAGGGATTATGCTGGATATGTGAAATGGTGATTATAGGCTCTCAAAGATCCATGACTTTGCTAGCCTTGGGAAGTTGTCCAGGGTTCCAATATTTACAGCTTATTTTCATAAAAATT
>NW_026068055.1:1977084-2017304 GCF_014885135.2 Alexandromys fortis | reverse complement strand
TCCCCCTCCCTCGTCAGCCCAAAGAGCAATCAGGGTTCGCTGCCCTGTGGGAAGTCCAAAGACCACCCTCCTCCATCCAGGTCTAGTAAGGTGAGCATCCAAACTGCCTAGGCTCCCACAAAGCCAATGAAATGGCTGTTGGTTCCCTCAAAGATGTCAGTGCCATTATTGCATCTTTGAAGCTATATTGTGGTGTTAGTCGATGCTGTGGATCCTAGGCACTACAACAGAATGGGGTTATTGATTCATTTTCTTTCTTGGCAGCTTTCACACTACATTGCACTACAAAAACTGATATTCTTCAGGAAAGCAGCCTATACTATTATTGAGGCTATTGACTATATATCATTATTTCTCAATGTACCTAGATTCTGACACACAGTAAGTTCATAATATAATCTTTATGTCTGAGGAATATTTTAAGATCAAATTTTTCATAAAAATAAGCTGGGCTTATAAACAATTTTTGTTTAAGCTCAAATATGCTGCTTAGATCATAAAAAAACATACTTTCTTTAAAAACAAACAAACAAACAAACCAGAAGATTTCTTTTACATTGTTTTGATATAGCTTGATAAGATAATACTGAAAGGTAATCCTGTGAAGACATTTTCTGGATATATCACAATGATTTGCAGTACACATTAAGAGATGTATTGGCCTAATGAAGGACAAATACAGCTTTGGTCACAATAAAATCTAAGGTTCCATTTACTGAAGAGATATAATCATTTACCATAATATGTTGACAGTATAACATTTAGTTGCATTAGTGAGATAGAGAAAGTTCTATCTCATGAACATTCTGTTTAGGAGAGGGAGACAGGAAACAGAAACTCAAAATCATAACAAGTAAGTTTCAAGCTATATTAAAAGAGGATAAATGTTATTGAGAAAGATCACAATAAGAGAGAAAGCAACTATGATTTGTGTAGGAATTTTAGACTTACTAGGATATTTCATGGTACCCATTGCTCAGGAGCAACTGAGGAAAAAGTTTGATAGAGATGAAAATGATAGCAAAAGGCCTTCTCAGGTAAAGTAGCCAAGTCAAGGCTCCTGAGATAGAGGTCTTACTGTCATTTTCAGCATAGAATCAAGAATTGTGTAGAAAGCTGATTTAATTTATTACAATATAATATTACTAAATTATTCAAAATAGCTATTTGCCTGTATTTTCTGACTTTGTAAAAAGACAATATTTTTGAACACAGAAAATAAAGCACCATTTTCACAGAGACACCATAACCAGAGGTAAGAATGACATTTTATTAAAAATTGGAAAGCCTGTGGAATATAGTTAATGAAAGCAAAGATTACAATGTTTCATTTAAAGGTGGCAGACTGAGTAGGTCCTAAAGATAGGAAAGAGTTTCACCATGGGGACTATTTGCTCCCTTTGACAAATACATTCAAATATTTTAAATTCTTTAAGTTTCTAGCATACAAAATGTTTAAAATTATTTCATCCTGAAAACTATTAATGCAAGTATAATAAGATGTAGTTACTCGTTACATATCATACAAATATATAACCATAAATAATATGTCAGTCTCTGAAAGTCATAGTTCCAGGCATTTTTGCTCCTACCATCTGTGTTTGGAAATCATCATATTCATAGAAACCACCATACAGTCATGTACAACAGTGTAAGACAAAGGTTTAGCAAGTTTTTGGAAATTTCAATATTTATAAATTCTTTAAGTATTAAATAGACAATAATAAATCTTTTTATTTCATTGTCTGCGACCTACCTCAATTAGATTCATAAAGTATTTTAAAAGCTTTTTTTTACAGGAAATATCTTGCTATAAGCTATTTTAATTAACCATGTGAAAGATTCACCTTTTGCCACTTGCAGCAAATTCTGTTACTTGAGAATCTTTTGTCCTTATTAAATTGATCTTAAATAAAACATTGCAGACTTACTATATTTAAATGGCTGATTGGCCATCCAATATCTAATTAACTATTTAAGACATTCATTTGTTTATCTTGTTTATTTTTGAGATTGTTTTTTTTTTTTAATTTTATTTCCCTTTCCCTTCCTTCCTCCAAAACCTTCCATTATAAACTACCTTGCTCTTTTTTATTCATTGCTTCTTTTTCATCAATTGTGGTTACATTCATACACCTATTAGTATATACATATATACCTCTGAGTATAACTTGTTGAATACATATAGTGTGACTTGTATGTATGTTTTCAAAGTTGATCATTTGACACTGGACAATCAGTTGATGTCGTCTTCCCTGGGGAGGACTACCTTCAGGCTCACAGCTCTCCTCAGTTACATGTAGTTTTTGTTTATATGTTGAAACCTTATGGACTACCCCGGTCCAGTTTAGCATGTCCTCCTCCTTCTGCTCTCTTTGCTTACCCATATTAGCCATATTAGTGAGACTTTAGTTGTATAGCTTCTGGTATTAGTGAGAGAAACAATCTCACATCAAAGTACCTCATCCTCTGGCTCTTACAATCTTTCTGTCCTCTCTTCTGTAATGCTCCCTGAGCCTTGGGTGTGAGAAATTTTTGTAGATGTATTTATAGGAACTGAGTTCCAAATCTGCATATTGATTAGTTTCAGTTTTTGGCAGTGGTCCCTGCCTGTTGCAAAGAGAAGTTTCCTTGATGAACGGTGAAAACTGCTTTTATCTTTAGTGTAAAATAATAGATAGATAGATAGATAGATAGATAGATAGATAGATAGATAGATAGATAGATAGATAGAAAGATTTGGGGATTATATTAGTTTAGTAAATTAATAGCTGTAGATTCTCCTCCAGTTATCACAGTTTCTCTAGCTAACTGATTAGTTAGCTAGGTTTCCAGGATCAGGCATGTTAATACTTTCATCGAGTGGGTCTTAAGTCAAATTGGAGAGCTGCTGGTTGCTCTCCTGCACCCTAAGGATTATTATGCCGTGCAAGTCATTGATGATATTCATAGGAGTTACAGCTGGGTAGGACTGTTGGTTGCCTCCCCCCTTTGGAAGATGCATGGTGTCTTTTAGTACCATGAGAGCTGCAATTTGCCCTTTTGTGTGCTGTTTCCATGCATTCTAATACCATTTTATAAAAGTAAAGTTTATTGGAGTAAGAAAAGATAATAGACAAAACTAATCTGCAGCATTTTGGACAGGGGAGTGAACTCACTATCTCTGTCCAAACAGATGGTAATATCCTAGTTATCTCAATCAACAAATTATATTTGGAACAAGAAAACATTTTAAATATTAAATTGCAGCACAGCAAAAACTAGATTATTGCCACTTCTCATAATGTTTTATAAGAATATTTAATACAGTATTAAATATAGTTTCTGAGTCCAAAGAAAGTAATATTAAAATGGAATATGTATCTTTTCATCATTTGAATTAGATTGAAGTGGGCGTCAATGTCTCATAACTTCATGAGTGGAACTGTGCCATTTATGAACTGCAGGTAATCTTAGCAGCATTCAGTAGAAAAGTGTCAGCAAGAATGGTTCTTTTGGAAGGAATATAGTAATTACTGTGGTTCTGTGTAAAATTTACCTATCTATATTCATGTGATTAATGTAACATGGAATTTACAAATTTGAGTTCATAATACTGGAAATGTAGGAATGAAGATTTTATAGTAATATGACTCTGCCTATATATATTTAACCCTTGTGAGGCTTAGAACGTGAATTGTGCTGAATAGCTCAACATTTTCAACTGAGTTTGCAATGATAATGAGTTGGTAAATACATTACCTGGATTTCCAGACTTCTCAATATATATCAACCACATTTCCAGGCACATAGGAGGTGCACAATGTTTGAGGCTGTTACTGTTTATTTAATTATATTTGGTTATTTATTTATCTGTATTACACATTTATTTCTTTGCCTTCCCTGTGCACAGGTTAACCTCATGATCAAAGCTTTGCAGAACATTTCTCATCATCATTTATAGCAGTATAAACTGGACTTTCCAATCAGAATGATTTAACAAGAAGCAGTCTTAGGTATATCTTGAAATACAGGACTTCAGCATTGTGTCATGACAGTACCACCCACTCTAGACCCAGCAGGGGACAGCTAACAGAGAATCAAACTGAAACATAACCAAAGAAAATGTTCCATATAAATCCAAAAATGAGTATCAATCCTTAGCATATTCTTCCTTTTTGAGACAGGGTTTCTCAGTAGCTTTAAGACCTGTCCTGGAACTAGCTCTTGTAAATGAAGTTGGCCTCAAACTCATGGACTTCTGTTTGCTTCTGCCTCCCGAGTGCTGGGATTAAAGGCATGTGCCACCACAGCCTGGCTCCTTAGCATATTCTTAACTGTTTATCTTTCATTTTCATCAAATATCCTTTCATTGCCCAGGTTTCCTCTTAGGGGACCATATAAGCCAAATTTTAAGAGTAATACATGGTGATAGGATTTAGATTATAGCTTATCCTTATGACAGTGATTATCTGGGTAAGAAAAAGTATCAAACAAAATGTCCAACAGAACTGAGATTATGGCTCTTGAAGGAGCAGACTCCCTTAACCTAATTCTCTTATGCATTGGACATGCACTGTATACTTGGAGGTGTGGAAAATAAAGTGCTTGCAACAGAACTAACAGGTCCAGGTACTTAGTGGTAATTTTGCTTAAGATAAATAAGAGTTTGTCTTAAGCAATTACTATTGGACAAAGTGTCATTTTCCTGATAACTTCTTTCATGTCTTTGACCAGCTCTTGACATTATACTAGACATTATACTAGACTGTTTGTTCTTTGTTCTGTGTTCTCTCCTATAGTTAGTGGGCACATCCATGTCCATTAATTTCCACCTACACCTAGGAACACTTACACTTATGTTTCTCGGGCATATTCTCCATGACCTAGCAGAGGCTGGGTTATGAAAAACCTGTCTGCAGCAGTTTCTCAACACTTCCAAAGGAGAACTAAGAGTTCCCGTTCAGCTCTGCTTTGTCAGCAGGTGGCACCAGCGCTCATACACCAAGCTGTGAAATCTGGAAAAAGGTCATCCCTGAACAGTCTCGGACATCTGCCTACTTTCTCCATATTTGCATCAACCCAGTCCAGGCCTCCTTGTGTGCTTTTTCCTGAACCAGGGTTGTGATGTTGAGTTGGTTTACTGTATCTTTACTCATCCTTTTCAAATATCATCTATACAGTCCAGAAATTTTTCTTTAATGTTGAAATTCAGGGCAGCGATATTATTTTTAGACATGTCAGTGTATCTTTTAAAGATTTTTTTTTCCAATAATGCTTGCAAAGACTTCACTTGTTCAGCTCTTGTCTATCCTTTTATACTTGCTCCATTTACTTAAGCTACACAGGTCACCTTACAGGCCCCCACTTCTGTCCCACTTCTACTTCCATAGAGCTACACCTGGGTTAGGCTTCTTTCTTTACAACTACTCTTACTCGGTGTTTGGGTTCCAGTTTGGGGTTTATTTCCTTCACAAACCTAATAGTTTTATGTCATAGTACACTTTCTTTAATGACTCATGTGGAATTCCCCTCTGTATGCTGTGAATATTTTTTTTTAACCATTGGTTAATAAAGAAGCTGCTTTGACCTACCGCAGGGCAGGATAAAGACAGGCAGGAAATAAAAAAAGAGAGAGAGAGAGAGAAAGAGAGAGAGAGAGAGAGAGAGAGAGAGAGAGAGAGAGAGAGCAGATGGAGTCAAGGAGAAGCCATGTAACTGACGAAGGAAACAGACACCAGAAGCTTACTAGTAGGCCACAGGCTCTAGGTGATAGATAGATTAATAGAAATGGGTTAATTTAAGATGTACGAGTTACTTAATAAGAAGCCTGAGCTAATAGGACAAACAGTGTTGTAATTAATATAGTTTCTGTGTGGTTATTTGGGTCTGGGCAGTTGGGAAATGAATGAGTAGTATCCATTTAAAAATAATATACTAAACAATTCAATTTCTTGGTGTGCTTATTTGATTAGTGTATTTCTCTGTTGCTGAAAACCATGAAAGATAAGAAAGCAAAGTCCTCTGATCATATTTAGAAAACTATTCAGTAAGCATTGTGTCTGGAGCACAATAATAGCTCTACTCTTACCTGAACAATAAGGCCAACAAACAAATATGTGAACTAATAAATCAACAAAAACTGGATAATTTTTTTCTGGGAGAATAAGAAAACAATGATGGAAGATGGTTGGTGAAGATAAAATCTTGGTAAGAACTAGATTTTGTAAAGAGTAAGGGAAGAAAAATCTTTGGAGATAGGATACTTAAGCAAAATTCATGGAGTAGAGCTGACTTTTATATGGTAAAAATTTAATGTAATTTTACCTGGTTAACTGTTAGGACCAGATTTGTGAAAATGAACTGCCCCCCCTTATGAAAGTAAAGAAATAACCCAAAAAATGACTATAAAAATGTATAAAGACTGATAAGAAAAATATGCTCACACAAAGCATAATATCACAAGAGCTTACAGTAAGCAATAAAAAACAAAAGCATGGAATTTGATTTGTGTTGACTTTTTACTCCTGGCCGTGAGGCATGCCCTGGAGTGTGGTTTATAGATCTTAAAGGAAAAGGGATATAGAAAGTAAAAGGAATAAACATGAAAAGAAATAAGGGTTATCTTTGGAAAGGGAGAAATTCATTCAAGTGTGAGAGTGGGCATTGGAAGGGCAGTCACTAGGGGATAGACTGATTGCTAAGTATAATGATACATATAACAATGGTCTCATTGAATTCACTCATTTTCATGGTAACCTAAATAATTCTCTAAACTTTTTAATGTTTTCTTGTTTAGAGAAGGAATTATATATGATGGAAAGTTGCATTCTCAGAAAGGGATAGTTAAAACGATGTCTGAAAAACCAAGAGCATGTATCTTACTCCGTAGTAGCACTTTAGAATGGTATCTTAGACACTATGTTTTAATTTCATTGTTTCTTCAGAAATCTTCACACTGACTTTCATAATGGCTACACTAGTGGATTGCCACCAGCATTGAACACATACTTTTCCCACATACTGGCCCAGCATTAGTTGTCTTAATTGTAGCTGAAGTGAGTTGTAATTTCAGCTTTAATTTACATTTTTCTGACAGTTAAGAAAGCTGAACACTTTATTTCAAGTATTTTTGACCATATGTATTTTTTTCTTTAAATACATATTATTGATTTATATAAAATAAATATTTTATTTATTTTATTTATAGAAAAATACGGTATTTGGGTGCATTTAATTGTGTGTGTGTATGTGTTAGCACATGTATTCATGCATACACAGGTAAATCAAGGATCTAGGAAAGGAAAAAATATGGGAAGAAATCTTAAAGGCTTTGGGTAAGATGATGAAGTATGTGTGACATAAACTAGTAGAGGTGTGAAAAAAGGGTCTGGTCACTGGGAGTTTGACCTTGTGCCAATGGGTATATGTCCAATGCAAGTAGAACTTGGTGCTCTTCTTCTATTTTGGGTCAACCTGGAAGGAATAGTAAGTGAGTGTGAATGGTGTGCAATGTATGGCATTGCTAAATAATTAAAAAAATACTGTGTTGGGGAAGAATAAATTTCATAGGAAGATGGGGCTGAGCAATAGGGCTCAGAGAGAGATTCAGACCAGTGGTTCTTGACAAGCAAAGTAAGGTACCTGTAAGGATCTCAATGACCCTTTCACAGTGGTTGCCTGACACCATCAAATATATAGATATTCATAATAGCAGTACAAATCCAGTTATGAGGTAAATCAAAAATTAATGTTATGGTTGGGGATTGCCACAACATGAGTACCTGTATTAAAAGGTCACAGCATTAGAAAGGTTGAGAACCAGTGACTTAGAGAGAAGTGAAGGGGAATGGATGATAGACAAAGTGTGCATACAAATGCCATAAGAAACCCATTCTTTTGGATGTTATCGCTAAAAAACTAGCAAAACAAGAGAAGAACAGTTACATAGAAAATTATTCTGAGCATTCAGAACAAGTTATTGTTTTATATCAATGACTTATAAATGTCATTACCTCAATTAATATGATATAGCCACTCACATTTTCTTAGCATCTCAATTCTTTAATATGTTTATGCAAAAGAGGATAATAGAAACTCTGATTGTATTTAACTAGGTTTTAGTTGCCTCATACAAAGTCCACCCACTTCTTTTTGGTATGGATTCAATATGATATAATCCAAACATTCAAATGCAGTTAATTACTGCCCTTTGCCTCTATTTCACTGTTTTGGTTTGGGCTTTGTTTTGCCTTGCTTTGTGTTTTGCCTTGGATGAGTTTGGTGACCTTTTCTGTGTTTAAGTGAGCATCCCCTGAATTTTCATTCTGTGATTAAGAGGCTTTCACTATGCACCCTGTTTGACATGGTCATTACTTAATGCTCACTTAACAAAATTCTACAAGACCAAATTATCACAGTGGGTGAAGGAACAGATGGCCAGCTGGCCAGGATCCATGCCTGCTTTGTTTGATGCTTTCCCAAGTCTGCCACAAAGAAGCCACATGTGCGACCTTAGAAGGCAGTCCAAACAACAACTGCCCTGTCCAGCTGTGCGTCAGTGTTCTCAGCTGTGAAGTCGGAGTCTATACCTTTCCCGTCTGAATGCAGCTGGGTATCTCCTGCAGGGGCCTCTCTGCTTGGTGATTAAGATGACAATCACAAAGGTCAGATTTCAGAAGAAACAGAAACCGGTCCACCACTTTCTATAACTGCTTTCAAAGGAAAGAGGATCATGCAAAAGTGCATCAATTTTATATACCCATTAATTTATAAGATTGTGCACCATTTAATATTTTAAAGATTGCAACAATATTTGACAAAGAAATTGTGGCTTGATTCCAAGCTACAAATGGGTAGGATTAATAAAAGGCTACAAAAACTGTATCAATTCTGCAACCATTACAGTTTGTTATTGATTATGATAGCAGTTGGGCATTCATATTGAAATTATGAATATTTCAGTCAGTTAGCGTTCATGCTTGAAATATTTCACTAGTGTCTGGTGATAAAGAATAAAGCACAGAGGGATACTTTGTACAAGCAGTTAATTATGGATTCACGGAGACAAAAGAGACCTATCATACAGTTACTAATGAAGCAGTATACAGTGAGATGCTAAGCTGAAATACAGGCAGCAAGCTGCGTGGGAGGTGAATTAGGTGAAGAGCTGTCAAGGAAAGATTGATGAAGAACAGGGAAATTCTGCAGTTGCTTCAAGTTGCATGGAACATAGTGAGATTGCTTATGCTCCGGAATCATGGGCCCAGAAATTTCTATAACAATCTTACAGAAAAGAATGGTCTCTATTTTACTATTACATTTCTCTTCTACTGAAATATGAAAGTTTATAAGGTAGCAGTAGCTAAAGGAAAATCTGAGTGATAAGTTTGGACCCTTTATCACCTACAAATGTAAATCCTTAAGGTTTTTTTTTTTTGTGAAAACTTAAGTTTTTCTCCTGCTTTTTCTGAGTCTCCTTCAGTGGTTGCCTGAAAGTATGTCTGTGTACCACATGCTTGCAGGGCTTGTAGCGGCCAGAAGAGGGCATATAATCCCCTGAGCCTGGATAGTTGTGAGCAGCCACGTGGGTTCTGTGAATGCTGCTCATTAGGAAGAGTAACTAACGCTCTGAATTAATCCTTGAGCCATCTTCCCAGTCCCATTTTTTTTCTTCAATACAGACCTAGTGGATTCTGATGCACACAGTTATCATACAAGAGACTTGCAAAATATATTTTTTGGAAACAGCCCACTAGGTAAATATTTTTGAGATGATTTCTTTGCATTAGCTAAAAATTACTGAAAGCTGAATTATAAATTAGCCTATGCTCTTTCCAAGTTTTCACGGAATTTCTCACACTGAAACTTGGGGCTCTTCTCCTTTCCATGCCTATTTTCTACTTCTCTAGTGTTTATATTATTGATGGTGTTATATACAAAATGTCACTTAATCTTCTATTTACTAAATCTAACAACATTACGATAATATGATATATCTGTTAATTTGTCAAAGATTCTAATATGCCAGCTCTTCTATTAATAGACATATTTATTGATCCTACTTTATGTCTTAAAAAAATCACCTTGTCTTGTGTTCACTACACATTGCTCTATAATTGGAATCACACCTTCCTCAAGCAGTAAATATTAGCCATTAACTCGCAAATGCCCAGAAATAACATTTTTGATCACCTTAATGTGTATTCAGTATAAATGCAGAAAATGCTGCAACATTCTGATTGGGTGATAAAACTGTCAGAATTGAGAATTCCCGTCATGCACATGGTGTTTGAAAGCAGAAGGAGAAGATGCCTGAGTCTGGGGAAGGGGAGAGAGCACTTGCCAACATGGTGCTAGCTGCAGCAGTAGTTACTGACATCTGAAACAGAAAATCATTCCACTAAAATTTGTTACTCATAATTTAAAGTTGGAAGCATATTTAATAAAGAGTGAATGATTTATCACCTCCTGTGCCACAATGATTAAAAATATTTATCAACTTAGGTACATATAATAATTTTCTCAGCAAATTTATGATTTATAATCAGAAAGCCTACTGCTAAACAAGAGTTTTGAAAGGATATAGGTCTGAAGTAAATCTATTGTTGGAAGCCACTTGTTGGTTCCTGAATGCTTAGCCCAGAAATAATCACACAGAAACTATATTAATTAAAACACTGCTTGGCCCATTAGCTCTAGCTTCTTACTGGATAACCCTAACATCATAATTTAACCCATTTCTAGTAATCTGTGGCTTACTGGATAGAGTTCCATCTGGCTACAGTGGGGCTACATGGCTTCTCTCTCACTCTTCCTTCTTTCTCCCAGCATTCAGTTTAATTTTTCCCACCTATCTCTATTCCCTGCACAGGCTCAAGACAGTTTCTTTATTAACCAATGGTATTCACAGCATACAGTGGGGAAATCCACATCAGAAAACTTTCTTTAAATTTTCTTCCTCTCATACTATATTCTATACTATATGCCTGTATTCTCTGATGATACCCGGGTACCCACTAACATTTCTGCCTCCTCCCTGCCACCGCCTCCCATTTCCCTCCCCTTGTTAGTCATTTTTAAGGAAATGTCAAAAGCAAATTTTGAAAGGATGTATAGATAAGCTCCCTTCAAACTTAAAATTTTTCCTTCTTCAGACATAGCATATATAAAATGCACATTTACTTATTTCATATAAAATTAATAATATTTTGTTTCCTTGGAGAAACTTTTGTAAAGAGCTATTGACTCATATGTCTAGAAAAGAGATATCACCTTGTCCTAAGGATGTTAACTGCCACTTCTGTCCATTTTGTTAAAGATTCTATCATAGTTAACTATATTACCTTTAAATTAAGTTATTTAAGTAAATTCTAACTTGGGATTTCAGTAAAGGCTACTTTAAATATTCATCTAATTCAGAATTTCCCATAAATTTCATTAAGTATTACGCCCAACAGGAACATGTGCTGTTGGCACATCACAGCCAGCACCGTGATTCCAATGCGATTTGAAAGCAAAGTTGAATTAATTTACATGTAAGATTTAATTATGTTAAGAGGTTCATTCAATACCTGTTATGTCATCTTTGTTACAAATTTTTTATTTGAAAATATAAAAATCTTTCCAGTGGTAATATCTACTTAATTCCCTGGGCTTTTAGTTTAGGCAAATATGGTGTACAAGGGGCTGGAAAGATGGCTCAGAGGTTAAGAGCATTGCCTGCTATTCCAAAGGTCCTGAGTTCAATTCCCAGCAACCACATGGTGGCTAACAACTATCTGTAATGGGGTCTGGTGCACTCTTCTGGCCTGCAGACATACACACAGACATAATATTGTATACATAATAAATAAATAAATATTAAAAAAGAAAGAAAAGCATGGTGTACAATACTCCTAAAACAGACCATTATTGAGGATTGTTATGTCTTATATTATTATGCAGAGTACAAAGATATGAAACACTGATTTTTTTTTCTGATTTTGCTTTTCTCAAGTTACCAGTTAGAGGCAAAATTCTAGCATTTTGAAGATAGTATATCTCATTAGTTTCATTGCAAGATACAGTTTGACCATGAACTCTTGACATTTTCCTTGTTTGGTGAAAGTGCACTCTATCACTTGGTTACAATAATATATGTACCCATTTTACTGTTCTTTCTAACTACACATTTATTTTCTCTTTGCCCTCTTCCCTGTGATGCCTCTTGGGTCCGCATTAGTTGTGTTGTGGATCATGTTCTCAAATCCAGGGACCAAAGACCTGTGGTGTCTCTAGTCTTTCACTGAAATGTAAATTTGTAGTGACCCCTGGAGAGACAGTATGGGAAAACCACAGGTAAGGCCAGCTCGCATGTATGGGAAAATATTTCCTGCCTTACCTGTTTTTCTAGTGCTGTAACTTGCAGTCAACCAGTACATGTCCCTTACATTTTCTTTCTTCCTCTGTATGTACACCACACCCAATTTCTGTGTTGGACATAAAGCACTTAAATGATGTTTAATTCCCACTTCTTACTACATGTTGCTTTGTACTCACATTAGGTTTTGGTCTCAAATGCTGTCAAGTCTATGGCTAATAAATGTCCCTAGCGGTACAATTCTAAAACTATCTTTGCAGAAAGTTTGTTTTTAAGTATTAGGAAGTAATAGAGTGTATTTATCTTAATACATTCTTAAGATTGTCATTTCTTTTGTCATGCTTATAGTTATCAGTGGTGATCTTTTTGACTGGCAGCACTGTGACAATACCCACCAACTTAGAATGCTATAGTCAGTTTTTAAAAAAGTTAAGCCAAACAATGTCTTCTTTATTACACGTGTCATAGTTTCCAGTTTGGTGTCTTTAATATATATGCTTTGTTCTTTGTAGTCTAAAAAAAAAGGGAATAAAAAGACTACTCCAGATTCTCACTACCCCTTCCTTTAACTAGTTAAGTTGATCTTAACTGCATGACTGAAGTATAATTAGACTCAAGTTGTTCAAAATAGAAGAGTTTTTAGAATACCCACCCAGTATGAGGCACTAGACAGTCTCTGCTGACTGTAGACACCTAGAGATTTCAATTAGACTACATCTCACCAGTAGCTTCTGCTGTCAGAAAGCAGTTGTAGAAAGCATCCCTAATTGCCTATTTCTTCTTACCATGTCTGCCAGAAATCACACATATTATTTCTCACTTTTTATGTGGAGAAACTCCTACTGGAAATTCAAATCACAAATTCAAGACTTTACTTCATATTAGAACTTGCTGGTAATTTTAAGAAGCAGAGGCAAGGCTGTGGGTTTGAGAAAACTGAGCACAACTGAAAAGCTTCACCTCTACACTGGACAAATATTTTCTGACTATGGAAAGCAGATTAAGACACTAAGTGTGCTATTTGAGTTTATATATAGGCATCTAGTGAATAATGAATTAGAAAGATACATTCACTAATCTAGAAAATTCCCATGTCAATTCCCATAGATCTATGCATTTTGTCACCACAAATGCATATTGTTCAATTATTCATTGACCAAGATCCTTCTTTTAGAAAATATTTTCTAATATGTTTAATCAGAATGTGTACAAAGAAATGATCAGTCTTCCAGTATTCCTTTTGTTAGACCACACAATGAAAGCAGTATAGAAGCAAACTGAAAGACAGTTATATAACCACTTCCTGAAAAGAATCAAGTAGTGCATATTTGAGCATTGGTATCCAGACTTCATATTATTTTTATGAGACTTACTATACAAGAATAAAATGTATTATAGTCAAATACATACTATTAAAATGCTGTGAATTTACCTTATTCCAAACTTCAGAGCTTTAATAGAATACCATGTATTCTACCAAGTCCAGTTGCTCGAGAAATAATTTCCATTGGCTTTTTTTGAGAGCAAATTGCATCATAAATCAAATCAACTAGATTTGTTAATTGCTTCACAAAATCCAACCTCCATTGGAGGCAATCTTTCACTTTCTTATTATGCAAATACTTTCCACGGAAGGTGCTATCAATTTCTGTATAAGTAATGCTATTTGTTATGTCCATTGACCTTAGACATACTTAACTAATCACTTTAGTTTTATTATGTTAAATATAACATAACATGTCACAAAATTCTGTGTGTATGTGTGTGTTTGGAGTACTCTGTCAGCATAGAATTGTTTTTTTTTTTCTCTTAAAACCATTCCACTACCTCTTAGATGTTGTACTCTGAGCCTTAATTGTAGACTCTATTGTAGTTGTATCAAATAGGGTTAAGCAACCCACAGTTCGTTGTTCTCTGCATTTTGACCATGCTTATATTTTGTTATGTCCCCTGTCTGCTACATAAAGCATATTCTTTGATGTGGGGTAAAAGCTATGCCTACCTGCAGATATAAGGAACGGGATTTTGAACACAGTGAGATACTGTTCTGAGAAACTGGATGTAGTAGCTTCTACTGTAGTGTCTTTGGCTTCATTAGCCATGTGCAGAATGTAATTCAGTAGAATTGCAATGCCAGTCTTGAATTCCCTTCTGTTGAATTGATTTTTTTNAGCCGGGGTGTTGGGGACGCAGCCCCGCCGCTCATATTTCAACAATCATGGACCTGTGAAAATGGGGCCACAAAGCCATGGATCCAAGCCTCTGAAACTAATGTTCAAAGAAATCTTTGTTAAACTATTTCTCTCAAATATTTGTCACAGTGATGAAAAATCTGACTACCTCAGGCATCAACATAGAAATTTTGCATCTTGAGCTCACAGGGTCCTTGAAGATGTAAACCAAATTTAGAGTGGGACTGTAGTTATCTTCCGATATGGGAAAAAAAGAAGGGGGGAGACAAAGAAATGGGAGAATGCCTGTTAAGACAGGTGGAGGAATTGGCCTGATGTTGTTAATAACTAAAAGATGTAGCCAGTGGCCTTGCAATGCTCATGACTACATGACATCATTATCAGGAGCCCTGAGAAGTGGGAAGATGAATAAAAAAAGAAGATTGTTATTTTTCCAAGAGTATAGTTGATGCCTTGTTTTTGATTTCTGCCTTTTGGAGCTCAGAGGTAATATTTCTGCTGCTTCAAGCTACCAACTGAGTGGAAATTAGTTGCGGCCAACCTGAAATGAATACGAGGCCAGGAGAGCATTCCACTGGTCATCTCAGGGCCTCCTGTGGACACTTGAACACTGAAGCCTGTGTCTTCCAAAGGAGACAGTTTGTCAACACATACAGGAAGAGTGTCTGCTTACCCCAGATTTTAATTTTCACGATCTTCTTCAAAGCTTTTATAGTTTAAAGAGAAATCTTATTCATCTTGATGATTTTTCCTCAATAATGAGATTGTTTTATTTTGTTTGAAGTAGCTTAATTCTGTTTTTAAATACAAAGTATTTTGGACTAGCTCATCATAACACAACTGAATGTTGTGCATTTATATTTATGAGAAAAAGATCAAAGGAGAAAACAGGAGACTGCACAGAATACATTTGGAAAGCATCAATCTCAACATGTATGCAATAATTTCTTCATTTTAGCTATTTTTCAATATTTCTATTTTTTATTATTGTTATCTACGTGTTGTGTTTGGGCATGTGTGATTGTAGGTGCCTGCAGGATCCAATAATAGGTGCACTAGAACTGTAGTTATATGGGGTTGTAGACCGCCAACATAGGTATTGGAAAACAAACATATGTATATTGCAAAAACAATGTTAACCACTGAGCCTGCACTGTGGCTTCTCGGTTACTTTTAAAATGGAGTGGCCAAGGTTAAAAAATGACAGTAACAAAATATCAAAATCTTAATAAACATAAGCTCATGTGTGCACTTCAATATGCTTTAAGATGAGGGTCAGAACCAGTTTTTGATTCCTGTTTCCCCTTCATTTGTCCAGCAAACAGCAACTCGAAAGCTTGTGCTTTTACAAAGACTACACTGGCTTTCTTCATCAAGTCATCTAAAGTGTACATTCAACTTTAACAATTAATTCCAAGCCTTTGGAGGCATAATCTCTAAACTAGACCAGATCTGAATGTGCACAAACACAGGAGTGTTAATGGATTTGCTTCCTAAGGTTCTGTATATTCTCTACAACTGTCATAATTGGAGCATAGTGCTTATTGTGTGAGAAGGTAACTGTGTTACACATAAGAAAACAATTTTAACAGTGTTATTAGAATTATGAAGAGAAGGAAGCAAAAGAGCAAAGTATATGAATCAGTTGTTTTTGTGAACAATTAATCTTGTTGGCATACTTAAATGAACTTGCATAAAGATGCCTGGAAAGAATGTTGTTGAGCTCAGTTGTTCATTAATTTTGATCACATGCTGTCCCCATTGTGTTAGGAGCTACTTGAAAATTCCCTAGAAAAGTATTGCAGCATTGATTTAAAAATTCCCAGAAGGCTTTTGCATTTGAAAGTTCATTTATGTTCTTTTTTAAGAGTGATATTATGAAAGTGTTTGGGTTTAGTAAGATGGCTCAAAACACCAACCAGAACCGATTAGTTCTCCACTCTTTCTGCTTCTATATGTCTGTAATACAAAAATGATGCCACCTTCTTTAGAGAGCTTCTTACAGTGGGAAGACACTGATGACAGATTTGTGGGTCTTCTTTCTGTTAGAACATCTAAGTGGCTCACAAGCATTAATTTCTTCTCAAACTTTGTTGTTTCGTTGTTTGTTTCAATGCTATGTACAGGACTGACAGGTTACAGGAGATATGCTTCAAATATAATAGCGTCTGGGCTATTAAAATCAACAATGTAGAGTATCAAAGATAAGGGGTGTTAAATGTCTAAAGTTCATTATATAAAACTATGAAACTGTCAAACAGTAAAAGTTTTAAAGAAATTACTATAATACCAGAGGGAAATCTCAGAATTAAATTTCTATAAACCATTTTCTACCCAATGACAGGTATTAATCCTGAGTGAGATTAATTAAATATACCGACAACCACAGTACTGGCCAGCTGTCAAATATTCATTAAAATCAACTGAACATACTGGAGAACCGAGTGTACTCTGATACTGTGAGCTTAGTCTTTCTGGGGCCCTCATTCAAAGCATTGACTACAAACTACAAGTACAGTGCCTATAACATATTAAGTGCCTCAAGAATAGATACTACTTTTGTAAGGTCAATTTTATTCTTACCAGTACAGAAAAAACAACTTCACATATTATAAGCAGTTACTTTTATTGGCCCGTATACTAAAAACTAAAATAATTTAGTATCAAAATTACCATCTGGATATGGATAGATGGCACAAAGATGGAAGACTTCCCATCTCCTTCATTGTCATGTGATTAACCTCTTTATCACTTGGAGAAAAGATAGCTAGAAATTATTGTGGTACATTTTGATTATTTATGTTCAATATCAAATACAAAGCAAATATGAGTACCAAGCAAATTTTGTCAGTGCTCACCTATATTCATTTTATTGTTACATGCTGAATTACTTTCTATTCACTTTGCTTGGCTCATGTTCAAAATATACTGCCTTATTAATATGTGGATTGACCAAATAACAAATTAAGTAATGCTAATAATGTTGTTCAAAGCTACATACTTCTTAGTCATATGTTTGTCAAAGAATGAAAATGTATGCAGTAATGATGAAAATAATACAATACTGCAATTTAAAATGACAATTTTATAGCTTCAACCATATTAGAGAGAAAAAAGAGAACCAATTAAAAATTAAGAAGGATTGAGACTAGTAAAGTATAGAAAATTCTAGAAAATAGCCATCAATGTTTTATAGAACTAAATCTAGAATAGGGTATATTCCACAGATGTCAATATTACCATTTGTTATCACCATAACTTCATTTCATCATCTGTAAAAGGAATTTACATGTAGAAACCTGAACTCTTCCCATATGATGTTTATGGCCTGAAGTGGCAAGGGATAAGAAGTCACCCATCTGATTCCTCAAACTTCCTGCGTTGAGAAATCAAAGAGTTCAGAAAAGGAAATCAAAGAGTTCAGAAAAACTAGGGATGGAAGCTAGAGATCTGGCTCAGTAGTTAAGAATGATTGCCCCACAGTCATGAGAACTGGAGTTTGGATCCCAGAACCTTATTAAAAGCCAGATATTCCTATCAATGTCTGGTTTGAGATTATAGGGTTTCCTGGTCTTGTTTGAGCATCCAGCTCAGATGCACAAACATGAGCCCCAGGTTCAGAGAAAGGCCTTCCTTAAAAGAAATTAATGGGAAGTGATAGGGGAGGACATAAAACACTCTTTTCTGATTTCTGCATGCAAGAACAGGTGGTCCCAACTGAGAGAGAAAATGCATGCACGCCCACATACACAAAGACACACTCATGTTCATGTGCTCTTGCAGTACACACATGCGTACAGAGAAAGACATAAGCATAAATGCACACACACATATGAATATAGAGACTATACAGATTTAGGCTTACACATAATTATGATAAAATTATATTGGTGAAATTGAATTCAAAGGTTATAATAATGAGATAAAGCATTATAAGAGGGCCTTCTCTATATATACATAGTATCTAACATACTCGGATTCAATTGCTGAAAATACTCTGAGATTCTTACATTAGAGGAGGCTTGGAATGTTGCATTATTTATAGAAATATGCTCAGCGAATTCATGCTGACTGTTTACATCTGTCATAACTAACATTAATGCACACACTGACAACAAGGGAGCAAACATGGCTTGCTAGGAAGATTGTAGACTTTGTAGTCAGGCAAAGTGTGATAAAAGCCTTGCTGATTAGATATGTTACTTAACCTCTTTGTGCCTGTCCCTCCTCCCACAAATCTAGGATATATTCTTTCAGTATAAAGAAAAATAAGAACTTAAGGGTCTCTGTAAATGAAAATCCTAGTCCCATTTGATTTACTTCACTCTTGCTCTTAAATTCACTAAATTTTATATAGTGAGAAAGATACTAACAGTAAGAGCAATCCTTTCCTAAAACCATGATATCAGCTGAGGTCATGATCCCCTTTGGGATGCAGATACAAAGAGCTTAAACTCACAAACTCACATCTGCAGAGAATCCAGAGACTGAACCAGGATTATTGTACAGACTTTATTGTGTCCCCAGGGATTTAGGATTTAGGGTCCCTGGGTCAACTTTATCTCCAGGTTTCTGTATTAACTGGAATCCACTGAACCCCATCCCCAGCAACACTTCTCTTCCCTCCCCTTCCCTTCCCTTCTCTTCCCTTCTCCTGTCCTCCCTTCCCCTCCCCCTTCCCCTCCCCTCTCCTCCTACCTTCCCCTCCCCTCCCCTCCCCTTCCCTTCCCTTCTCTTCCCAATGTTGTAAAATACCACAGATTTTCCTATTGGCTCTTTCAAACACAACCCCACAGACTCCTCAAATTAGCAGACATTGGCGGATAGCTAGATCACTTAAAATATAATTCACAGAAGATCTGTAAAAATGACTTAAGCCTGAATTGCCAGCATTACTATTTCTTGATAGACACTTTTCTTCATGAATTTAACCACCCAGGGTTTGAATTGAACCACCCAGCATTTCATCGGCCCCTCTCACCATGGGGACTTTCTTTTCCGCTTTGTGTTAGATCCATTGCTCTCCCCCATCTTTCCCCTCTTCTTTCTTCTACTAATGTATCTGATTTCACTTTCTTGCCTTGTCTAATTTTCCAGAGATAAGTGGCATAGTGTGCCATCTCAGCCAGGTTCCCAGGCACCATTGTTCTTCAGAGAGACTTTAAATGACCCACTTCATGGCCTCAGTTTTATCTCCTAGCAAGACCAAGCAAAGGTCTTACATTCAATTCCTTTATTAATCCCCCATGGAGTTTCTTAAGCCATAGTGAATGTGGGAAAGGTTTTTATTCTCTCTACTATAATTACTCCACTCTCTCGAGGAAGCAAGAATAGCTTCATTACTTTTGCTTTTAATAACTATTTTTTCTCCCAGGTATAATTCCTTAAATCCAATTTTCTTCATATATGGCAGTTTTTGGATTTTACTGAATTTTTATTAGGTTATGTTTTTTTATATGCTAAATTGTGAGATTGGGTTAGGTAGTTTTCATAGTACCCTGTTGGTTCAGGATTATATAACCACTTGAATATTTTTTATATATCCTCATGCCATATATATATGATATATATATATATATCAGGTGACAGTTACTTAAAAGATATTTTTGCTTTTTTTTCTTATTTAAGAGAGAATTAATGAATGAAAGTCTTAGTGCTACTTTTATTTGGTTCTTCTTTCCTGAAATCACAGATTCTCATTTTTAGATCTATATGCATCTCTGGGAATATTGATCTGCTAAATACTATCAACTTCTTCTAGCCTTCAGCTTTAAATATCAGCACAGTGATATAAAGGTAAAAGGAGAAATCCCATGGGATGACAAGGTGTTTAATTTTAATTAGGCATGTTAATTAGGTGAGTTTAAGGGGATTTTGATGGCTGAACCTCAATATTTTGATGGCTGGACCTTGGTCGTCAGCCTCAAAAGGAGTAAGTGGCCAAACACAGGTGGTTAGCTTTAGGAATGTAATCTAATGGGTTTTATCAAGGCAGAGGGATTGGGAGAGAAGTGCAAGGTCACACAGAGCCATATGCTCTGTTGAACTAGTGTCCCATCACCAACCTTATTTGGTGGAGCATCTTAGTTGTACCAAGTCTTCAGTATTATTGTGTCCAGTGCTCTGCCTTCCTTGTCTCAGCTGGAAGTTCTTGCCCTTCTCAAGATCTGCCTCCAGAACTCTGGATTCTCTGATGAATCATCAGGTGTTTAGTGTCATAACCATAACACCAATGTTCTAGTACCAGCATTTAACTATCTTTTCAATTAGTTTTTTCCTCACAAAGTGTTCTACCATCTGTATTTTAAAACAACAAATTTCTCATAATTAGTCTCTCCCATCTTCCATCAGTTCTTTCATCCAATAACAGTTATTTTGTAATAGCATTTTATTTGTACTTTAATAAATAAAGCTTGCCTAAAGATAAGATAGTAAAGCCATCCTACTGGTCAGCCTTACAGACCAGTCAGTGTGACATAAACCTTTAGTATCCACACAAGTTTGCCATAGAAACAGGGTGGTATATGCCTTTAATCTTAGTGGTACACACCTTTGATCTGAGCTATAGAGATGATCATAAAATAGGAACAGATAGCTCTCATTTTTAATCTCATTCTAAGATTCTTGGATGCAGGATCACCATTTCAGACTGAAGTAGAGGTAAGAGCCAGGGGCTTGCTGTTTTGCTTTTCTGACTTTCAGGTTGAACTTCAATATCTCTCTCTGAGTTATTGCTTGGAGGGCCCACTTGTTTGTCCCGGCCACCCAGTTAGCTTAGCCCTGAAATAACCACACAGAAATTGTATTATTTAAACACTGTTTGGCCCATTAGCTTTAACTTCTTATTGGCTAACACATCTCAGTTTAACCTATTTCTATTGATCTGTGTACCACCACATGGCAGTGGCTTACCGAGAAAGATTCAGCATGTCTAGCTCTGAAGGTTCCATGGCGGCTCTCTCTGACTCTGTTATCTTCCTTCCAGCATTCTGTTTAATTTTCCCTACCTACCTAAGTTCTGCTCTATCAAAGTCCCAAAGAAGTTTCTTTATTAACCAATGAAAACAACACAAAGAAAGAAGAGCCTCCTATACCACTGAGTTTTTTATTAATTGTGTATCATCATTTAATTTACCTGGTCTCACGTTCTTGTCAAATCTACTTTTCCAAAGATAAGTAAATATAAGGAAGTGTACTGTCTCATCGTGTCTCTTATGCATCCAGTGTTGTTCAGAGACACATTAATAGCCCACTGCTTTGATAGTGAACCCTAGCTTGGCTGAACATAGCGGACAATGAGGACTACTGAGAACTCAAGAACAATGGCAATGGGTTTCTGATCCTACTGCACGTATTGGCTTTGTGGGAGCCTAGGAAGTTTGGATGCTCACCTTACTAGACCTGGATGGAGGTGGGTGGTCCTTGGACTTCCCACAGGGCAGGGAACCCTGATTGCTCTTTGGGCTGACGAGGGAGGGGGACTTGATTGGGGGAAGGGAGGGAAATGGGAGTCGGTGGTGGGGATGAGACAGTAATCCTTAATAAATAAATAAATTAAATAAATAAATAAATAGCCCACTGCTTCGCATCAGCTTTATATCCTACTAGGACAAGGCAATGCTCTTGTATTCTAATCCTTATAACTTACTTTTGTTCTTTTTGATCTTATTTCATCTTCCAGGGAAAGCTTTTCCATGATTTCCCTAGAGTTTTCTCCAGAATCTCTCCTCTAGGTCTATCTTCACTCAGTTAGCATACACTCCCAGATGCTGAATGCAATGCCGAGCATTGTGCTGAATTCTTATGAAGGACACAAAAGATCAGAGAGCATGAATGTTTAACATAGTCCCTCAGACTGTGACACTGCCTGTCACTTCTGAAAGATGAAAACAATGATGAAAATAAAGCATTTCCTTCAAAAAGCTTCAGACTGACAGTGTTGTCGAGAGAAACCTCAGCTGTACCAGTGAAGCATTCCTGAGTACAGAATACACACTTGAGGAGTCCTGTGCCAGATGGGCCTGGCCCAGTTTGGTACCACACGTTGTTCTGTTGTTGCCTTAGGAGTGTGACCCAGAGTGAACATTGTTGCAGCAGATTCTACCCAGCAGTAGCTAGATGCTCTCAGCTAATCACACTGCTAATAGCTGTATTTGGACAGGGAACTCTCAGAATGAGTCTATTTTATGCAACAGTTTAAAATCTTTGTTGAGCTAACATTTTCGAATCCTACAGCATGATTATCATAGCCACTTA
Organism: Alexandromys fortis; assembly: GCF_014885135.2. Lineage (NCBI taxonomy): Eukaryota > Metazoa > Chordata > Mammalia > Rodentia > Cricetidae > Alexandromys > Alexandromys fortis. The sequence continues at coordinate 1,994,516 of NW_026068055.1, read as the reverse complement.
CTCAACATGCAACTCTTCATTAGCTACTGGGTTTAGGGTTGACAGGACGGTTACTCTGAAGCCAATTTCCATCTCAAATATGAAAATTCAAAAAAAATGACTGCAAGCATCTTTGCACTTAACTTTCTCTATATTGGTAGAGTCAGATGATTTTTGCATCAGCATGGCCTTAAGAAACTGCAGTATTAATTGTTCTACATGAAGAAGGTATTCCACAATTCAGAAATTCTGGTAATAATAATTGAATTAAGGCTATTTTTGAATGCATAAAGTATGGTTGTACTGTTCTGCATATTTTAATACACAAACTCTTTTAACTGGAGTGTAACCATTAAAGCTAATTTCATCATATTAATATTTGTCAAAAGACCACACTAAGGCAACAGAAAAATTAAATGATTTCCCCAAATCGCATGGCACCTATATTTAAATTCTGGCCTCTTACCAGTATTCACACACCTGGCACTCTTTCTATAGACTATCAAGAATAAAATTGTCAACTGGAAATGTTGGTAAAATATATTTTATTAAGCACAAGCATCATGAAGTCATTTTTTTCCCTGTCTTTCAGGTCCCTGCATCCCCAATCCGTGTCACAACGGAGGAACCTGTGAGATAAGTGAAGCTTATCGAGGAGACACATTCATAGGCTATGTTTGTAAATGTCCGCGGGGGTTTAATGGGATTCACTGTCAGCACAGTAAGTTAGTGATATTCAATGTGCTTTTATTTTTATTGATCTAGTGTGTACAAGTCATTACCCTTCTTCTTTGCAGTCAAGTCATAGATGTGTAGAGCAGCACGGAGCCCTGGCATTTTGGCTCATGCTGCCTCTCTACAGTACATGTAATCTCCCATGATGAGGGCTGCTTCAGTCCCCATACTCTGTGTGACTAGCAATTTGCTTGCTAGCCCTTGTCATTAATATTCAATACAAGTTACAATATGTTGTCATTCATGTTGTAATATTTGTCTCTCTCCTTCATACTTGTTCATAAACTACATTCTCCAAGTATTCCAGCGAATATTCTAGTGACTAGGTTAACAAGCAATGCTCAAGAAACTAAGGATACTCTAGGCTCTAAACAATATATAACTCAGTGTTCTCCTTCTTACATGTTGACATTTCTATATGCAAAAATCTCTGGGCGTTCAACAAACATAAAATTTCCTAATGAGGGCCAGGCGGTGGTGGCGCATGCCTTTAATCCCAGCACTCGGGAGGCAGAGGCAGGCAGATCTCTGTGAGTTCGAGGCCAGCCTAATTTACAAGAGCTAGTTCCAGGACAGGAACCAAAAAGCTATGGAGAAACCAACCCTTTCTCAAAAGATCCAAAAAAAAAAAAAAAAGCCTAATGAGAGGCTTTGGACCTTTTCCACTGTGCAATCTCACATGCAGGAAGGCCACAATAAATTCCGAACTGATGACAGATGATCTTACAGAGGTGGCCACATGCATGCTGAATGCAGATGGTGAGCTTGTGTATTGATCGGGACATCAGGGTTCAGGCTAGGGAGACAGCATGGGGTAGGAATAGTGAATATGGAATATTGCCAATTATTACAAAAGTATACTTAGCAAAATGGTTTAGACAAATCTTGTCATATCAGCCCTGTCAGATTTTCAGCCACCTAGAGCAAGCAAGCATATTATGTCTTAACTCTGAGACACTGGAAGCAGCCTGCGATTTCCTACAGTCTTTCCACTATCAGGAATTTGTAGAACTTCTGGAGAAGTTTCCTGTAAGTACTGAAATGCTCTTGTTCCTTACAACTGGCACCTGGCCTTCCTTGAGTGATCTCTAAGTCTCAGATCATTAACAAGCAAATTAGAGACTATTCATTTTCATACCCTACATTCAGAAGTGCCAAGGTTGATTGTCCTTGAAGGTAGAATCACAGCTCATCCTCCACATGGGAGCTTCTCATAACATACCTAGAGAGACTAGGATAGCAACTCTGCCTGCATCTCTGGTGTTTCCTTTCATTCAATCTCATGATGGAAATATGAGAACCATTTCTGCCCGGAGTATAAAGATGTGCTACCAGATGCAAGGCCTGAGGTAGACAACCTTCTTACTCCTGTAATCGAGCATGAACTTCTTGTATTTAGTGCAAAGGATCTCTCCAAAGGAAAAAAACAGATTTTTATCATGGATGTTTTCAAAAATCAACTATGGGGAATAGGTAAAAATCCCTGGCTTCAAAATAGTATAATATACATATTTTTATTGAAAATAATTTTTCATACAATATATTTTGATGGTAGTTTCCCCTCTCCCTACTCCTGCAAGGTACTTCCTACTTCACCACCCACTCAACTCTATGACTTTTCTTCTCTGTTTCTATAGGAAAAGGAGTAAACAACAAAAACAAGTTGGAAAAGAATAAATAAATCAAAGCACAAGAAACACATTCACACTTGAAATTTAAATGTAATCACTTATGCACAGTGTTCAGTTGTGAGTCTGTTCCAGTTCCCAGTTACTGTAAGAAGAAGTTTCTCTGATGATAGCTGAGCAAGACTCTGATCTTTGGTTACATCAGAATTTACATTAGGAGTCATTTTAATGCTATGTTATTTTAACAGAACAATAGAATTTGCTTTTCCACTAGGCCAGATGGCATATCCATTCTAAGGTTCATGGCCACCCAAGCAACCAAGGTACAAAGACTGAGGATTTGGGAACACTTAATCTTAAATCTCAAACCCCTCTCTCAGGGCTCAGAGTGCTCCCATCAGCTCTTCAGTGAACCCTTGGCTGAAAGATTAGAAGATCCAGAACTGCAGGATGACTTCCATATACAACTAGTCAGATGTGCATAAGAACTCACAGAGACTACAACAGCATGTTCAGAGCCAACAAAGTTTCAAGTTAGATGGCCTCTGTCCTAGTTAGGGTTACTATTGCTATGATAGAACACCAAGATGAAAAGCAACTTGGGGAAAATGGGTTTATTTGGCTCAGATGTCCACACTGTCATTGATCCCTGAAAGAAATTAGGACAAAACCTCAAACAGGACAGGAGCCTGTGCAGAAGTTGAAGCAGAGGCCAGGGAGGCATGCTACATACCAACTTGCTCATCTTAGCTTTCTCAACCTGTTTTATTATAGAACCTAAGATCACAAGCAGAGGGTGGCTTCACTCTCAATAGAGTGGCCTCCCCCCATCAATCACTAATTAAAAAAAAAATCCTACAGCTAAAACTTATGTAGGTATTTTTTTCAATCGTGGTGCCCTCCTAGCCTGTGTCAAGCTGACATAAACTAGCCATCTGCCTCTAGCTCCCATGTATGGTTAGATGATCCATTTATTGTCGGACATTAGAGATGGGTCAGTCTAAGATAATGCTTTATCCCATGCACCACAGTGGGACATTCAAGTCTTTTCCCACATTCCCTTATCTCATAATACAGAAACCTGGAATCACAATTTATTCCTGAACTCCAAGTCTTACTTTAAAGCATGAGACTTCCCCCTTTATAGTAACTTACATTCCAAAAACTTTAACTGCCTGCCTCTCAAGAGTTGTAGTGGAAAGCCCAAGGCTATGAAATTCAATTCTGGATTGGTATTTTTATATCTAAATTACCCAGTTTGTCTCCTGTGGCATGCATCATTATAAGAAGTGAGGCAAAAATGGATGAAAGAGGATTGAATCTGGATTTAGAAACTGGGATTTGAGACATGACCTTTACAGTTATTGGAAAAGTGACCTTGAGTCAGTCATTTGACCTTTCCTCAATTGAAAACATATAAATTAAGGTATTGAAGTAGAAATAGGTGACCTTGGGTTCACATAAGTCAGGGGAGTATTATGACTAAATGGAGGCTTGCTCACTGCACAAAGGTTATCAAACCTTCCTCTTTCAGGTGGAATTGGAAAGGATTATACATTGGAAAAGCAGATTTAGAAGTGCTAGAGGCCCTCAGAGATTCTTTAGGTAGGAGAAGTAGAAAGAAATGTTTAATCCCTCGATAGGAAAGACAGAGATGTGAGTCAGTTTTCTATTCTCATAACAGCTTTATGACCCAGATATTTCTTAAGGCATTGCTACCCAAGGTGTGATGAGATCTCAGCACCACCCATAAGCATTTTAGAAAAGTAGATTAATTATAACTTAACTGAGTAGAATTTGTGTTTGATCATGATCCCCTAGTTGATCAACACACACACACACACACACACACACACACACATTGATAAATCATTCATCGGACTTGAAAAATCTACATGTACCATTTCAGAAAGAAGAAATGATTTCCACCTTCTGTTATATAGTAATAGATATTAGACAAAGCATTTATTAAGGTTTTTGAAATCAAACTATTTCAAAAGTCAATAAATTGAGAAGTGTACTAATAACCCAGTGATATTTTTAATTCATATGTAGCATACTTTTATTTATACAAATAAAATGTAGCATTTTTATTGAAAATAGATTGCTTTTCATACAACATATTTTTGATTACTAGTACCTAGCTCCCTTAAGTTTCTCCCAGCTCCTCTTATTCCCAACTATAGAATCCTCCCTATTTCCTGCTCACCCAATTCATGCTATTTCTTTCTCTCATTAGAATATAAACAGGCATAGAAATATTTTATTAGGAAAAGAGAAGAAATAATTACTAATTCAATTCATATGATAGATTGTGAACTAAATATACTTTTGAATATATATTTATAAACAATCAAAAATAACTTTCTGATACATGATTGATAATGTATGTTAATAAATTTATTTTAGGAAGAACTTAGCCAAGGGATAATTACAAAAATCTTTTCCAGTGCCAACACTAATAATACTAATACGTTAGGACTAAATTGATAAAAATATATACACTTTATTCTTAGAATAGTTTTATTTTACAGAAAAATGAACAGGGAATATGGAAAACCCCATTTATCTCTCCTTCTGTAATTATGCCCTAATTTTAGCATTTTAGCTCGCATAATATGTATTTTTGTAAATTAATTTTGATGCAGCAGTTTGGTTTGGTTTGTTTGGAGGCAGGGTTTCACTATTCAGCTATTGACTAGACTGGATTTCAATACATAGATTGCTAGATTTCAATATATATATCGAAAGGCCTCAAACTGCCAGAGATGCCCCTGCCTCTGTCTGCTGAGTACTGCCGTTAAAGGTGTGTTCCACAACTCTCAACTTTTTCTACAGTTCTGTCAACTAAAGTCCACACTGTATATTTGAGTCTACACTTTTTATCATATACTTACATGTGACTATAAAAGTCAAAAATATATGTCCACTGGGTCACACAAAACAGTTTTACTTAGCTAAATATTCCAATTTTCTAGCTATGTATCTTTTCTTGTTCAGCCCTTGTGATTTGAATAAGTATGGCCCCCACAGACTTATGTGTTTGAATGCTTTACCCAGAGGGAGTGGCACTATTAAGAGGTGTGGCCTTTTTGGAGGAAGCCTGTTGCTATGGAGGTAGGCTTTGAGGTCTTACATGTTCAAGCTAAGTCCAGTGTGACACACAGTTCCTTCTGCTGCCTGTGAATCAAGATCTAGAACTCTCAGCTTCTTTTCTAGCATCATGTATGCATGCACAGCACCTTGACCCACCAACACGATAATGGACTAAACCTCTGAAACTATAAGCTAGCCCCAATTATATGTTTTCCTCTGTAAGAGTTGCCATGGTCATAGTGTCTCTTCACAGCAATAGAAACTCTAAGATAACGTTTTACCTTTAATAGGTGCTGACACTGTATTTCGTCTCCGTAGTTGTGCCTTTTTCAGTTTGTTAAATGGTGAGAATCTTAAAGTGTGTTGTCTTTCAAGTAGATAATTATTACTTTAAAATATCTATTTAGGGTTCCTCTATAATATAGTCTATATTTTTGTGGTTAATTTATTTTTTAAAAATGCTCATGTTCTACAGTTTTACCAGTTTTGTTTCCACATTTGTCTACTAGAATATATTTTGCCTTCTTAACTCTTTTTGTTTGGGGGAAAATAAATAAAGCTACCTGTGCAGAGTTTTGGTGGGCCCACATTTTCAGCTCATTTCACTAAACCTGGAATGGAGTTCAGGTGGTGGATTGGAGGGCAGAAGTACACTCAGTTTGGTTAGAAAATATTTTAAATCTCCTTATTGCATGGCATACTCACCAGCAATGAGTTACAGACTGTTGTACACTTTAATCAGCATTTGTTTCTGATAGTTTTGCATTTTAGCCATTACATGGATTTTTAATTATATCAGAAATGTAATGAAATTATAACCTTATAAGATTTTTGTAATAATGTTAAGTATTAGGTTTGATGGAAAAATTATATTTGTTTTTAAAATGACAAAGAACGTATGTGACATGCACAGACCAACTTTGATATGTGTGTAAATTAAATCATACAAATTACAGGATGAATTGGTGTCTAATTTAGTTGTCAAGACAGTAGGCTTCTAAAAGGTTTTCATAAGCATAGAGTATTCTACAAGATGCTGCATTTAGAGTGTGCTCAAAGTACTCATATTTTTGCTTGTTGCTTAGTAACAAATCTAATGCTGTTGAGGAGGACTATATCTTCATTACCAGGACTCTGCCTATCTTCCCAAGGAAGCATTCTCCCAACCTGCACGCTCAGTTCCACTGCTTTCAGTTTCTTCCTCTTCAGAAAAGAAAGGCTGGCCTTGAAGCCAGCCAAGCTCAGGAGTTAAATGGTTGGCTTATTAAAGACACAGTCCATGTTATTAGGTTAGCTCAAGATAGAAAGCTTTGTAACCTTCTTTCTCTCTGAAAAAGTTGCCCGGAAAAAATAAAAATGTAGAATATAACATTTTCTCTTTATAGATTTTGCTGCCTACTGTAAAACAGGCTGATCTCAATTTTGAGTTATAGATGTTTAGTTTAACACTTTCAGCTACTGTTCACTGTACTCATGACTCATTTCATTTTTATAAACTGCAAAATTCATTTTTATTATATTTAGGAAATAATATTTGTTACTTCAATAATTAATGGTAATTGTATCTAATCATGTTTGACAATTACATATTTTTTATTGTTTCTATGCAATTATTTTCCTATTTCTACCCTATAGAATCAGAATATTTGGCAAAAATGTTGGACTTCATGCCTCATAAATTTTTTACTTTTTACTATTTGCCATTAGACTATAATCACATCATTATTCCCTTGCCTTCCCATTTATGCCTTCTTGCTCTAATTCAAATCCATAGACTCTTTTTCCACTAATTCTTGTTACATGTGTGTGTGTGTATGTGTGTGCGAGTGCGAGTGTGTGTGTGTGTGTGTGTGTATTCTTCAATACATAAGTACAACCTTCTCGGTCTGTGTATGTTAGTTTTCAGTACCCATGTAATCTTTAGCTGCCTCAAACTTAACGGCCACTAACTTACTGACTACCCATCTATCTACAGTGTCATATCTACAGGAAGCAGCAATTTATAGGGGACATTATGGATTAAACCTGGCTTTGAAATAATCTTGATCAATAGATGAATGGCCATTTGACATTTAATCATTCAGAACTTCAGAATTGCTCATCAGATTTCTCAATTCAACAGAAGCTTACTGAAGTTTTGCTGCCTTGTGTACTGGAAACATGATGTGTACAAATATTGAAGTAAATAGTTTTTGTCTTACCTGCCTACATTGGGTAATTTTAGGATCCTAGGCGTTGTCTATGCACTCACTTTAAAACGCTTACAGCTTAATGCTGGGAAAAAGAGGGGTAAAGTCAGAGAGAAGCCATGGAGCTGACACTTTAGCCGGTAAGTCACAGCCAAGCAACGATACACAGATTAATAGAAATGGGTTAAATTAAGATTTATGAGTTAATCAATAAAAAGTTAGAGCTAATGGGCCAAGCAGTGATTTAATTAATACAGTTTTTCTTTGATTATTTCTAAGCTAATTAGCCAAGAACTAACTAGCGGCCTCTTTCCAAATAACGTGCATGGTTTATGAAGCCATACATGGTTAATGAAGACTTGAGTAGATGTGTACAATGTTCATATTTGAAAAATTATTTAACATAGATTACATGAATATCATAAACATTTATTTTTTACTAATGAACTTGAGTAGGAAATAAATTACCTTTTGTTGGACTATATAATACATTTTTATCATTTCTAATATGCATTATTACAGTATTTTTTCTGTTGTCTACGGCTTGACTAAGATAGGATCTAAAATTTAAAAAGCATCAATAACAAAACACATATTTAGGTACTGATTTCTAGATAAGTATTAAAACAATGGCTTGTAAATGTATGATGATAAGGTTTCCCTCCCATCTACCATTTCCTGGATAATCACTCTAATCCTCAATATTAATTACAAACTGTTTGGCCAATGGCTCACGCTTATTACTAAATAGCTTTCACAACTTAAATTAACCCTTTTCTAGTAATCTGTTTATTTTCATGTGGTCCATGACTTACTGGTAATGGTCTGACATCTTCTCCGACAGCTACTGACATTTCCCTGACTCTGTCTTCTTTTGCTCTGTATCTTTGCTTAGATTTCCCTTCTGGCTCTATTCTGGCTGGCTATTGACCAAATCATCTGCTTTATTAACCAATAGTAATAAAACATGCTCACAGCCTACAGAGAGATATCCCATATCCACATGTATGCTATGTGCATGTGTAGAGATCAGACATAACCTGAGTGAATTTCTCCTCCCCATCTTCTATATGGTTCTGGGATCAAACTCAAGTAACCAAGCATGGAAACAAATGCCTTTACCCTCTGAGTCTTCTCACTGATTCAAACTATATATATAAAATTCATAAAGTCCAACCCAGAGATAAGAAACTACTTGCAAGTGATGGTTGTTGGGTATGGAAAAGTAAGGTTTTGTCCAGGATGTGTCCACTGAAAGGCACATATGGATCAATAGATTTCTTTCTATATCCTTACACATACATGAAATCCTAAATGGACTCAGCACTAAATACTCTCTATTTAAAATAGAAGATAAGAAAGCACATAAAATTCTGAGGAAAAAGAAGTGGTGGGGGATAAGGAGTGAATCTTAAGGCAGGAAATGGAGCTTTGATGAAAACATTATATAAATATACAAAATTCAAGAGCAGTAAAATATATTAGAAAAGAGACACTTGACAAAATCAGTCACCCCGTGCTGATTTTTATCAAGTGTAGGACTGTATCATGCCCGATAGTGCACGCCCAGGCCACATGCTCTGCTCCCTACCTACTAGGAGCTAGCATTTCCTCACAGGGACTGATCGAAGCCTCTTCATATCTGTGTTATCCTATGCTTGCCTGGTTTGTTTTTTATTGTGCACAAGTTGTTTTCATGCTGCTGTAAAGTAAAAGGTCTGCAGTATAAATAAATAATCCAAACTGTAATTTTCAGCTAAGATACAACCATAAAAATCAACTGACAATACATTATCATTTTGTCTTTCAAGTTAGCTGAGTTATAATTGTACGGTACAGTTGACTTTCAAGAAAACATTTCAAAGAAAGATGTAAATCAAAACTAATATAATTACAAGATAAAATACAATAATCGTTTTCGAAAATAAGGGCATAATTTACATTGTAATGAGAAATCTGGACATCAACATTGTATTGAGCGAATATTTACCAGTGTTGGCTTTAGGATCTAACTTGATTGATTTTGGCTCTCATTTTCCTTATTGATTTAGTAATCATATTACAGCATATATATATGTATATATCTTGAAGATGAATTAACTTTTGTAATTCAGAAACTTTTAATAATTTTAATGACAACTCAGAATAGTTCTAAATGAAAGTATCTTACCCTTAATGAACTGAAAAATACTATTTTATGTGGAAAGTAAAGGAATTGCTTGGCTTTTGTATTAAGATAAATACAGTTTATCTGGATGATGAACACTGGCATATATGATGAAATGAGAGCTCATATATACCAGGGATTAAATACAGGCCTTAGTATGTCATACAGATTTGAATTTGTAATTCTAATAAGTCCTAGTTTTCTTCCCATGTGAGTTATTTTTCTCAATTGTATGAATGACCATTTAGATAATTACTAGAAATTTAAAGCAGGAAAAAAGAATTTTGGCTTAGATTATGAGAGAATGGTGATGTCCACTGTGGTCAGGAATACATAGCTGAGGAGGCAGCAACTGATGAAGCTGATGGCATAATAGCTGCATTGAAGAGTAGAAGATTGATACTCAACTTTCTTTCTCATTTTTTCATTGTTACTCAATCTAGGAATCTAGTATACTTCATACTGCTCAAATTGGGTTTGGACTTTCTCTTTTAAGTTAAACATTCTTGGAACATTGTCACAGAAATATCAGATGTATGTATCTAAGGTGACTATGAGTCTATCAAAACAATGATGAGGGTCAGCTCACAGTTTCAGTTTAGCAGAAATCACTGGATTGATTGCTACTTACTAGATTTCATCTAAAAATTCCTGGACAATTTAAAGTATCTGAAAGTGCTTTTGTGCAAATATGAAATTTATGCATTTGTAATTTATTCATCATCATCTCAGTCACTGGTTTTCCAAAATACTCTTTCCTTTCAGCATGACAGAAGGAATCAGGACTAAAATAAATACTGAATATATATGAGCTTGTTATGGCATAGAGGAGTGAAACACTAAACTCCTCAGCTTAAAAAGTAAGGACTAATTATGCTATAATTTCTTTCAGCAACAGGTGTCTTAGGGAGAGAAAGCGAGAGAGTCACACACTAACCAAGCATGGAGAGAGGGGAGACGCTGCTAATGCTAGTGCTCTTATTTTCTTTTTAGAAGGATTAAGACATCTGGGCCTGATGCCTCTGTGTGTTCTGTGATTTGTTAAAAACTATCCAGATTCCATTTCCCCCTACCCCCATCTTCTCAACCAAACCACCATTTCCAGTGTGACGTTATGCTAACGTTTTGCTGTCTGTACACTTGTCCCTTGTTTATCACCAGTATAGACAGCTTAAATGACTGCCTTAAACGAGACTTTACATTGGGTCATTTCTGTATTCAAAAACATCCAGGGTAACCTAGCATGCTAAAGTTGAATCCAAACTGCTTTGCTAAGAGCCAAAGTGTTGGACCTGCTGATCTCCCTGACCATCTTTCACCATCTCATGTTCTAACGATTTTCTCTCGGTGAGGAAAATGGTGACTAACCACGAAAGCTATTTTATCTAATACAGACTAACAACATTGAAATCTATTGAGCATCCTTCTTAAGTATAGATGGCTCAAAACTACACTACAGATTTATATTTCTGTTTTTATTCATAGTTGTCTTATTATTTAGGGAATTCACTATAATCTATTTCAACTGATATACGTATGAAAATTATGTACATTAAAAATAAATCAGTATTTTCAGCTTTCCCATTTGGCCTTCATGTGTAATGAGGAAATCACAGCATGATATAACCAGAAGTAACCAGAGTCTCACATAGCAACTTCAGAAGATCCATTCTACTCAGTGGCAAGCAATGATTCCATGTTTCTCTTTAAAGTTACACAAATAATTTGTTTTATTTTGATAGATTAAGAAATGGAATTCATATCAACATTTCATAGATATGTTGTTACTTGAGAATAATATGTGTGATATTTCTCAATATGGATAGTCATTTTCTATATCTCCATTTAAAAATATATGTCTCTCTCTACATATATACATATATATACATATGTAGTAAATCTTGACATGATATTTTATTCCTATAAATGACAAAAGAATCTGTGTTACTATAAAATTACTGATTTTACCAAAAATTTTATTAATTGATTGACTCAAGATGGATAATTTTGATTCTCAGTTTTACTGAGTAATTTCTTAACTCCTGTGGCATTGGCTCCTTGACTCTCTATGACTTTCTCATTTATAAGTTCACCTTAGATAAATAATACATAGTTATATTTAGAGTCTCTTATGTAAAAACTAAACAAAAATGAATATATCTATGTTTCTTGAGGGAACTAAACTGTTACTAAGCTATTTTTAAGTGATGCATGAAGTTCAAGGCTGTATAATTTTTTTCAACTTGGAGTATAGTCATGCAATAATACAAATGATACCTTTCATCTAAGAACACAATGTTTTTCTTTCCTCTTAAGAGCTACTGAATTGAAGAAAATATTTATAGCTAGCTATCTTTCTGATACAGTTTATGACTTGACAGTTTCAAATTGTTTGGAGTATATTTAAAGTTAACCTCCCAGTGATTTTATGGGTTTTAGGTACTTCAGTCGATTTGGTTCTGTGGCTTGAAAGTACAGCATCTTTTTGGGGTTCAAACTCTTTGTCCAACTTTTAGCTTCCTGTGCTTTGTCAATTCAAATTCGACAGCTTTGGTGGATTTTTGAAGCCATCCACATTCTTTCTTTCAAACACTTTCTTTAAAAGTTATGATTTATATTAAGCATATAATCACTAATTAAGGGACTAGAACACTATGAAGCAAGGGTATAAAGAAGTAAGATGATAGATTCTGTTTTACATTCATTAAGATTTCTTAGAATATAGTAGATTTGAACTGATGCTTCGACATCTATGATTCCTGTGAACAAACAGAACCTCTGGCTGACACCATTCTGGACCATGACAGGGCAAAGGCAAAAATGCTTAGGGGATAAGACAGAGATTCCAAAATATGACAGTGAAGGAATGAGAGTGGATTCCCTGTGGAACCGACTCATCTCCCCGAAACAAGCAGCTCTATGCTTTTGGAGGCATGGAGTCTTACAGCAACTTCCAGGGAATCTCCCTCATTCTACTGCCTCATGGACACAAAACAAAATGGTATAATGGCAAATCACTGAAGGGGACTATGTGTGTGGAATTCTCAGTAGTGAAATAGCATGAAATTGCCTCACGAAGACAAAGAACCTATAATTGAGTTTCTGTTACAGCCACATTAACATAAGCATGAAGTAAGACTCTCATCTATAATACCAGAGATAGAAAAACACGGTGTTTAGATGAAGATATTCTACAATAAGAAAAATAATGCATCCCTCATTTTTTCCCAGCTCCTTTTTTTTTATTAAAAATTTCTGCCTCCTTCCCGCCTCTCTTTTCCCTCCCCCTCCCCCCACTCCCCATTCTCCATTCCCCTCCCCATACCTCTCTAGTCCAAAGAGCAGTCAGGGTTTCCTGCCCCGTGGGAAGTCCAAGGTCCTCTCCACTCCATCCAGGTCTAAGAAGGTGAGCATCCAAACAGGCTAGGCTCCCACAAAGCCAGTACATGCAGTAGGATCAAAACCCATTGCCATTGTCCTTGGCTTCTCAGCAGCCCTCATTATCCGCCATGTTCAGAGAGTCCGGTTTTATCCCATGCTTTTTCAGTCACAGTCCAGCTGGCCTTGGTGAGCTCCCATTAGATCAGCCCCACCGTCTCAGTGGGTGGGTGCACCCCTCGCGGTCCTGACTTCCTTGCTCATGTTCTCCCTCCTTCTGCTCCTCATTTGGACCTTGAAAGCTCAGTCCAGTGCTCCAATGTGGGTCTCTGTTTCTATCTCCATCAATCGCCAGATGAAAGGTTCTATGGTGATATGAAAGATATTCATTAGTATGGCTATAGGATAGGGCCATTTCAGGCTCTCTCCTTAGCTGCCCGAGGACCTAGCTGAGGACATCTCTCTGGATTCCTGGGAACCCTTCTAGAGTCAAGACTCTTGCCAACCCTAAAATGATTCCCAGCTCCTTTTATGCCAGCAGTAAGCTCTGCCTTAAACTTCAAACCAGAAACCTTCCTCTAACATGCACTGCACAGTACAGGCCTAACAGCTCCCAGGAGCACACACACCTAGGGACATGTTCTGTCTCCCAGTGGCAGAATATTTTCCCAAATGCCACTGAGTATAAAGGCCTGTAAGAGTTTCTTCTCTAGGTCTGTTCTTCCATGGATGGACCATGCCAATTAATATATCCATTCCCCAGATCAGCAGCAGGTATACACAGCTGTCAGTGTATACCTGAGGGTGAAGCAAATTGTGGAGTTTGGAAATGGGCATCCTTCAAGATGTGTACATTTAGAACTGTCTGACACACATTGCCTTTTTTCCATTTATTTTATGGAACTCAGAGGCACGAAAGTTCTAAATTTGAGCACAGCCTCCTACATTTTAATAAAGCAAACATACACACATTTAAAATACTTTATTCACATATTTATAACTTTTAGCTATCCATCATTATGGTGGTTGGCATTCCAAAGAAGCTTTGCCAATGCTCAGAGTCCCAGATTCCCATAGACTACAACGATCCCAAAATGTAGCAGGTGTAAGCAAGGAAAGAGAAGTCCCAAATTTAATATCCTTTTGAATTTATACACAGTACATGGAATTATCTTGCTATTTAAGCTACAATTGGGGAATTGCTTATTAAATGAAAATATGCTCAAGGCATCCTATTGCCTAAAATGAATAAAAATCTCAGTGAAGTTTTTGAAAAGATAATAAAGACTCAGAAGCCAACAAATACCAAGTGTTTATCTAAGAAAAACTTTTGACCTTTTTTTTTTATTATTTTATAGCCTGGATCACTCTTTAGATGAAGAAAGCAGCAGTGATTTTATGTTTCGAAAGAGACTGCTCTCATAGTCGTGCAGTGGTTCTACCACATGCCCACATTACCCAGACCTGAGTACAACCTGGTATTACGAAGCCTAGGTTTCCAAAGGAGGAATCCTGAAGCCCAGAAAAAATAATTTTATTAGTTCCTCTAAAAGAGAAAATAAATATGAAAAGAATAAATAATACAATTATCTTTCTATAAACATTGAAATGTGACTAATATAGTTCTATCAACCACTAGACTGATATGTATTCTTAATTTATATATTGACTCAGACTACCATAGTGAAAACAAAATAAAACCAATGCATGTGCACACACTTTCAAAAAATAGCTATAAAAACTCCTGTGTTCTGGCTTCTATATACGAATTTAAGGTAAGCTAAATTACAAATGCAGATTATTTACTTTAGATACAAGTTGTCTTTCAACACTTTGTGTGATTGTAAATTTCTTTTTTTTGTTGTTGTTGTTGAAAAAAATTTCTGCCTCCTCCCTGCCTCCCATTTCCCTCCTTCTCCTCCTACTCCTCTCTCCCTCCCCCACTCCTCTCTCCCTCCCCCTACTCCATTCTTCCTCCCTCTCTAGTCTGAAGAGCAGTCTGGATTCCCTGCCCTGTGGGAAGTCCAAGGTCCTCCCCACCTCCATCCAGGTCTAGGAAGGTGAACATCCAAACAGGCTAGGGTCCCACAAAGCCAGTTCATGCAGTAGGATCAAAACCTAGTGCCATTGTCCTTGGCTTCTCATCAGCCTTCATTGTCCACCATGTTCAGAGAGTCCGGTTTCATCCCATGCTTATTCAGTCCCAGTCCTGCTGGACTTGGTGAGCTCCCAATAGATAAATGTCTATTCATTAAATTGTATGGTAGAGGTGCGGAAATCGGATCTCCTGGGAGCCCTGTTGCTAAATATTCAAACCTGTCAGTTTACAGAGAGACAATGGAGATATATTTAAAATATCACAAAAGTATATGTTGTTTATTTTCATTTTTCCGTGTATAATCTGTGATAGGCATGTAGTATATGATTTTATGAGTTTTGTAATAAAGAGGTCGTGGAAGGGAAATAAAATGATTGTAAAAGTTTTAAAGACTACATCAATACTCTATACATTGAGAATCAAACAGGCATGCAAAAATAAAAAGTTATAGAATTGGATTCCATAAGTTTGAGGCTGAAAAATTAAGGTAAATTACAGAATTTATTCGCTAGTACATGCTTTTATGTGAAATTTTTCCTGAAGATCTTAGTATAAAAACTTCAGGATATAAACGCCAAGATTATCATATTTATTTATTTTTGTCTTATTTTATATTATCCACCTTACTTATGAATAAGTAGTAAGCAAACACAAGCTGCTTTACCAATATGTAGCATTAAACAATGCTGCCTCATGTTTGTTAGTAGACCCCCAAATTTTTGCTTTGGCAAACAGTGTATCTTGTTGATTTTCTGAGTCCCCTTTCATCTCCAGGGACTTCTATTTGTAGCCAAATTCAGGACTTGTCTCTGAGAAACAGCTGACATGTTTAGATATGTATGAATGTAACTAAAGTTTTTTTGTTTTGTTTTGTTTTGCTGGTGGAAACTGAATAAGTTATATTCTCAGTATTGACTTTCATTTCTTTCAGTGCCAGCACTAATCATGAAAGTTTCAGAACAGCCTTCTCCTTCTGGGTGAAAATGTCAATTGCTAAGACCTTGAAGGTTACCTACTTTTGTGAATTGTCAGATAAGAGTGGAGAAATGAGAATGCCAAAATGTTACATTACCCTGCACAAAGTAATTGATAGATGCATAAGCCAGTCATATTTCATTTACTTTCACTGTCAGTTTTATTCTGGTTTTATAAATGTGCTTCCTTTTTTTCTGTTTTCTCAGATGTAATGAAGCTTGTTGTGTCTCAGTCTTGTCTGTGTACTATTTTAATGTTTTAATTAAATGCATCATGCTGCTTTGTTAGAGCAACACTTTGTTCAGTTATATATCCTAGCTACTATTTTCTAGAAAATTTCAGATAATCCCAGTTTATTGGCATCAAAATATGCAATATTCTATGCTGAGACATTGTTTTATTTTAGTTATCCTTTCTAAATACAAATGCATTTGTAAATTATGCATTTTGAATTTTATATGCTCTTATCTTTAAATGTATAATCCAACTGTATAAGAACTAATTGCAAGTGAAGAGCAAATGTTCCAACAGAATTTAAGAATAAAAATAACCATTAACATATCCATACCTATGTCTACATAGGCTTCATACAAAGATTAGGCACGTGGGTAACACAGATGTAGTTGGGAATATAGTATTAGTTATATTGAGTGAGCAAAATTGAAAGGGCAAAAGAGATAATGTGATGGAAAATAGAAAGAGTTTATATTTCAAAGAATAGTATTTTATAGAGGAAAATGAAATAATATTGCCAGTAAAAAAAGTTGATATAAACATATACTTATTCACATATGTTTTCTTAAAACCTTTGAAAGTTCCTGACCTCTTCTAATCACCCCAGTCCTGTGGTTCATGATGTTTCTGTACAGTACTTTGGGAAAAGCTGGCCATGTTTTCTCCTATACACATCTCAGCATCAAGGGGCTGAAGCAGGAAAATCAAGAGTTCAGGGCCGGACTATACTACACAATGAGATTCTGTCTCATTTAATAAATTAAAAGACAGGCAATAGTGGTCTGAATATTATTCAATAGATTACTATTTCACATGTGAAATGAACATATGACTATTTCAGAAGCAACCAGGTAATTCCTCTAAAATTCATTTATTTATTTATTTATTTATTTATTTATTTATTTGTTTATGAATTAATTAAAGATTTCTGTCTCTTTCCCTCCGCCGCCCTC
>NW_026068055.1:1934158-1976635 GCF_014885135.2 Alexandromys fortis | reverse complement strand
AGAACCCGAATTATAGGCTCAGGAAATTCGGGATCAACCTACCCATGGACCCAGCAATACCACTCTTGGGAATATACCCAAGAGAGGCCGTATCATACAACAAAAGTATATGCTCTACTATGTTCATAGCAGCATTGTTTGTAATAGCCAGAACCTGGAAACAACCTAGATGCCCTTCAAATGAAGAATGGATGAAGAAAGTATGGAATATATACATATTAGAGTACTACGCAGCAGAAAAAAACAAGGACTTCTTGAAGTTTGCAGGCAAATGGATAAAAATAGAAAATACTATCCTGAGTGAGATAAGCCAGACCCAAAAAGAGGAACATGGGATGTACTCACTCATATTTGGTTTCTAGCCATAAATAAAGGGCATTGAGCCTAAAATTCATTTTTTAAGTGAAGCCAAAGGTTTATGTACAGATTCTAAAAAAATACTTTTTCAATAGTTCAATAAAACAAAAAGGTAAAGCAAATATTCTCTTCCATCCCTTGTTCCTGTCAAATAGATCTTTCACTTCCTTGGTCAGAGTTACCCCAAGATATTTTATGCTATTTGTGGCTATCATGAAATGTGATGCTTCTCTGAATTCCCTCTCTGCTTCCTTATCCTTAGTGTATAGGAGCGAAACTGATTTTTTGGAGTTGTTCCACCCCTGGAATGATCTTCTACCATTTCAGCCTTTCTCTATAGTGTGTGATAATATTCCTCTGGTTTGTTGTTTCAGACAAACACATATTGAAGAAGTGTTTAGAAAAGCTTAGTTTCATGATCCTTTTTTAATAAAATCTCCAGGACAAGGTCAATGTTTTAGCAGGAAATGATCTCTTCTTTCAATTTAGGATTAGTAGAAGAAATTTCTTTGTTTTCTGAGCTACCATCATCACAAGAGGGGTTACATTCAGAAGTTGAGTTGACTTTAAGAATGGAAGTTTTTTTCTTAACAACAGTGGAGGAAATAGCAAATATTTTAGTTACTTTGAAAAGATGATAAAGTGCATTGCCTATTTTAAGTCTTTAAATAGATAAATGATGATAGATAGTTGGAAGATAACTGGTGGCTGAAAATATAGATGGATGATAGATTGAAAATAAGTTTTCTTATATATAAAAATTGATCTAACAATGGAGAAAAGCGAAATAAAGGATATAAAAACCACAGCTCGAGCTCAAAAGGATGTTATGCTCTCCTACAGCCTTTGTGGACACCTGCACACAAATATGCACATACTTTCACATCTCTATGCACAAAGAAACAGATGTATAAACATAAAATATAATTCCTTAAGGAAAGAAAGAAAGAAAGAAAGAAAGAAAGAAAGAAAGAAAGAAAGAAAGAAAGAAAGGAGCAACCCCAAACAATAAGATTGATTTCTGTCTCCCTGGATGAAGAAGTATAGAAGGTTATGATGTTGACTGGAGAAGAAGACAGGATGTGCATCCCTAGCCACACAAGCCTGGAATAGAGTCAAGAATGTTCTTCACCTTTTAGAAATGATCTATGATTTTCTATGGAATCCTCATAAAGTACTCGATGCAATTTGATAAGAGGGCATAAGCCTTGGAGCAAGTTCTGTGTCTGTGCTCCCCACTCAGAGGTGCTAATCATGCCTTCAACCAAGCACAGAGAAGTGTGTTCATGAACAAACCCATACATGTACCAAGGAAACATAGCCAGATAACTGTAATTGTTGTTTTTTGAATTTATGTAAGGAGGTAATTAAGTTTCACCAGATAGTTCAGGTAAACTGCTCAAGACAGAGTAGCAAGAGTATCCTATGAAATCTCTTTAGCAAAAAGAATGTAGAGGCATTGAAAACAAGATGCTACTGATCTGGAAGCTTCATACCTGTTGGTTAGTTTTTATGTTGTCAGAAGGTACCCAGAGGTGAAAAGAAACTCTGTGTTTTCCTGATTTCTGAACCCTTGTGAGTTAAAGTAATGATTGATTTGGAAGCATATGATCACAAGTCCAATAACGAAATGAATGTCAGGGAATAGTCATTAACTTTCTGATTAGATATGTCTCCTTTTCAAGATGGAACCCCCAATCAGCATTGTTATCAAGACCAAGACACTATTACCAGACTGATCATATGCCTTAGGGGAATAACTACTACTATCATTATGATAAACTGACATAGTATTAAATTAATCTCTAATGATTTATTATTGTACTCATAGATTAGGATATATCTCCATGTTCATCAGAGAAACATTTTTTATAGTGGTCTCAGAGCCGCACAAGTAGCGAAGGTGCAGAGAATAAGAGAATGAATGTAAAATGAGATGGCTCTCTTCACTCAGGGATCATTGTGGAAGAGGGCGCAGAAAGATAATGAGAGGCAGAGGGAATGGGGGACTACAAGGACACTACAGGACAGCTGCATATATGAACTCAGAGTGATTGTGACACCATGTGCAGTATCTGCACAAGTCCAAGCCAGACAAGGCTCCAGACTGGAGATACTAGGCAAGCATACAGTCTCCCCTCCGGCTGAAGAGCGATTGATATATGAGAGATACTGGAAGAAAAGGAGTCAGTTTTCTTTAAGGATGTGAGCCATGGTAGGTCCATCATACACCAGTGGATAACCCCACACCCAAAAGTATAGAAGGAGCACAAATTGGACATGACATAATTATACAAACAAATGACTCAGTATTGGGTTTGTAGAGCAGGGTTAGTAGATCTGACAGAGGTTTAAGCTGGGTGTAAATATGATCAAAACCTGTGGGATTCTCATAGAATTAATAAAATATTCTATGAGTCTAATAATAAGTACACATGTGCTGCTGTAGATCATGATTCTTGGAATTGTTTTAAACTTGTATTAACTGACTTGCAGTGACTAAAACAAAACTATAGAGCAGAATATATAAAAATCAAAACTATTAGTAGGGCTTTAGAGATAGAACAGAGATTTGAAGCATAGTACAGCAGGCTTAATGTCTAAAGCTGATAAACAAAAAGCAGGGTGAAATATAGTCCTGTATTTAAGGTTACAGAGTAATCACTGTAAGGATGAAATAGTATACAACAAAACTCAAGAGTGGAGCTGGAGAGGTGGCTCAATGCTCTTGGTACTTTTTAAGAAGACCTGATTCTTGTTCCTAGGACCTCTATGTGGGATGGTTCCCACTTGTCAGTAACACGTAGCCCATGGCCTCTGGATCCCTCTTCTGGGCTCTGCAGGAATCTGTACTCCCATGGCAAACACACACACACACACATGCACATACACACATGCACACACAAACATAAACAATAATAACAATGAACAGTAAAAAGGAAAGTGTTGTAGGAGATCATTTCTCACTTACCTAATGATAGTTACTGATTTTGAAGAGAATAAAGTAAAAAGTCGTGAGCCAAATAATGTCTCGAACATCACAAAGTAATATACAAAACTACAATCTCTATCCTTACATAACAGGGACTTAATATAGTTTAGTGATGAAACGGGAATAATGTTCTGCAAACTTCATAAGCAGTTTGCATTTCAGTAAAGCAACATAATCAAAAGCTCTTGGATCCTCTTTACTCCTGCATGTTTACTAAATTATTTTACGTGTTTTATTCACCTGTGAAAAGTTTCTAGCTCGGAAACATATTAACATTACTTCTAAATATAATTCCGTAGTTCATTTAACTGAGACTCCATAATCCCTCTTTCATCCTCTGAAGCTCAGCACAAGGAACTTAATGAGTGTGTGGAAGATGCTGCATAAACTCAAATCATTAAACTCAGAACTGGTTTAACAAGCACATTAAGTGCATAGGGCTCCACATATACTACTATTTATTGATACTTAGTGTAAGTCACAAGTCATTGGATTTTATTAAAGGAAACTAAGCTATTTTGTCAGTCTTACACTGGACTATTACTAAAATACAGTTACTAGTTTGAACTCTTCCTGTCTGACAGTAGGAGGTCCATGTGTCACTTGCTATGGAAATAGTTAATAATTTTAATCAGATTCAATGGATATGATACAAATGGCTAACCCCGAGGCTCACACCTCCAATGCAAAATTACATGGCAAGTAATTACTGGATATAAGATTTCCATCTCAACATAATTTAAAAGAAATAATAAGCCCTGAATACACACATGTACTTTGTAGGATAATATACCTAGAGAAAAGTACTTCATGATTTTCACATGGAAATTATGACATCTTGAATAGGTCATAGAGATACAGATAGCTTACTCATAAATATACATAATGAATTTCCCTCAGAAATCTACTGGTAATAAGAACTATTAGGGAAGGCATTAGTAACCCCAGGTATACTCTAATGTGTTTCAGATTTCTGAAAGTCAACATATCAGAAAGGGATTCAGTCTGAAAGTAAAAATCTGAGAGAAAAAGAAAAGTATCTGTTTCAGGGGCTTTTATCTTCATTTAAGGCCTCTGGAAAACATCTCCTGAGTGACAGAAATAACCTCAGAGCAGCACATAAACTACATCAAAATACTAGGATTTTCTCTTTTATGAATATAGCTCCTCCTATTAGTTGTTTGATTAAACTACTCAGTCTTCCTAGCAAGACCTGCCTCATTTCATTTGGGTTTCACAGTTCTAGTTTTGAGCCAAAATATATTGGAAAGAAAAAAATGCCTCACCTTTATGAATTTTAGGAGGTTGGCATTTTCTCATTAATTTTCTGATACAGTGATTGTTGGTGTGCATTGTGTTTGTGTGTGTGTGTGTGTGTGTGTGTGTGTGTGTGTGTGTTTGAATAGCTCTCTGCTCACAGCCAATGAATACATTGGATGATCACTATTTCTCCAGCTTTGTTGAGAAACAATTGACACAGAATAAGATATTCTTTAAATGTTGGAGTATGATCCATTCTGACATAGGAAGGCAACTGGGAAACCAGGACCTTTCTAGATATTCTGAGCCCCTTTTGCCTTCCACACTCACTCATTCCCTTCATGTGCCTGTAACTTTATCTCAACCTCTACACTTTATGTCAACACAGATTAATTCGTTTTCTAAAATTCTAAAAATGGAATCAGATAATAGGTACTTTTCTTTGGTTTCTTTATTGAGAATAGTTTATTTGAGCTTTTTTCATCTATTGTTTATATTAAGATCCATTTTATTGATAAATAGTGACAAATGGTATTTATCTGCTGCAATTAAAATATATACATACAAATGATGAATACCAAATTTGGGAATATTTTAAATAAAGATTCCATTAAAAACAAAGAATGGCCTATTTTCATCTGCATTGGAAAAAGATGTAGGGGTCAAATGGCTTCGTACTACTGCAGATATAATGTTTACATGAGATTCTGTCAATTTGTTTTTCATAGTGATTGTATTACTTTATATATAACCTACTGTATATAAGTTTAACTCTCTGTTCTAAACAAGACTGACTAAAGCAAGCTTCTTAATTTTCAGCCATTGTAACACATATTCAATGGCATCTTAATTTGAATTTCCTTTATAACTTTGATGACAAAGGTGTTGAATTTCTCATCATATATTTTCTGCCATTGTAAAATTCATGCTTTCATGAACATTTTGACAATTTCTGAAGTTATTTATTTTTTATTAAGATGGTAACAATAATTCTTTACATGTTGCAAATGTAAATGCTGTCATAGATGCTTGACTAAAAAATTTATTCTGCCAATTTGGGGCTTGATTTTTAATTCACTTATATTGGACTTTGAGCAGCAGGCATTTACATTTTCGATCACATAGAGTTTATCAACGTTTTTTGATTAACACTTGGTATTCTAATTTAAAAAGTTTTGTTTAAAATGAGCACACACAAATATGTTTTATTTAATTTGTATTCCATGATTTTGAAACGACTTTAGATTTTATTTTTTGTGTCTGCCATCTATTTCAAGAAAGTCTCTAAGTGGGGTGAGAATGACCCTAAATTCTTCTTTTTCATGCAAAGAAATAGCCAAACCTTATGGAAAGTCTTCAATATTTGTGGGATTGCTTTTGTAATCACAGTGTTTTTTGTGTAATTCTTCACGTTTTGTATCTCTTAAGCTCTTTGCATCTATTCATATACTGTTTGGGACAAATTTATACATTCACTCTTGAAGTTTTCTGTTTTTCCATTATAGGATTTTTTCATCTGTAGGGTTCCTCAAGTCAGTGATGTTCAGAGTGCTTTGTACCTTTGTGTTTATCTTGTGTGTTGTCTGTTAGTATGCTTTTAGCATTCACTAATCTGCAGGGAATATGGCATGTGTGGACAATATCTAACCTGCTATTATCTTTGGCTCATTCTCTATTCACTTAATTCATTATTGTTTTCATTTCTAGAAACTTGGGGCCGTTTTGTATTTACCAGGTCTCTATCTGACACTTTCAATGTGTAGAAACCTGTTGCAGCGATCTGTTAATTATTAGTTACTTGTAAATTATATCAAAGGCAATGTCCTGGATCATTAAAAATTCTATGCTTTGCTGTTTTCTGTATCCACTTGAGCTCATTTGTCTTATGCAATTTCTTTCTTTAAAAGTATTTTGTCCTTTTTGATCTAGCATAAATTATTTAATGAGTAGGGCCAACTAAGTTATATAATCCAAGTGATAACTTTTTTTCTGTGTCTGGCATATTTTGCTTAACATGGTGATTTCCTGTTCCATCCATGTTCTCCTAAACAGAAGGATTCATCCTTTCCTGCAGCTGTTATTCTGTTGTAAGGATTTTCTCTACTCCTGAGTTTATATTCACTATGACTTCCACATCTTAGATTATGTGAACCATATTCCAATGATTATAAGCATGCAGATGTCTCTTGATGTGAAGACATCCCTTCCTTCTGGTATTTACCCAGTACTGAGATTGATAGATAACATACTCATTTTAATTATAATTTTCTCATGATATCCATATTGCTTTCCATAGGACTATAGGAGTTTATACACAGAATTTGTTCCTTTCCCCTAGAAAGTGCCATCTCTGTCTGTACTCTGTCATTCCATGCAGTCCTGTGGAATTCCTCTCAATATACTAACCTAGGCAGTGGTAGAATACATCTAGGGGAAGACTGCTTTACAGGCACATTACCTGAAAATTCTTGTTCTTATTACTAAGGTCAGGACCAGAAGCAAAGTTATTTAGAATCACCCCCATCATGACTATCAGTTTTACTGAAAAATTATATGAGATTAGTGTGGATTGACAAATATGGACATAAAAATAAATTATAGAAATAATGGCTAACTTTTTAAGCAATGAATAGTGAATAGTTGGTTTGAAACAAATTCTTCCAAAGTCGACTTAACTGGCAGATATTTTTTGTTAAGCTCTGCCAAGATTAACCAAAACATCCTGTAACTATGGAGACAAGATTTAGGAATGAGAGAACTCCAGTCACCCTGTTTCATTTAATAGAAGCTGAAGCTACTTGAGATTTGAGACTTTTCTATACTTATTAATGTTAACTTAAGCCCATCATATAGATATCCCACTGATTTATTTTCTAGTGTTTACAGAAAGCTGAGGTACAAATTTAATAAAATTAAACGTCACAATTTGTGAGCAAGTGTGGTATTTTTTAATGACGCACTTCAGTAGCCTTAAAGGTTGTGCACTGCTTTTTATCAACCACAGTCTCTCAAGTAACTCTAAGAGTGAGCTGCTCTTTTTAAATATTTCATAAAAATTCTGCCCACTTCTTTAAGAATAAAGCCAAAGAAGTTTCTGTATATAAAAATTCTCATCATAGTTGTACCTACTTCTCCTCCAGGGATATAGTAAAATATTCTATAAAATACTATGAGTATAACCTAAAACTTATTGAAAGGATCAGGCTGGTTCTTTCTAAACCCTTCAAGTTTAAAAGTTGTAAAGTTTCTTGCCATCAATTACTTTATCTAACCTTCAGAAACTCTAAAAGTTTTGTTTAATTCCTCGTTGTGCCACCATATTTATTTAATCATATCAACATTTAGGATATATATATATATCATATATATATATATGCATGCCAAGGACATAATCGTATTTCATTACTGAGTCTTGTTGTATCTATAGTTGAGAATCCAGTTGTAAAACTCATTTAAAGAAATGAATTAAATGTTTAGGTTGACTTATTCTTCTACATATATACAAACTGTAACTGAGTATAAGTATCTGACATTTAAATAAACATTACTTAGAACCAATGTTTGAATAGTCATAGTCTAAAGTTACTGATAAGAAAAAAATTAAAGACCAATGAACAGAAACACATAGTTTAACTCTCTGAGTTGAAAGTTTGAGTTTATCCCCTTAAAACAATCTTCTTGGTGGAATATTTAAAGAGTATTTTGGCATAAAGCCTTTCTGTTCATAACTTGTCCATGAACTAAGTGGTCACTTGTAGTTTCAGTGGTTTCTGTCTTCAAAAATTACTATGAACTAAATTGCTGGTCACAGTGAAATTCTTGCCACCACTTTACAGAACCATCTGGCATTGTCTGCTAAGTTGAATGTGTACATTCAAATAAGCCAGCTATTTTATTACTAGACATTGTACTTAGAATACATTCAATACATTAATGCATCAGGAGACAGCCACAAGTATGGACTCTGATCTTTTTATTTCCAACATCACAGTGCCATTACAAGTAAAACAGGAAAATGCCTGTGGTTTATTTCACAGTGATGCACATGTAGCAATGAAAGGAGATCATTGTAGTCTTCTGCAACAACCATGTGCAAGAGCCACATATAGAAATGCATGTGCTGAGTGACTGACTTTGTAACTATGACATTAAAAGTCAAAACAGAAGATGTATACGTAATTACATCAAAAAAGTGTAAACAACATTGGAAAACTATAAAAAGCTGTTGAATTGAAAGATAACAGGAAGACTTTGGGATGCTTGGGAGGATTCAAGTGCTTGACTTTCCCAAGGGCACTAGTTAACAATTACTCATTAACTTTATTGTTTTGTATACTTTTCAACATGTACATTACATTTCAAAGAGATATTTTTAAGTAATATTAATTATTACTCAGGGTAAACAGCAAAACATTTATTTCAAAGCTATGAAGTTTATCTATACCCTCTAGAAAGAAGGAATCTAAAGCAAAAGGAAGCCTTTATCTGAGGACAAAGCTAAATGTTGTGTGTGAAAGCAAAAATTAAATAACTCCTTCATTAAAGAAAAATATCTGCATTAATAACAGGTGTGAATTTAAGAGGCACATTTCTTAAAGCCCATGAAACTCAAAACATTTAAACTCCTTAATAAAATTAATAAGAGAGATAAATAGAAAAGTGGAAATGGGGGTTATTCAAATTCAGACCTTTGGTCAGGAATCTTTCACCCTGAGGAAATATGTTAATATTTATGTTATTATAAACACTATTCCATTATATATGTTGAAGTTTTCCTTGTTGAGTCTCTTCACATATGAAACAGAACCTTAAAGGGAAGTGTGGAGTGGGAGTAAATGTATTGGGAGGTGAGAGTTGAAATAAAGGATACTGCAGATCCTAAGACAGACTAGGTGGCTGTCAGTTTATAGTACTGTTGTTTCAACTCCAGGAAATCTGATTACATTTTCAACCTTGCTGTTCTCCTCTTCCTTTGTCTATAAAATATGTATAATGTTAGTAACTAGTTGATATCATACAAACATACACACACAAACATTTTCCTGTTATGCCATTCTTCAGCTAAACTTATTAAAATTCACACAGAGGAAGTGCCTAAAAATTATGAACTGCTTTACAAAATGAGACCAATAGATTTTAGCTTGAGCAAGAGCCTAAGGAAAACCATTTGTCAATAATGATTTTCTACTTTTCCTCAATGGTCTGCTGAATGTACAAAATTTAAAACACAGCCATATGCTAAAGCTAAAATGCTTATATAAAAAAAAACATGAAAACTGAGGAAATCACATTCTGGTCAAAAATTGAAGTCCAATTATTCAAGTAAAT
The DNA here is from genome assembly GCF_014885135.2 of Alexandromys fortis. Lineage (NCBI taxonomy): Eukaryota > Metazoa > Chordata > Mammalia > Rodentia > Cricetidae > Alexandromys > Alexandromys fortis. The sequence goes on along the minus strand of NW_026068055.1, from coordinate 1,966,698 downwards.
ATAGATGTCCAGGGTTGTTTGCCTTTCCAGCAAATAGTAATAAAACTAGAATCATATTACAAAAATACCATGAACTTGAATTTTATTCATTACATCTGATAAACCAGAATATGCATTGCAAACCATGCCCAACGTTCAAAATTACACAAACATAGTAGTAACTAATATCTTAAGGAGTTGATTGATATGTACTCAACATGTTTATCTCTGACTTTCTGAATGATTTTTCTAACTTCTGGTAAATTCTTCAGTGTCCAAAGACTAAAGTTCAAACTTCCAAATTTGATTCTATACCCATAAAAATCCAGTCTCTGTCTCCATATTGACCCCATCTTTAATGGCCTCAAATCGAGGCTTTGTCTCCATATTAATCCCATCATTAATGACCCCAAATCTAGTCTCTGTCTTCATATTAACCCTCATTGTTAATGGCCCCCCTCACTAAGCAAAGTCACCTATGGTGTCTGTTCCTTAGACTTTAAGTATTTGCTTTCATGAAAATATTGTGTTCTTTCATGTTCTTTACCACTTTAATAAATCTAAAAATACCTCATGCTCATCTTTTAGCACCAGACAAATTAATTTTCTTTTTAAGCAATATTTTACATTTCCTCTAGAGAAATCTAATATTGTTTTGCTAATTATGGTACATTTTATACATAATATTAACGGGTACATATATCACTATTACTAGAGCTCTTACTGAGTAGAAAAGAGTCCAACAATTTGAGGTAAAATAATATAGTCATTGAAAAAGTTTGAGAGAGGGGACATGAGAAGAATGTAAAAGAGGAAAGAGAAGAGGAAAGTGATTAAATTATATCTAAATTAAGATACATTAAAGAAGAAAACATCTTGGAACAAAAAACTTATCAGTGGGTTTATGTGTATGAGTCAGATGTATGTATGTGTGAGCCAGGTGTACATGTACATGTGAGTCAGGTTTGTGTATTATAACTCATATGTTTTGTATGTCTGAATCAATTGTATGGGTATGTGTGAGCCACATGTATGTGTACACATTCATGTGTGAGAGTGCAGGTGCATCTGTGCTACAAGTAAGTAGAATTCAGAACAACCTCGAGTATAAATCCTCATAATCTTCCTTTTTTGACAGGGTTTCTTTGTTGTTTGTAGATGTATTCCTTAGACAAGCTGGTCCACAAGCTCCTAGCAATTTTCCTGTCTCTGCCTCTCCTCTGGATGTAGTAGCACTGGGACAGCAGGCCTGGGATAATAAGTCTGGTTTTAGATGGGTTCTGGAATTTGAACACATGTTCCCATGATCACCTGGCAAGTCTTTATCCATTCAGAAGATAAAATCTCTTAAAAAGGAAACATTCAATTTTGCCAAAAAGAAGCAAGCTCCAAGTGGAGTGTATTCAGGGCCCAACATTCTCTTGGGAATATATCAGTGCTGCCAGGAGTAATCATGTCTCACGTCAACAAAACCTAAGTTATTTAAGTGTTATATTCTACAGTTTTTTGATGTGTTTAAAGATTACCTATCACTGCAGAATATAATCTCTAAATATCTAAAGAATCTAATTATTCTAAATAAAAGTATGACAAACATGAATGACTAATGATATATAATTCATATATCTATATATCTTATAGACTAAGACTTCATTTTAGAATATTAAACAATCTTTAAACAACTGCACAGCAAAGGAGGACAACGGCCTCAAAATGTAAACAATGTATAAGTAATTTGACCAGAGGTAAAAATGTATAGTGCAATGTGCTAAATATATCCTAAAATTGTATCAATGTACAAAATGTCTTAAGCAGAGATAAAAGCATGCATGCATACAATATGACAAAAAATTTTATAGGTGTACAAATATTGTAAACAGCAATAGGAGCATATTCAATATAACAAATATAATTTGAATTTAATCAATATACAATAATCTATATCAATGTAAATATCTATAAATAATAGCTTACAAGCATTCACTCTATTACTCATTATTATTATTAGTGTGTGTCAGCACACACTAATCTACCTATTATCCCAATTTCCCATTTTTCATTCAAAAGAAATCCCTGAGCCAACATAATTTCCACCTCAACCTCCAACCCTATACCAGTTATAACCAATTTCTAATTGATGTACCTAATGCAAAGACAAACTTTGTTGGAAGAGGAGTTGTCATCTTCTAGAACTGCTTCCAGCTGTCATGGGGGCGATTTCTTTCTATGGGATCCTGTAAAACTAAAATGATGGTTAAAATTCAAGATTACTGTCTGGTGTAATTGTAACTGTCACTGAGTATTCATTAGGGTTTGTCTGGATTATTATTAAAAGTTCTAGCCAGACTATTTTAAGAAGGTGCACCACTTCAGCTAACCAAGTTGGAATCATTTTCAGTACCTGGTACCCAAAACTGATCTTAAAGTAGTGCTGTCATCATCATAAGGTCGTATCAACCAGGGGGAATTGTTGTTGTGGAGGCCCATCTGATTTCTGGAAACTTCAAAGGTTACTTCAGGAAAATTTATTGCTCATTGTGAAAAACTTAAACATTATTCATATAGACATATATTCAATGAAAGGTACAAAGAGACAAAAATAGGCATGGAGTGATATAAAATTTTTCCTAAATTTTTTCTTTTTTCTGTCCCATAACAGATGACTCCTGATATGAGACTCTGAATTTTTCTTTTAACAACATGCTTGGATTTAGAGGATAGTCATTGTTCAAATCCAAAGTTAGTTTTATTTCTTTTTTTACTTTTTATATGATTTATTGTGGAATGCATTCTGATTTAGCACACAAGGTAAAACAATTTTTACTTACACATACAAAAAAAATTTTGTATTTCTTTTATTTACAAGTGGCTAGGCAATGTTAAGACATAAGAACGAAGTGTGACAAAATGTTAGGCTCTCAGTTCTTTTGCGTAAAACAATTGAAACACATATATGATTTATTTAAAAGTTAAGCAACATGATAAATATTTTTCTATATGCCATTTATTCTTCATTATAACTGTATTAAATAGTTATTAAATTTATTCTCATTTTAGAGTTAGGGAACAAGGGCACGTGGACAGTATGTCACCTTTTCTCTGGTTTTATGGCTATTGAATGACAGATATGAAAGCAAAAACCCAGTGGAACCTCTTCCCTCATGTCTTTTCTTTCTTTTTCCTTTCTTCTCTGGCTCTTTTACTTTCCCTCCCTCTCTCCCTCTTCGCTGTCTTTCATCATCTAAACATTTCTTTTGGCAAAAAAAAAAATGTAAACATAATACAAATACCAGCAGTAGACTCACCATCTGTCTGAAGGTCTCTGTACTATGATTCATATCACTTTAGAAACATTCCTTAACTGTATTCTTCAAATGAAATATAGGTTGCATTAAAACCACATGAAAGGGTTGGTGAAATTGTTCAGCAAGTAGAGTTGCTTGCCACCAAGCTTAACAACCCTAGTTTGATTCTTGGAACCCACACGGTGGATGAGAACTAACCTCTGAAAGTTGTGTAGAGATATATACGTGTTCAGGTTACCCTGCAGATGATACAGCATCATAAGTCAGATTTCTTTTTGCTTAGTGATTCTTTCTGGATAGTTATCTTTTCTTCTTTAGGCATCTAGATATCCAAGATCTCTCAACATTTTGAAGATGGGTATTTTCCTGCAAAGACAAGAACAGAACCCTGCCCCAACCCTTATGAGGTTTCCTTACTACCTGTTTTATTGTCACCTCTGTGGATGAGCTTTCATTTCTTTCTCAAGAGGTTCCTCTTTTTCAAACTGAATCTTTTTTTCGTTTTTATGGTGTCCATAGCATTTCTTCTCCTGTGGAAACAAGAGTAAAACCCCTTCCCCAAAGTAGCATATCTCCTGGTTTTCATTGTGAGGTCAACACATCCAAGGTATGAAATTTTTCCATTAAGTATAATTTCTCATCCTTGGATAATATTTGGATTTAGTACAGATTGTCATCCTGGAGAGATTATCTACTAACTTATAACTTTTTTTTAACAGATTTCAATTGTCAAATTTAACAGTATAAATTCTTTCAGATAATTTCTCAGCAACCTTTGACATGGATTGAATTTTGTCTGTCCAATTAATATTACTTTTTCAATGGTATTAACTTTTTATTTTTTAATTTTTAGTGATATTAATCCTGTGAGCTAGATGTTATTAATTAAAGACAGTATCATTTCTAAATTGCCTCATTTTTGGCTGTTTTCAAACCATTTTCTTAAGGATATAATATGAAAAACAAAGCTTCGCAGATTATCATCCATTGTATAAACAAAAAGGTTATTAAATTCCTGGATGTTTATACTGTGTGCAAATGTATAATTTCAAAATTTATTGATTTTTTTATTTTTTATTTTTCTTATTTATTTATTTATTTTTACTTAAAAATTTCCACCTCTTCCCATTTCCCTCCCCCTCCCCCTATTCCCCTCACTCTCCCTCTCCAGTCCAAAGAGCAGTCAAGGTTCCCTTCCCTGTGGGAAGTCCAAGGTCTTCCCCCCTCCATCCAGGTATAGGAAGGTGAGCATCCCACAAAGACTAGGCTCCCATAAAGCCAGTAAATGCAGTAGGATCAAAACCCAGTGCCATTGTCCTTGGCTTCTCAGTCAGCCCTCCTTGTCCTATATTCTCAGAGAGTCCGGTTTGATAACGTGCTCCATCAGTTCAAGTCCAGCTTGCTTTGGTGAGCTCCCATTATATCAGCTTTGTTACGAGATTTCAGTTAAGTTGTTGTAGGTGTAATAATCTTTATTGGCCAACAGGTGTCACGGTTGTGGCAGTGTGGCAGAGAGACATGACCTGCTTAGTTCTGAGTTGGTGTCTCCTTAAATACTGACAAATATGCTTTGCTTGACAAAGTAAGAGCAATTGAATTTGATTCTTTACACAGAGTGTTTTGTTCGCCAGATTGTCAAGGAACCCAGAACTCTTGATCCAGGATCACAACCATATACTGCACAAGTTGCTGTGCAGCATGGAAAATGTGGGGGAAATCATGTATGAGCCCCCAAAATTGCCAACTTGCCGGGCACCTGGCCCACCAAAGAGGTGGCTCTGCAGTGGTGGGATTTTGGCAAAATAAAAAAAAAGATGATTAGTAGGTGAAATCAAGCCAGGTAGGCAAGTGTGGGAGACCTTTGGCCAAGGACATTTTGCACCGATCCCAGCAGACATGGAGTTGGTATCCATGTAGGTGCAAGATGTAGATGGATATTATAAATTAGTCCCATACTATATCAGAATTGAGTATAATAAAGAGTTCTTTATTTAGGGGTTGACTCACAGATCACAGTCCTCTTCACCAATGTGGAACAGGAACTGAATGCAGCAGGTGATAGAGACAGTCTATGCAAAATTTAAATCAGCATTTAAAGTTCAAGAGAATACACTCAAGTGGTCTAGTATCTTACAGGCTATTGGCTGATGGAGTTCCCATAGCAATAATTGACAAGTTTTCAGGGCAGAGACAGGTACGAAATATAATATTTTAGGAAAAATGACCAGCAAATGAACCTTTGATTTGTAGCTTATGTTAACTATTGTTTTTCACAATGGAAACTTAGCTAGGTATCAATATAAAATAGTGAGTGGCATGTGTAGACAGTGATTGAAGAAATAACTTTGAATTTGCCATTTTAAAATGAATTACTGGTAGTAAGATGAAAAACAAGTTCAAAAGACATAAAGACATATAAGATTAAAAAACTTTTATTACTGGTTCAGAATGCCTGGGAAATGCTCTGGGTGGTTCTGATTATGAAATAATTAAATTCAGCATGTTATTGGCAGAACAGAATCTATGAATTCATCACTAGCTATTCAAACTTGACAGAGAAATTTTAAAAAGTAAAGGCTATAGATGAAAGAAATTATCAAATGCCTTAGATTGTGAGGCAATAACTGATAGGAGGTTGGTACAAAATTTGATAGTTAAATGGGAAGCTGAGATATGTTTTAAGAATAAATATTGAATTATTGAATCTTGAAAATAAGCCCTCCATAACTAATTTTCTATCACTAACAATATCATAAGGAGAAAAGACACCCAAAGGTAAACAAAGGAGATCCAGAAATTCAATCTTTGAGAAAAAGAAACAAAACAAAATCCTGTCATTGTCTTTTTTTTGTATCAAAAGAAGTGTGTTCAGTCTGTGGATCCCTGTACCAGCTTAAAGTTTTAGGGCTTAATATATACATGGAGAAGAAAGGCTAGATATCAATCAAGAAAGAAAATAAAACAGATTTTCCCCAAACTGATTTGTATTTTAGAATGAACATGTGCACAGTACTTAAAATACAGTTATCCAAAGTTGGCAAAGTAAATGTAGCTACACACATGGGTTCTTAGTGCCTACCAGAAAGTATCTACAAGAACGTGATACAAACAACTTAAGAAAACTCCAGAGTCAGCTCCCTTCCTGTGCTTGCTCTTGTATCAGCCACAACCACACTGCATCATACTGGAGCTACTTGGAGTTCTAACCAGAAATTTAGAAAGACAATCTTTGAGACCACTGCCCTTCCCTCCCATTCGGTCATCTCACCCAAACCTAGGTCATGAACCCTAAGATAGACATCAGTCACCCTTTTTTCACCCTGCTTACCTGTTGGCCATCCATCACTCATCCTTTCCCAGCCCACTAACCTGTCAACCATCCTGTCTTCTATAAGGAGCTGATCCTCCTTGCTCTCTGAAACTATATTCCATTTACATTTTAAGGTAGTGTATATCAGCAGCTTTTTTCCTGCCCCTCTTTCATTAAGCCACTTAACCAACAACTCACAATATCTTTGCTACAAGAAAGTATTAGTATATCATCTATTGACTTTGAAAGGCATGAGTAAGAAACTATCAAATGCAATTTTGTTTTTCCAAAGTTAATTGATATCCAGTCACTCCACGCTTTAGGTTATTGTTTGCACAAAATACACAAGAAAAACACTCAGGCTACGAATACAAGGAATAGCTAAATACTACTTCTCAGAGTATTGGTGTATATAAGATGAACTCTCCAAAGATCAGTATTCATATTGACTGTGGTGGTTTGAATGAGAATGATCATCATAGACTAATATGTTTGAATACTTGGTCTCCAATTAGTAGAACTGTTTAGGAAAGATTAAGAGGCATGCCATTGTTAAAGGAGTTTTCTCACTAGTGCAGGGGGATTTTAGACATAAAATCCCAAGTCTTACCCAACTTTCATTCACTGTCTCATACTTATGGATCAAGATGTAAGTTCTTAGCTCCTACTCTAGCATAATGACTACCTGCTTGCTTGAAACCTAGCCCCCAGCCAGGATAGTGATGAGCTCTAAAGGTCTGAAAATGTTAGATCCTATTAAACTCTTTCTTCTTTAAGTTGCCTTGGTCGTGGTGTCATATATGAGCACCATAAAAGTGACTAAGACAGAAGTTGATAATAGGAAGGGTGAAGTTGCACTAACAAACTTGATCGTCTGCTTTTGGGGGGAGTAAGAAATATTTGGAGACTTTAGACAGGGAAAGGGATTGAACACTCTAAGCGGGGCTTAATTGGTCTTCCTAGTTACTAGGAAGAAGTAGAGCCTAGTAACACACTGGAATATAGCAGTGATGATAGCAAAGGCTTCAGGGAGAAAAATTTTAACAGCTAGGCTAGAGACTTGTGATATTTTGACAAAGAATATGGCAACTTTTGACCCTTGCCTTAAGAATGTGCCTGAGGCTAAGTTGAAGTTTTGGGGGCTAATTTGGCTAGCAGAAAATTGGCTCTGCCACATGGTTATTAATGGTCACCCATATGCAAGTCTGCAATGAAAAAAGAGCAAGCAAGACAGAAATAAATACAAAATGTACAGTTTGAGGGGAGTGGAGTATGAGGAAATTAATGTTGGATCAATGCTAGTGCTTAAAGAAATAAGAAGACTCTTGATTTCAAATGGAATAAAGGGAATGGTGTTTTCAGGGCAAAATCTCTTACAGCTAATCCTAAAATATACAAAAAGGAAATGTCTGAGGAATTTTCTGCTCCTAAAAAGCCCCAACAAATCCAAGATATGTAAATTCCATTCAAGGGGGCAGGGCAAGTTCCATCCTTAAAAGTCAGTCAAATTTGCCAGCAATGGCCACATTGTTCTGGCCTTAAGTGAGGAAGGATACAAGGTTAAAGGGGTTAAGCATTCTTTCTCTTGTTAAGATAGCTGTTTAGAACATTTGGAGGGCAGAGGAGTTTCTTTATAAAGGCCCTGTGAGGCTCTTTTGCATAAATCTGTGAAAGTGGAGTATGGATTATGGTGAAGACCCCGAGAAGGCACTTGTAAAGTGCCAGAACTGAGGGATATCTGCCAAGAAGAGCTGTAGATGGTGCATGGAACCAGCCTGTAAATGAAATGTGTTACAATGAGCAAAGCTGGAAGGACAGAACCAGTTAAGTCTTTTGAGATTACACATAGAACTACAGGATTTGGATTTTGCCATGCTGGGTTTTGGGTTATTTTGAGTCCAATATTTCTCATCATTTCCCCAGTCCTCCCAATTTGAATGTAACATATATATATATTCTGTGGCACTGTATGTTGAAACTACGGAATTTTATTTTTATTTGTACAGGTGACTACAATTAAGAGATTATAATCTCTAGGTAGAAAGATATATAACTATACATATAGAGAGAGAGATGAAAGGTAGGAGAGAGAGAGAGAGAGAGAGAGAGAGAGAGAGAGAGAGAGAGAGATGAGAGATTGACTTATAAATACTCAGAACCTGGTTACCATATGCACTAGTTAGTTTTGTGCAAGTTAGAATCATTGGAGAAGACTAATCCTCAATTTCCTTAAGATCAGTTCATAAACAAAACTGCAGTGCATCTTCTTAATTAGTGATTGTGGGTGTGTCTGCTCCTGGCATGGCAGTTCTGGGTTCTGCAAAATAGTATACTATAGTAAGGAAGCCACTTGTTCATTCCTGGCAACCCAGATTCAAAATAACCACACAGAAACTGTATCAATTAAATCAAGCTTTCTTAGGTTTTATGTGGATTTAGCTGGCATACATTGACACACCAATTCTTAATTTTTCAGTTCAGTTTTCCCCACCTACCGCTATGCTGCCCTTTGCAGGCTCAAGACAGTTTATTTATTAACCAATGGTATTCACAGCATACAGAGGGGAATCTTACATATGCATGCTGAACAAGACATGAATTGCAAGCCAGTAGGAACATTTCTCTACCACCTCTCCATAAGCTCCTGCCTCCTAATTCATACCCTGTTTCAGTTCCTAGCCTGACTTTCTTCAGTGATGAAATATGATATGGAAATTAAAGCAAAATAAACCCTCATATTCTCCATCCTTCTTTTCTTCATAGTGTTTCACCATAATAATAATAACTAGTACACTGAATATTCATTTGATGTGGGAGTGTCATATATCAATCTGTTGATTTCATTGGCTGAGCAATAAAAGAAACTGCTTGGCTGGCCCTTAGCTTAGAGCATAGATGGGAGGAGGAAACAGAATAGAATTCTGGGCGGAAGAGGAAGTGAGGTCAGACTCTGCTCTGCTTCCGGAGAGACCCGACAGCTCTGCTGGAGCAGAGACGCCATGCTCAGCTCTCCCAGGCAGCTGCAACCCACGATGGACTTAGGCTAGAATCTTCCCGGTAAGCGCACCTTGGGGTGCTTACACACATCATTAGAAATGGGCTAGTCCAGGTGCGAGAATTAGCCTGTAAGGGCTAGAGTTCATGGGCCAAGCAGTTCTTAAATGAATACAGTTTGTGTGTTGTTATTTCGGGCATGAGCTAGCCAAGCGGCCGGGGTGTTGGGGACGCAGCCCCGCCGCTCCTATTTCAACATTCATTCTTTCTTAAAGTTAGAAACAAATCAAATAAACACTTATTGAGAAGATGTGTTAGATGTACTTGCAAAATTAATCCCGCAGCGGCTTTCTTCATTTGGCAACTCTGCAAATCCAATAACTGCTCAGTCCACAGGATAAGGTAGAGTTAAATTTGGTGTTGAGGGGAGGATTTCTGGAGAACTGTGAGATTTGTACTAATGTCAGAAGACCAATGAAACTAGGTACTGATGTCAGTGAAAGATTCCAGTAACAGGTAATAGGATGTGTGCTTTCACTAACAAGGAGTGAGGATAGGCAGTCAAAAAATTAGCACTCTTACCTTGGACCTCTTTCTATGTGGACACCCATTTGGAAGGCACTGTCATCTAGAAAATGGTCTCCACTTCAGATGATTCTTTTCAGAACATACCCTTATAGACTTGTGCAGAAGTGTGTGCCTTATTTGATTATAGATCCAATCCACTTGACAACCAAGATTAGCTATCATAGCTACCAGCATTTACAGGGCTACAGAAATAAGCACATCACCATGGTTAAGCATCTTATATTATGCAGATATGAATGAGCCTGTGTAATTAGGTAAAAATCAAGGCTCATAAATTATTGTTTTATTTTAAGGAAATCCAACTGTTCATTTTCTCATACCTTCTCATTTTCATTTACTTTTTTGTTTATCAAAAAGCAAAATAAAACAAACAGAAAATAGGAAAGGGGCCACAAGAAAAGGCAAAGGAAATTCATGAGAAAACTCTGTTTCTCATGGGAAACTCAGAAAGATGAGTCATCTGAAATTATGTGTGCATCATGGCCACTGGGTACCAATGATACTCTATGGTGAATATGAAAATTAATATGTATTATGTTCTCTGTGTGCCAAACACATCCATGTACTATTCAAAAATGGTGAATAGCAAAGTTTTATGTTTTCAGAAGTCAGATTCTTTACCTTATTAGGAATATATTATGAAACCACTAAATATTCTTACAACGTAGTCATGATAATAATAATAACTATATTATTATTATACTTGAACTGTAAATGTGATTGGGCATGGCAATCTTTATTTATGAAAGGTAATGACTACAATGTCATGTGTTTCTTAGAAACAAATATAATCCCTATTTCACTATATTGAAAATAGATGTGGACTTTTTTTCTGAAAATGATAATGATTTGATCTGTGACAAAAATAAATACCTTCAATCTATTATACAGATTTAATTTTAATTTCACTACATTGTATCCCATGAACATTTCTATCTAGTCTTTAATTAAACATGATTTGCACAAATTGAGGTCAGTTTTCATTTAGACTGCTTGCAGTGTTAATCACAGTGCAAATAGCCACCATCAACAAAAGAGCTGCATTACACTAATACATAAGCATTTCTGTGTAATTGCTGCCTGCTCTTTCTTCCTGGATGTTACTAGATAAGGACACATGGGATGATTTGCTAAATTTTCTATTGTATTAAGCATATAATTTATTTAAGGTTTTTTATGTATTTGAATTTGAAGGCATTTTGTGTTTTAAAAACCTAGAAAGTATACATTTAAAATTTGAAAGTAGCCTTTCTTGTCACAGTTGGGTAATGTCTATAGAACATTTTGAGATCAGCAGATACAACTATATGATTTTAATCTCTGGATAATTATGTTGACTTTATTCGAAGAATCAGAGGACCTTAATTATAACTTGTTTTGTTATTAGTTATCAATATGCCTTAAAGTTACCTATAGTTGAAAGTTTTAAAAGATTATTTGTCTCTTTGATTTACATTCACATATTGATAAGACTATTTATTTTACAAACATCTGGGAGACTTGGCAAAACAAAGAGAGCAGTGTGTATCCATCTTGCTAACATAAAAAACTGGTTATCGTTACATTGTTGGTGGTGAAAATTCAATTCTTCTAAAAGTTAAAGCACTAACAATGTATGATTTAGCTGCTGTGGGGTATTTGAAACTTAAAATTAACATATTCAATGTCTTATATTCAAAAATAAAATTATATGTTATAGCTATAAGTGTCACCTGAAATTGATCCCCTCTGATGCCCTGTTCATTTAGCAAATCCACAGGAGAAAGGTTTCCTTAGCACAAGCTAAACTGGCAGTATAAGAGGACACTGCTCTGCCCTGTTCTAAGTCTGTAGAGCTAAAACATAGGATCAAATTAGGTCAGGAGACAACAAGTGGCTCTTGTAATCAGTTCCCTTCCTTATTTCTTTAGCTTTGGGATACCCACACTCCTTTCAAATGTGGAAGGCTTGTGCACATGAATACAATTTCATATCCTCAGAATTATGATTTTTAATGGTCTCCTGCTTGGAAATACTATCTATATCTTGTCCTCATTTACATTTGTTAAATTTTGACCATAAATTCAAAATCAAATTACCTTTTTCTTATTTGGTCTTGTTCAGGTATAAATACTCAGATTCTGCTATATTTCTGTATATAAAGAAATAACATTTTGTATCTTACTTCATGAAAGAAATGATACATTCTTATAAATGAAGCTTTGATTTATCGTCATTGACATAATATCATCAAGGATAATTTTCAGTAAATATGATTCAGAGAAAAAAATTCTGGCTAGTTTCAGAGTAGCCAAAACTGATCATTGTTATAAACTGTATTAACAACAAAATGAATGATGTTGTCATACCAAAGAGTTCCACAATAGCCCACAATGAAGTATAGCAAAGGCTTATTTATTTGGGGAAAAACTCACAGTAGGGGAGCAATCCACAGTCCTCATGCCTAGGAACTAAAACTGAATCCAGCAACAAAAAAGCCTTGCATGCTATTCATTTGTATTGATAGTATACAAGACCATGCCCAAAGTGGGCCAGTATCTTAAAGGTTGAAAGAGTTCTTACAACACCACAGTGCAATGGTTTTCATCACACTATAAATAAATAAATTGTGATAAGACCAAAAAATGAGAATTGCATCAGATTGAAAAAACAAAGAAAATACAGTGGAATGATGTTTCAGGGATGCATCTTGCTATCCTTCCAGAAATGTGACAGTGTTCTCAGCACCCATATCAGCAAAATCACAATTGCTCATAAGTGGTGTAGGAGGTCCCTCTGTTTGGGTGTTGCTTTCATTGGTTAATGAATAAAGAAGCTGCCTTGGCCTAGTTGATAGGGCAGAACTTAGGTAGGTGGGGGAGACATAACTGAATGCTGGGAGGAAGAGAGGCAGAGTAGGAGAGACACCATGGATCCACTGGAGACAGATGCTGGGAATTTTACCTGGTAATCCACTGCCATATGGCGATACAGATAAATAGAAATGGGTTAAATTAAAATGTAAGAATTAGCCAATAAAAGGCCAAGCAGTGTTTTAATTAAAACAGCTTCTGTGTGGGTATTTTGAGGCTAAGCTAGCCAAGGGGCTGGGACAAACAAGCAGCCCTTTCCTTGCAACACATAAGACTAGGAAACCCAAAACCCTCCTCTAGCTAACATCCACACTATTCTCAAATGCAAAATCATGACAGGGAGACTTCTTATTAATTATGAAATCTTGCCTTATGATTTAGGTTTGTTTCTAATCTGCTCTTATAACTTATATTAATTGATTTCTAGTCATTTTTGTGTTGCCACATGAATTGTGACTTTTCTCTCTCCTCTTGCATGTCTTGCTTCTTCTGTGTCTAACTAATGACTCTGCCTTTTTTCTTCTCCAAATTCTGTCTGTCAAGAAGTCCTGGTTATACCTCTTACCTAGCTATTAGCAACTTAACTTTTATTAAACTAATCACAATGACACATGTTTACACAGTATAATCAAAAATTTTACAACATTTATCCCTTTTGTCTAAATAAAAAAGTAAGAGTTTTAACTATAACATGGTAAAGCTATATACAATAAGAGTAATTATCAGGTTATAATTACATTTGCAATGCCCATTCCATCTATTTGCATTTGCCAAATTTAGAAAAAATACTATTATTAATTTTATCTCCGTGAGAACTATGTTTTATACCTAATTTACGTTCTATCATAATTAAGGAATCTATAAGTATCTAGTCTGCTGCTTTGTCAAAGACCCCAGAAGGATATAATATTGCCTAAAAAAAAACAGAAAGTGCAGAACAAGAATCTTCAACGACTAAGAAATGCCAGAGACATCTGACGGTCTAGGTAATCTCCCCCCCAGTTTCCTGTAGTGTTGGAACATCCATATTCAGTCTATAGGACTAAATCACACAGACTTTTCCATAAAGCAGAAATTTTGAAGGACTGTTTCATCTTGTCTTGGTAAACTTTGGCAGAATCTTTCTTTTGTGTCCTGCTTGTGATAGCATACTGTCAATAGTAGAGGCAAGAACAATTTCTGGCTAGCTTTAGCCACAATAAAACTAAATTTCACATGAATATTTTTTGATGCTTGTCTTTCTTTTTTTGAAGTAAACTGGTGCTGCCAGGAGCAGACATTCTTCACTGTGATGAAAAGTCTTATCTTACTATGACATTTTAAACTCCATATTCTGTAGGTCTTCAAAGTGTTTGAAATACTTATGTAAATTATATCTATGTATGACCTTGAAAACATATTTAATTTGACAAAATTTGATTGATATAGATGACTTGTCTTTTGAAAATATCTTAAGTATATTTCAAGAACTAAAACTTTACATTTCTAATGAGTTGTATACTTGAAACAAGAGTTGAAACATACACACAGTAAAATGAAACTAACTTTAAATTTGCATCAATATAAAAATCCATACCAATGTAAAATAGTTGATACTAACGGTTGCTCAAAATTAGATGCAATAATTTACCATTTTATCCCATCATTTCTCTAATGTATTCCCCATTTTTCCCTTCAGAAAAAGATCCTTTAATCTAATCTCCTTTGTTAAACATTATTCCTCATCATGGTCAGTAACAACTTGTTATTAACCTTGATAAACGATGACAAGCATCTGTAACATCCATACCAATAGAATTACAAAAACACCAACCCAAACTCTTGGGGGTGTGGGCATCATATTCTCTTGGGTACTTCCTGTTGAATAGGAGTAATGGCATCTTGAAAATACCCTGAGAAAACTTAGTTAATGGCCCTGTCCTGCAAAAACTAGCCATAACATTTGTTGTCTATTCTCTGTGGAATGGGAAAGTGCAAGGTTTATCTGTAGTCCTTGCTAGAATAGTCTGTGAGGTTAGACCATCCCAGACAGAAGCCTTGAAACTGTTCTGGAAATCGAATTCTGAGGACACTGCAACAGAGGTACTCTGAGAGACTGGAGTACCTGGGCCACCTATTTTTATTGGTTCCATGTTCCTTTGATCTGAAAACAAACAAACATTTAAAGGTTACATACATATCTGCATTGACACAAGTTAGGATTCTATTTTGTACACACACCAGCCAAAGATGACTTTTTGTTTTATTTTTGAACAGATAAAATATGTATCAACTCTCATAGTTTTTCTAGTTTTTTTTTAATGTCTATAATTACAATTTTCAGGAAGTCTTTCCCTCTCAAACTTGATCATCTTTAACCTGAATAAAAACCAAAGATTTACATTTTCTGTGAAAATGAAAGCAAAACCTTTTCCCCAATGCAATACATTTTTGGACTTGCATTTCTAAATTAACACATTCCCACAGTTTCTAGGCTATGTTGATTCAGCAGTCCCTTCCAAGGTCCAATATCTCTCAGCACCTGTTATTTTCTGTTCATTATCATTCAGAACTTCAAAGTCAACAAAATCCTATATAGGCTCTAGACTCTCTGTGTTTTCCATCTTAAAGTGGCTTTTCCTTTTTATATTTTATTCTATATTTTAAATTTTTATCTTATATTTTACTTTTAAAATATTTTTCAATGACTTTCTATACCCACTTTCTTTTCTTTTTTTAAACCTCCATACATTTTTTTTTAAACAACTGTACCCTGTTTAGAGGTCTTTAAAGTATGGATCAGTCTTAACTGAGTACATGAAACAAATCTAAAACTGGCTATGTCAGAAACCACATGGCTCAGCTTAGCAAATGGTACTAGTGCATGGTGCTGGTCACTGGCTCCAGCCCACAGATAGCAGGTGCTTAGTCAAACCTCTGTTTGTTGCCCACTGGAGTGACAGATGTCACCAGGAAGCATCAATTGAGTCTATGTTTTGAAGATTTTTGTAAACTTTCTTAGGACTTACGTGGATATATGTGGCCAGATGTTGGATACCATAAGTAATGGGCTTTTTCTTTGGGCTGCCAGTTCACAAAAAAAGTAAATTAAAAAAAAAACCAGGGAGGACTTCTTATTAATTATAAAACTGACCTATAACTTATGTTTGTTAAAATTACCCCATTTCTATTCATCTATGTGTTGCTACATGACTCATGACTTTTATGTCTCTTCCTGGATGCCTTGGTCCCTCTATTCTGGCTAGTGACTTTGCGTTTCTTCTTTTCAGAACTCTCACTGTCCAACAGTCTTGACTATACATCTAGCCTAGCTATTGGCCACTCGAACTTTTATTAAACCACACACAGTGACATATCTTTACACAGTGTAATCAAATCGCTCACAAAGCATACATGCAAACACACACAAATACACATAAAGTAAAAGTTTTAAAAACTCACATTACTTTTTCTGCTGTCTAAAACTATCACGGATATTAGTATAAATCATTAAATGGTTTCTGTTTTGCATGGTTTTACATCATATGTAGTGATGATATAGCAAAGGTAAGTCCCTCTAGCCAACCTAACTTTAGAAACTCATGAGTGAGATTAGGAAGCGATTATCATTTACACTTATACTTTACATGAAATGAGCTTTAGCTATTAACTCTAATTTACTTCTCATCAAAGGCAAACTATTTAGAAACTAAAACCTCTCTGTCAGTTAGAATTTTAATGAATTAAGATGTAACGAGACAGTGTTAATTGGCAGTTATTGCTGCAGGATAGATTTGAGGTCTTGTAAGAGAAACCAATTCGTCTCTATCAGAGCTAATTTGTTTGATTTAATTCTAAGGATGCACCAAATATTTCCCCAAACTAATCATATTTTTTTTCAGAACTGTGGAATGGTTTAAGTCTGTTGGTCTTTCATAGATTCTCAATTCTATTTAAAATTTATCAATTTTTTTAAATAAAATGCTGGTTTAAGCTGCATTTGTATTACTAAAAGCTCTGCACATAAACTCAAAAGAGTAACATGCTTACATTTTCTAATATCCACACATTTGTGTCACTACCCTTCTCCTTTTGTTCTTTCTGCCTCAGATATAAATGAATGTGAAGCTGAGCCTTGCAGAAATGGTGGAATATGTACAGACCTCGTTGCTAACTATTCCTGCGAATGCCCAGGAGAATATATGGGAAGAAATTGTCAACACAGTAAGTGTTATAATGTAACTACATTTATACATGCACCTGCTTTCACTTGTTAAGTCTACATTTCCAATGCAATATGGACCTAAATTATTATTACCATTCTGCTTTGAGAATGCATGATTAATTGAAGTGACTCATTGCATGTGTGTTCTTATTGACACACATATTCTCTGGGGGTGTTATTCAGTCTAGAGACATGGAGATGCAACGTGCATAATCTGAAAAGAAAAGGGGCTTCTCATCAGATACCCAGGCTTATTTCTGCATTGCTTTTATTTCACATGTCAATATACATAACACTAAAATTTATGCCAACCAAGGGAGATGCACTGGATTGAAAAATATAATGAAAATAAACGCAGTTGCAGTTAACATACAGAAAGAAACTAGAATCCAGCAAGGATTTGGAACCTATGACAGTAGAGTTCTGATATCTGGGACTAATAGCTAACAAAATGTTAATAAGTAGGAGGAAATTATTCCTTAACAATTTATTTTTAATTAAAGTTGGAAAGAAGAGTGACAGACCTGTAATCAATGGAATGGTGCTTAACTTGAGGTAAACCTTTGTAAATAATAACACTAATAACAGTATTTCATAATTTGGGACATGAAGGAAACTTTATAAGGTAGTGATTTTAGGTATATTGTGCCCTCTGAATAACACAATAACTTAATTCAAATTCATAATAATAATGCAGGTTGATATTCAGCTATAGAAACTCAGGCTGATGTTTCATATGGTTTTCCCAAGTTTTCACAACATAAGTCACAAGATGTATCATGCTTGTTGGGGTTTATGTCCCACCCAGTACCCCACAATCGGCAAGCCCCAAAGAAAATCACACAGAGATCTCTAAAAGTTATAAAACTGATTGTCCCATTATCTCAGGCTACTTATTAGCTCTTGGAGCTTATATTAACCCATTGTTCTTATCTATGCTAGCCACCTGGTTCTGTACCTTTCTCAGCAGGGCAGCACACATCTTGCCTCTTTGGAGTCTGGGCAGGAGTAGAAAAAATCAACTTCCTCCTTCCCAGAATTCTCCTGTTCTCATTGCATCATTTTTACTTTCTGTCTAGTTTTTTCACCTGTACAACCTGCCTGGCCAATCAGCATTTATAAGTATAAGGCAACACTCCACATTTAACATGAGAATTACCTATCAGGTATCAGAATTGTCTAACAGTATCTTTAAATATATTATTAGTAGCTGTTTATTAACTATATTTATAGGTGGGTTAAGGCAAAATAATTTCAGTTTAGGTTTGTATATAGTTCATACAACACACTTGCTTTAACATGTACTATTTTCCATTTATTTATTGCAAGATTTGATTAAAGTTCATTGTTCTTTATTCTTAATGAAACTACTTTTGATTGGCATGAATATCATTTAGGTGTCCCTGTATTTATTAAAGTATCACAAAATTCCTCTAATTAAAGTCTTTGTGTAGTTTCCCTTGATTATTTTAAATGACAAGCTCAAGAGCTCAGGGGGCCAATTTCATAAACAGCTTGGAGAAAAATGATGACGTTCTGTAATGGTAAACACATCCTTATGAGAACGGATGTGTTTTGTCATGTGTGTTTAACTGGATGTGATACTTAAGCTGAAATAATGCATTGGAAATTCAAAGTATATTAGTTAACTAATCTAAAAATAACCAGACTTGATTTTATTTGTTGGGTTTTGTAGCTCACAATAACCATATGCATTTCCCTCTTGAGTGTTTAAATAGGACATAATTAAATTTTAGGAATGACACTAAAATGCATTTTCATCACTACACTATTTATGGATAAAATAGTTACCCATAGAGCTCTTATAATTCATAACTCCAGAACATAATGCCTAAAAAGAATTGAGACTCATATGAATTGGGGTGATGGGGGTCAAAAACAAAACCAAACTCTTCTGTAGAAAATAAGGTAATGCTTCAGAATACCAAACTGCTCTAGCTAGCAGATTAGCAAAATAGTATAGGTGCCTCTATAAACCTTTGTTCTAAGAATTCTACCTATGTTGTAACAAAACATAATATATGTGAACAAATTTTGAAAATTTAGAGCTAGGTTTATTTGCCTTCATTTTCAGCAGACACAATTGGAACCTTCACTAACAAATTAATTATTATATGCAAATACCCAAGTACATATAATATCTACTTTTTACTTCTCTATACATGTATATTTGTCTTTTTGCTACTAGCGTGTATGCCAACATCTTTCTATCAACACTGGTTTAGTCAGTTGAAAAGTGGTCAAACATTTTATAAATACATGTGATATGCATGTTATACCCTTGTAACTTGATTGATGACCTTGAAATAATTTTTAATGACAGTGATCATATCATATTGTTGATTTTAATTTAAGGTCGCATTGTGTGTCAAACTCCCCTCTACATAATTTAGAAACCAACTTACTTAATCCTCTCAGCAACGTTTGAAATAGGTTCTGTCTATTTCCAGCTTCACTTTATGGAGAGAATGAAGCTAGAGATTAATTGAGTAACTTCCTTAGGTATTGCATGGTTAGTAAACTACAGTTTGGCCTGAATCCCAGCTAGCTAAAGCTGCATAACCTGCAACCCTGCATATAATATTCCTGCCATTTGTGGGACAAAGGTAAGAGTTTGTTACACCACACACTTTCAAGCACTTGCCTTTGAGGAGTGACCTTAAGTTGTCTTGGCAATATTGGAGGCAAGAACATAGACTTTGCCCTAATAAATAGAACTGGAATTCAAATTTTTTCCTTTCTGCTATTCCTTTCACTATACAACTGAGTTAATTACTCATCTTAAGCTTCAGATTCCTCATCTGCAAATTGATTTCTACTAATGGACATTGTATTAGCCACATATATCAAGTATTTTGTAAGAGATCTATATTAAAAACTATAAACAATGTCACAAGAATTTTTTACTTATTAAAAATGATATTATTAATGAAGCCTCATGGTATCTTTAAATATCTATGTAACTTTATTTAATTTATTTTTATTACATACTCAACTTACCCATGCTTAGTAACTGAGTGTATGTGATTGAGAACAATGTGTGTGGAAGACAGCAATAATGTCTCAGATGATTCAATTTTTAAGGTGCATGAGGTAAAAAAAAAATACTGAGGCATCTCCAATTATATAAGGATAAATACTATTAAACCAACTAAAATAACTCCAGAAGACAGCAGATACTATCTTTTCCCTTCTTTAAAATATAAAGTCAACCATGAACTCTTAATTATTCATTCATGCATGGGTGTTTGTGGCTATTTTAAGATATCAATGCTCTTTTTCAAAAACCTTAGTGAAAAGGAAACATAAGCAATATATTTGGAGTAAATAATGTGGTATCTTCTTACAACATAGAGATGAATATATTATGAATTATAATATATAATGCTCAAGAAATCTACCAGTAAAATAATTCCGGCAGACAAAGGCCATGTAAGCTCACACATTTGTTAATCATAAAAGACTGATCTATGGAAGTGAGAATGGTATAGGTTAGGATGTGATATTGTGGGAGAGCTGGAGGAAGGTAATAAGTTATGGATAGGAAAAATAAGTTCTGGAGAGCAGTTATGTTTTAGAGTAACTAGAAATAGCAATAATATAATATTTCAAATAGCTAGATTATATTAATGTTTTTATCTAGAAAAACGACAGTTAATGAAGAGGTATATATAACCTGATTTGGACCTTATATAAAAAATGTATGCATTAAAACATAGCACACTTCGTTAATATGTAATTTTGTTTTTAATCTACTATTTAAACTGTTTTTTTTAAAAAATTATTGAAACAACTTGTATCTTGGAGAAATTTTATATTTCTCTTTTGGTTTTGTTTTATGTCATCAGACAGCACCATTTCCATCGATTTCTCTGTAAATGACATAAATGAGTTCTTCCTTATGGTGGAATAAAAGTTAATTGTGTATATATATTGCATTTTCTCTATCCATTCTTGAGTTGATAGGTAAATAGGCTGCTTCCATGATTTGACTTGAGAATACAAGAGTCTTGCAATGCGGCTGTGCTTTGTGGCCCTGTTGTTATGCTCACTTACTTCTCCTTAGGTGCACACCCGAGGAGTAGTATGGCTGTGTCGTTGTAGGTACAATTTCCTTTCCTATGAGTCCTCATTAGCATTTGTTGTCAATGGTTTTCTTCATAACTGCTAAGGTGAAAGTGAACTGGAAACTGATAATATTAGAATGACTTAGGAAAGAGCAAAGTTACCAATAAGAGTAGGGAGAGATATAAGGGAGAGTAATGGATAGTAAATTAATAGATTATATAGTACATGTGTATGGAAAATTCCATAATGAACTGCTTTATCTGTACAATTAATATATGTTTATAAGATGAATGTATAAGCAAATAGACAAATAAAAGGCATATTTTTATGTAGGAGCCTGCTTTACAAAGTCAGTGAGGGTTCCTGGATCGGAGAGTCATTAAGGACAAAGGAGAGGCAAATGAAAGAAACTGAGACAAAGGACATAGGATAGAATTGGGAGGTCTGTCTAGCAGCCTGTTGGTCAAATCAAGCAGACAAATGTCCCAAAGTTTATTATAGAGCTTGCTTATATACAAAAGCAGGACAAACAGTGGCACAGTCAGTATCTAACCACAGGCCCTTCCTGTCCTTAAATGAGGAGCATCCTCTCCAACATGCACTTGATGCTTGAAAGCAGCCTTACTTTCTCTTTTGATATTCCTGAGGTTTGGTGTCAGAGTATACTTTCGACTAGATAGTGTTCTTTTCTCGTGGGCAAAACGTTCTTTCCCATGGGCTAAATCAGAAGTCTCCCATAACCCTCAAGGTTATTGGAAAAAGCAAAGCATGCAAGCTTGAACTCAGATGACTTATAAGCCAGAATGGACTCCAGATGGAAACTGAGTCACACAAAGGCTCCCACATTTTCAAAATAAATTGTATATAAACTAGGGTTTTAAAAAATTATCAGTACTTGGAAAAACATTAAATATGAATAAAAGCAAATAAATCAGATTGCATTCAAATCTGGGATTAAGTAGACCAGAGACAAATGTTTTTTGAAGCATTCTTGGCATGACTACATAGATATGAGATATTATAACATCTGTGAATAAATTAATTTGTTCTCTAATTACATCCAGCTAACTTCCTTCTGAGACTAGGGAGCAACAATAGTCTGAATGGAATCAATTTTGACTGTCATGCATTACACAGATTAATGGTGTGAAAACGAACAATATAGACTCTTATTATAAAAACTGACAAGTGTCATGGAATCAAACAAGAGAAACTATGACAAAAGCATCACACAATAAACATTTTAGATGAAACCAGAAGAAAGTAGTTTTTAACCTAAGCTAAAGGACATTGGAATTGAGAAATTCACAAAAAATGACATAACGAATGTTGCCTTTTCATTAGCCTAGTGATTATGGAATAGTCTAGTATCACAGTGAGACAAAGCCAACCTGATCTTACCTGCAATAAAATAAATACCCATGATACTCAAAGCATTGCTTTAAGTGAGGCATTCCCTGTACCAACATCTACATCACAGATCTGGGCAAAGGTTCATGTCACATGGTACCTACCATATGAATACAGGAAGTTTTTGTACAAACAAAAACAGATTTTGTGTTTTATTGCAGATCCATTCTTCCCCCTTGAACTCCATCAAGAATAGGTTGTCCCATACTGTCATTAATGGGTCCTAGGCATGCAGGAGAGATTCCTTTGAGAGATCAAAGTGTGCCATGACGAGGGTTCACACTGTTTGGGTTACTATTTCCTCCCATACCATGTTGCAGAATGCAGAGCATGGTGACCTGGGCCCTGAACAGGGCCAAGCACCAGTCCCTTGGCCAAAAGCAGACCAGACCCACGAGTTAAGGAAGTGGGAATTTACCAAGTGTAATAGAGTTGAATTTATAGGCAGAATGGTTGAGAGGCTGTGAGGCCGGTATATTGCCAGACATAGTCCTGTATACAGAGGTTCCCATAAGACATGTTCTCTCATAAATCTCATATCCTACAAAAGGTATTGTTTAGGGAGAAGAACACACTTGTCCTTAGAATGATAATGAAATAAAAGAGAAAGAAATATAAACAACTGGCTCATGTAGACCTTTCTAGAATGAATGAAATACCTCTAACAAATTGAATCACGTTCTCATTTCTTTGTAGTTTAATATTGGGTTGTAAATGATGAATGAAATACCATACAATATCTTTGAATTCTAATTTATGGCACTATTCCTCTATTGTTACACTGTAAATGTCTTGGATTTTCAATTTAGCCTTTTATTTACCTTTCTTAGATTAAAATACGAATTGTTTTTGTTATCATCTGGACTTGTGGCATGTGAAACTATCAAAGAACTTAAAGCATATGTAGTATCAAAATTGAAAAAACTGCACAAGAAAATCATTAGAAAAGAAGTTGTTCCAAGTATAGAACTTGGGACATGGTTAAAATAGAATTTTTGTGACAGATTTAAGCTACCAAGCACTAACATTGCACATTAACCTCTACACGTAATGGGAAGGCATTCTTGTATACATTCGTCAAATTTAGGGTCTGGTGATCATTGTGAGCCTAAAAGAGTTCATTCATAATGAGGAAATTAGATCAAAATCCACAATGATTTCGTACGCTATCATGACCAGCAGCAGCAGGGGTGCATGCCTTTTTCAGACAGAGAAAGGTTATAGATGGTCCCTCAATAACTGCAATAACTCAAATGATAGAGTTATTTTCAGAGCTCTCACAGATTTCAAATAGGTGCAATAAATTTTACTGGCAACCTGGAGCTTAATTTAACAGTGACAGAAGCAGCATGAGTGATTCCTACCGAAGGCTTTCAGTGGTGCCAAGGCCATGTGTGCAATTCTACATCAGGGCTATCTGTATCTGCTGAGAGATGCAGGCAAAATGAACTTCTTTCTGCCTGGGTGTGTAGAATTTGCCAGTGTAATTAGGACATCTGTAGAAAGTAGGGTTGCTTGTTACAAAGATGTGGCTGTTCCCTGGAAACCCTTAGATGATAAAATTCAGATATGGAAGCTAGAGCACCCTATTCGGATTAGTACCATCCTTTCAACTGGGAGGGATGTGCCTTTCATTCCCAAATAAACTAATTAAAGTTCTTGATCTGTATAACACAGCTTTAAATAAAATCAGTACACATCATGCGCAGTACACTTCGGGGATATATTAACTGCATGGGAATCAATCATATGCAAAAAAAAAAAACAAAATGAAGTGAAAATAAGAGCTAACTACATTTCCTGTGGATGAGAAATATTATCTAACCCTGGAGAAAATGTTGTAAATATATCTTTATTTGTTTACTGGTATTAAAGTTTAAAAGAAGTTAAGTTGCAAATGATAGATTTCAGTCAAGACCTCTTAGAAAGCTAAATGCTATTAATATACTTCTACAATCATGTTAATTAAAGCTCAGCTATTAAGAAATAATTAAAAACAGAGACTCCTGGATGGCATTTATAAGAAAGGAAGTGTGTGTATGTGTGTGTGCATGTGTGTGTGTGTGTATGCACATGTGTGTTTGTGTATGTAAAATCACAATGAAAAAGTAAACTAAGGTTGGATGTGGACCCATGTGACCATCACCTCAGCACGACTGAGGTAGAAACAAAAAGCACAATTGTTCATGGTTACCTTTGGTTGTATTCACCATGGGTTCAAGTCTACCCTAGGCAAAATGACATCTCATTTCAAAACTCAAAATCAAAACAAAATAGTAATCAGAGAAATGAAAGGAGAATCAATTAAGAAAGAACAAGGAAGATCATGTTTGTAAAGAGTTAGCCAATAAAACAGAGCCTTAGGAAAGAACTTCTAAATTAAAGTCTCAAGACATTAATGGTCCTTATGTAACTGCAGCAGTAGATGGAGAAGCATGCTGGATTGAGTGTCTAGACTGCGCAGGTGTAAGTCAGAGATAATAATCACAGGTACGATCCCAGGTTATGGGGCATGTTAATCTGAGCATATAACTCAAAAGAGATATTAAAGCAGCCAAGGTTGTAAAAATAAATTTCATAGTACTTACCTGAATAGCCTTATCTGGTCAATAATATGTTTTTAGAACTCTAAAGAATCAGACACATAAGATATCCAACATGAAAGTGACTTAAATGTGAGTATGGTTCTATAAAAAGAACGAGAAGTGCAAAGTCAGTGAGGGCAATAGTAAACTTCAAGGAAAACTGGGGTAGGCCAAAAAATAAACTTTTCTGGCAAGAGAAATGAAGAGAACCAGAGTTGTTTAAGGAAGTCCATAAATGCATGGCACTATTATCCAACCACAAAATACCCAGCATGGAAAATGCAGTTCTATACTCAGAAAAACATCTGAAATTGCTGTGTTGCTCCATCCAAGTAAAATTCACTTTACATTTTCTTACACTCAAATAAACACAGATTTTGGTGAACACCTATTAAATGATGACTCATGTGTAAATATTATTTCTTATCTACTAAATGGTAACTTAATAATTTCATCTTCTTTTCCAATAGAATTATTCCTGTATTCTAGGATAACTTATAATCTTCTTTTCATTTATAATTATTGTATTTTTGAAATTACAATATGGTAACATTGATTCCTAGCCTGTCTTTTCTTCAAATTAACATGCCCTTACCTGATCTCCCACAAATTCATGTCCGTTTTTATTCACTAACTGTTATTGTAGGCATATATGTATTTGTATATACACATTTATTTTTATAACCTGCTGTAGCATGAAAGAATGTTTCCTGGAGAGACAGAATACATGCCTATTCCCAGATTAGGATCCCACAATGTACCAAGTACAGATATGACCAAAGTCCAATGCGGTGAACCAGTGAATTTTATTGGGGATATTTACAGAAATATAGGAAGTATTCACTTACAGGTGCAGAAACGACTCAACGACAGCTTCATCACCAAGGTCCACCCTAGCACAATTGACATTTCATAAAAACTGGGAACCAAGAACATGCTACATAGCCAGCAGTCAGCTCAGCAGGTTGAAGAGCATATTTTGAGTTTGTCTACATCTCTTCCATGCTCTTGGCTGGTGTCTGCTCTTCCAGACAGATGATCTGGTCTCAAAGTTTGCTTTGCCCTTTGCCTTATTTTAGACTTTTTTTGCAGCTTGTATTGCTAACTGTGGAAGAGAGAGACTGAGGGGATCTTGTCAGTTTCAGGGACTTGCTGAAGCCCTTTTGAGTTGTTTGCCTTCCTGGTTAAGGATCTTAAATTTCTGTCTCTGAGGAAACTGTAGCAGAAAATGTGCTCAGCCCACATAGTGTTATTTGTGTGTATATATTCAGGACCGACCATATAACACAGGAAAATCAACTGGTGTTTTCCTGATGGGAGACCACCACTCTCAGCATTCCTCAGACGCCTGTAGTTCTTTATGTATAGTTGGAGTCTATGGGCTTTTCCCTGTTCAGTTTGGCATGTCAATTGGTGTCTTCCTTGTTCAGCACACTCATGAGACTTTATGTAAAAAGCTTTTCTACTAACTGCATCATTGGTCTCATTCTTTTTTTTTTATTTTACTTTTGTCTTTATTTTTTTATTTATTTGTTTATTTATTAAAGATTACTGTCTCATCCCCACCGCCGCCTCCCATTTCCCTCCCCATCTCCCAATCAAGTCCCCCTCCCTCGTCAGCCCAAAGAGCAATCAGGGTTCCCTGCGGGGATTCACCCACACACTGAGACAATGGGGATGTTCTATCGGGAACTCACCAAGGCCAGCTGGCCTGGGTCTGAAAAAGTCTGGGATAAAACCAGACTCGCTGAACATAGCGGACAATGAGGACTACTGAGAACTCAAGAACAATGGCAATGGGTTTCTGATCCTACTGCATATATTGGCTTTGTGGGAGCCTAGGCAGTTTGGATGCTCACCTTACTAGACCTGGATGGAGGTGGGTGATCTCATTCTTTTAAATGCTTTCTACTAAGTATTTAATCAAGGCAGACGGCCTCAAGGTATAAATGAACAAAGGAGCTTGAACAGAACTTCATATATTGAATTTTCAATAGTTGCCCAATATATATGTTTTCTCTCTCTACACACACACACACACACACACACACACCTTGTGCTGGAGATTAAACTGATAGCCTTGTGATTGCCTGGCAAGGATTTCTCTAGTAAACTACACCTCTAATACCATGAATATAGAAAATGACCACTAGAATATTAGCACAAGCTATGACAATCAGTAGCAGATATCACATACATTTTCTTATCACATTATACTTGATTTAAATATCTAGCAATATAAGGAATGTTTTTCTTAATATAAATTTTATCAATCCAATTATTAGGTCTTTTAATAATGTTTTAGTATTTATATATAACACATTTTAAAGCAGTTTGTGTTTTCTTGTATTTTATTCTATTCATTCAAGGGCATCGTCCTGAAAAATATCTATCAATTTCACAATCTAATAACGGGTGATATCTATGTAATATCTATGTGATAGAAATGACTTAAAACCCCTAATTCATGGTTTATCTGTAACCAACTATGTTTCCTCTGTATAATGTGAATGAAGCCTTTGGAGTTAAAACTTGTCACTGAGAATTGTCACTGGATGTCAATGTCAGCCAATTACTCTTCTCTCTAATGAGTTTTGTTTTCTGTCACCATGCATATGATACCTAAGGGGGAAAAAAACAGAATAAGATATGTATGAACCACAGTGTAGGTTTAGAAAGTTCTAATGTGTAGAAAGATGAAATCATCTATTAACTCTTAGATGTATTTAAAAGGCAAAGGGAAGCCAACTGAAGACTACCCATGTCTGCCTTCATGGCCACCATCTCTGACCTGTGGAATCTCTTAATCGATTATCCATGTAGAAGTTAATAGGAATTGATATTTGACTACAGTGTCTTTCGCACAGGTGATGCATAAGTCACTGGTGTATGAGTTCATAAAAAAAAAGTTTCAGTGGTTCAGAATCATCACTTAAGAATAAGTAGATGTGGACTCATACCAGAGAAGAAAGTACATCTGTACATGAGTTTTTAAGTTTATTTTATTTTATGGATACATTGTCTCAATGTGTGCCATGTACCAAGGAATTCAGAAGAACTGGAGGTACAGTTGATTATGAGCCACCATGTGAACGCCGAGAATTGAACTCAGTTCCTCTACAATAGCACCCAGTGCTCTTTCTCACTGAGCTGTCTCTCAGCATCTGTAACTGATTTTTAACAAATTGTGTATCACTTTTAAAGCCTTAAATTAGGATTAAATGTAACTTTTTTAAAGGTAGCTCCTTTTTAAATATTAGATTCAGTTATACCTAGACATGTTTAATGCAGTCTATGGCTACCAAAAACTATGCTCCTAACAATTGCTTAGACTTTCTTTAACGATGCCAATTAAATGGACACAGGTATAAAGTATAAGGGATTGTCTAACAACTCAGGATTTTTCAAAGACTCTTAACAACACAGTTATGCTACAGGCTGAGACAATATCAAAATACATAATACACAATCTTTGATACTAAGACATATGTATATTGTAGTCATGACCTTCTTTTGGCTTCTCTGGTTTGTGCAAAGAGAACCATCCTGTTTATCTGGATAAAAAGAGGAATACCTTCAAATTATATATAAACCCAAACTGGTAAATTGCTTAATTTATGTTATGCCCCTCTGTTTCTCTATTATCAGTTCTATATTAAATAGACTGCCAGAAATTTTTATTCTTGCATTCTTATTCTATTGCTTTTGCTACAAAAATGATGAGTTCTATTTATTGAGATTTCTCCATATGACAATATTTGTACTTAAAATGCTTCCTTTAAATAGAGGTTCAGTAGGTCAGCAAGTTGTGCATGAAGACTTACTAGCAACATAAAGTGACAGGATTTTTTATATCTGAGTAAAAAAAGAATTCATAGGTGATTTTTATCTCCTTTTCTTAGCGTGAGAAGTGCTATCTTTTGAGACTTATTTCATTATTAGAGCAGTTTGACAAAGTTCCTTGTGCATGTTCCTTTGAGTTTATTAATTATGCAAAACTATAAATATTGACATGAAACTATTATTAATTGTATCACTATAGTGGTTGGTAGAGTCACAAAAAGGTTCCATGTCCTGTGAGTCAAAGAACATAATATTTAATCTTAAAATAGGTTTAAGAAATATGCAAATTTTTACACTGAAATTAATATGGCAACAGGAGAGGGGACAATTTAGTCTAAGGCACTAAATGTAACTGGTTGAAAATCTCTCATGTACTTTACAGGGAAGGGTAATGCCCTCAGAAACTTATTAAAATTTTCTTTATTTTTTATCATTAAAATTAAGGAATATCAGGAACTACTTAAACATAAAATGATGTTTTGATTTCCTCCCCATTATAAATTGGATCCATTCAAATCCTCTACTTGCAGCACTTCACCAAAGGCCATGCACAGACTGCCCTTTAATTGTTGCAGTGCCTTCCTTGTCTTGGTGTGCCAAATCTTTCCTCTGATCTCAACTTCCCAGGAAAAGACATTTGTAGACATTTTTCTCATTGTATGTATTTACTGCCTCCCCTCAACATCAATTGAAATACATGCATTGTATTTTACATTGAATAAGGTATATTTGGGAAATTATGTAGGTAACTAATGTTCCTTTGACTTTAGTAATATTTACAAACACAGACACAAAGAAGGGACCCACAAACACACACACACACACACACAGAAGAGGCTCACAAACACACACACACACACACAGAAGGGGCTCACAAACACACACACACAGAGAGAAGGGGCTCACAAACACACACAGAGAAGAGGCTCACAAACACCACACACACACACACACAGAGGAGGCCCACAAACACAGACCAGGGCGGGGGGACAAAGAAAACAAAACATCGTCTACTATAATCTTGAATATGAGAAACAGAAAGTAATATATTTAAATTTATGAACAGAAAACTATTTAATCTAAATTAAACTGGTTTTAAAAAGAAAAATTGTAATATTTTTCATGTTCGTTTTACACTTTTTAGCAACATAAAAATGAAAGACGGCCACTGTTTTACACTCTACTTTCAGCTTCTCTACTTTCAGAAATATAATTATAGAGTTTTTGAAATCTCACTAGCAAACTAGCCAAGGAATGTTGCAACAAGGCTGCTTTTATTAAAGGATGAAAAGATTTTTCTTTTTTACTATTCCGCTTTAACCACATAATACAAGATAGTTTTAAAAACAGTGTTTCAGTTAGTAATTTTTGCTGTCATTAGCCAGGCTTATGAAATTCATGGATAAAATCTCACTTTCTAAATGACGAAGATTGGAGGTAACTATAATTAATTGAATAATTTTACTCACGTTACTATAAACATCATTAAGGGCAGATGATGAGCCTTGGGTCCATGTGAAGGTGACGGCAGTAGGCAGTGGGAGTGCGGGGAATGCCCTATTCCTGACACACAAATATTTAACTAGCAGTTTTTCAGTGTTATTATGATTAGTGTATAAATATAAAAAGACTATTGTAAAGACAAGGTTACAAACAAACCCCCAAGTAAAGCCACAAAGCACATGATAAATAGTGGTAATGATTTGGAAATTACGGATGGGCGTTCATCTTGCTAGCAGGACACCTGCGGTCCTATGTCCTGTTCCCCGTGGTGACACTGCAAACACTCACCTCCCCAACTGATGCTGTGCCACTGCGTTACACAAAAAGCAATGTTCTGTATCACAATGGACTTTCTTTAGTGAAGGAATATAAAAATGGCCCCTATATTTACAGTGACGCTAAACAGCAAGAGAGGAAATATAGAGAGAGGTAGAAATCCTTGAGGTAGCCTTTTCACAATCCACCTCAGTTATGCATCTCTTGATATGAAATGACACCAACTTTAAACTTGATGCCACGAAGCTATGTCCTGCAATATAATCACTCTCTACCTTACTGAAGTAGGAGATGTTATACCTGTGAATTATGCAAAGAGGCAAAACACATATGTGTGCGCGCACACACACACACACACACACACACATACACGCGCGCGCGCATGCATGTTTAGGTTTGTGAGGACTTGTGAATAACACGCTGTGCAGAGCTAAAAAGTCAGGTTTTTGGTCCTTGTCTTCAGCTTCACTTGAGATTTTTAATTACTCACTTGTGCATATGCCAGGCTTGCTAACTCATAAGCTCTCATGAATTCTCCTGTTTCTAACACACATCTTGCTAGAGGAGCGCTGGGGTTACAGACTAAGGTTGAAATCATGGGATTTTTAACTCCTCTCCTCATTCTTGTATAGAAAGTGCTTTATTAACTGACCTATATTCCTTTCCTAACTCCCCCTTATATACGTGTGATCATGTGTTTGTATACACATATATGTATATATGGAATGTGTATATATTGCCACATATGTAATGATCAGAAATCAACTTAGTGTTAATTATCTCCTTCATGTTGTGGGTTCAGGGGAATCAAACTCTTATTTTTAGACTTGGTAATGAAAGCTTCATTACCAACCGAGTAATTTCACTATGTACCCAATCTCAAGGTCGAATGATATGTGATCTATGTCAAACCTTAATCTTCAGCCTGTGGCAGAAACAACAGGAACATCGATTATAAAATAAATTCACCTGTGTTCTCATTTATAAATATGAATTTCATAGATAGATGGCCAATATTCCAGATTATTATTTCTATAGATTTCTTCACTCTACTTAAATGTCACTAAAATTTCAATGCTTATCATGACTCAATAATAGCACACAATGTTGGAGGGGAACAGGTAGGATGTATAGTATGTTCATCTAGAGGAAATCAACATGTCTAGATCGTACTTCTAATTGTGGAAACGAAGGAAAATAGATATACAAAATTCTGGGACTGAGGTTAAAATGTGTCCATAGCATGGCTGAGAATGATGAAAAAGGAGATTCCATCAATTATCTGAGACTTAATAGAAATATCCAGTTATGTGTCTGAGTACCTTTTACTGCCAATCGCTATGAGTGATGCAGGAAATATACCAGTGTATCAGGAAAGAACCAAATACACAAAAAAAGGTCATAAAACAAGTATAATGTTACATGAAATTCATATATACATTTATAAGTGGATATAAAAATATATGTGCAAAAAC
Source organism: Alexandromys fortis (assembly GCF_014885135.2). Classification (NCBI taxonomy): domain Eukaryota; kingdom Metazoa; phylum Chordata; class Mammalia; order Rodentia; family Cricetidae; genus Alexandromys; species Alexandromys fortis. The sequence continues at coordinate 1,934,285 of NW_026068055.1, read as the reverse complement.
GAACATATAAGTTCTTCTTTAAAGCTGAACATAGCAGACAGTGAGGACTGCTGAGAAGTCAATAACAATGGTACTGGGTTTTGACCCTATTGCACATACTGGCTCTGTGGGAGCCTAGGCTGTTTGG
>NW_026068055.1:1798234-1933122 GCF_014885135.2 Alexandromys fortis | reverse complement strand
CACACACACACACAAATATATACATACAAGTGACATTTTATAGACCGAGTAGGTTATATTTAAAAATATAGGCATACACGCACACATAAATACAGTCAAGTGATATTGTACAAACTGAGTAGGTTGTATTTAGGAATGTGTATGTGTACACACACTACACACATGCACACACACACAAACATAAACTATACACATACAAGTAACATTCCACAAACTGATTGGGTTGTATTTAAGAATGTAAATGTGTTCACACACATATATGCAAACAACAGCAATTAATTAAGGAAATGGACATTTTGGAAAGAAAGCAAGGAGTAGTTTATAGGTAGGGTAGTAGGAAGAAGGAAAGAGGAGGGTTAAGTAATGTAAATATATTGCAATCTCAAAAACTGAAATAATAAAAGAGAAAAATTATTTTGGTTTTAGGTGGTTAACTGCTTTTTGTTGTTGTTGTTGTTTGTTTGTTTTCTAATTCTATTGATAGATACTTCTCTGAAAAGAAGTCTCTGCCTTCCAGTCAAGGTCACATTTAAATATACCAATTTTATGTTTTTTCAATATATCCTGTATGTGACCTTGGAAATCAGAATAATAAATGAAAGCAATATGCATATTGTTTGCTAATACATGTGCCATGCTGGAGCAGAAAGGGTGTTGACAAGGAGGGAAGCTGGGGTTCAGTTCAATAGGAAAAGCCAGATACTTTACTTTCTGATATGCATTTGAATAAATGACAAATTACTGACTACTTCAGCAAAACTGCCAACAGCTAAAACAGCATCTTCATTCATTGTAAATGTAGCATTGTTCAGATATTAAATTGGTTGGAAAATACCCATCATATATATGCCTTTTCAAGCTGTAATCTGATTTTCCACAGTGTTAATACGAGGCTCTTCTATAAGAGACCCCTATTTTCTACCACTACAGAGAAAATCGCCTGCCAGACACAGACCTATTTTAAAAGGAGGTTATTTAATTAGTTATTTTTATTTCCAGCGAGGCTGGCAATATACTGCGGGGATTCATTTCATTTTCATTCATTACAGAAGGCATGGTTTATATTTCCCCCAGGCAAAGAGCTTTATCTGACAAGTTGAATGCTTTAGTGACAAAAATATCTGATGATGGATATGGTATTAAGGAGATGCCAAGTGACATGATGCTCTGAATCACTTTCCATAACTGTATGATTAATGCTTGTGCATATGTGTGTATTTATAATTTTTATTGGCGAACATTTTCATGGGAATATTAGTAGGTTTTGTTCTCCATTTTTACTTCTCTTATAAGAGCTGGATGGGGTTAAATCTGTCTGAATTTGTGGCATATGATTAAACCATGGGTCTCTAGTTATTTACAGTAAAGTCAGTTTCACCCATCCATGCATTTTATACCAGCTCTCTTTAACTGTAGTAAAACAACACTACAGTATTTTTAGACATGCTGGCTGCAATAGGCTTACTAGATTCTAGTTCGGTACTTGCTCCTGTCCTTCCGAACAAGTGTGTAAACGAGTGATATCCTCTCTGATACATAGACGGTTGATCCGTTATGCACATACTCTGAGGTCTATTGATATTCTATAGACTTTTTTAAAAAAATAAAGACACCAGACTCCTACACCAAGCCATTCTGAATATATTATTATGAGATGTGTCCTGGCCCTAGGACTTCTAAAGAGCTTTCCACATTAACCTAATGTGTAGCAGAACTGAAAACCGGAACTTTCAAAGGTTAAGTAAATTCCCCAAGGTCGCATTATTGGTAAATGCGCTGTAGGAGTTCAAACCCAAGCCTCCCTGACTCCTGAAGAGAAACTGGTCACATACTTTATGCAAAAGCCCTGATTAGTGTACACATTCTTGGAATGAGGTCTCCTTCATGCTCTCAGCCAGAATTGCAGAGCAGGGCAATTAGCAGTAGAGAATTTGCCAAAAACTCAATGAGGTGCTTTACACTCTTATAAATTATCATTAATTAATTTATATTTAATTGTTACTTTGGTTTTCTTTTCCTAAAATAAAATACTTTATGCTACAGCTATGTACTACAAAATCTCTATAGTCAAAATGAGTGCTTCCTGTTTATTTTCTTTGCAGTTTTTGTTTAACTAAAGCAGTAACTTCTTTCTTTTTATTTTCCTTTTTTTTTTTTTTTTGAGACAGGGTCTCACTGTGTAGCTCTGGTTGTCCTGGAACTCACTATGTAGACAGGCTGGACTCAAATTCACAGAGATCCACCTGTGTCTGATCAAGGGCGTGCCCCCGCTACACCTGGCTGCTGTGATAAATTTCACAGTCCCGTTTCCAAGGATGTTTTAGTGCGGTCCTGTCAGCACAATTTTAAATCTGCAGAGTTTATCTTTCCCGTAGCTATAGAGGAGCTGGGAAATTAAAGAAACTATTGAGCTAATTCTATATTTGCTTCCTAAAATACCACTTGTTCCTTTGTTTCTCTTTCTGTATTCCATATACTATTTATCTTTTTTATAATGAAAATAGTGACTATGTCTTATCACGACTGAGCTAGATAACTGTTTAACTTTTTGGGGAGCATTTTACTTTAAAAGAAAAAAAAGAAAAAACCTTTGACTATGTCTTATCACGACTGAGCTAGATAACTGTTTAACTTTTTGGGGGGGCATTTTACTTTAAAAGAAAAAAAAAGAAAAAACTTTTCTAAGAAAAGCAAGTTACTTTTTCTTTGTTCATGTATTTCCAGAAGTAAAAAATGATACTTGTTGCATTTTGGATGAATTATGATATGTTTGCATCTTAATGATCCTACCGATTCCTGGTTTATGATATTAGTAAGCATATAAATGTGGCTAGCTGATATTTGAATGATGCAAACTACTAGCTAGGACCTTCTTTTCTGTAATTCCACAGTGAAATAGACATAGCTTTCTTTTGCTGTAAATATTTAAAGCGAGGGATGGTTTATGCCTATAATTCCAGAGACTGAGGTCATAGGATCTGGAGTTGTAAGCTGGTCTGGTAAAACATTTCTCAAAAAACAAAGCAAACAAAAAATATGAAATTAACAGAAAAAAAGTAAAGCATATGTGTTTTAGTATAATCATTTATTTTCCTTTAAATTGATTTTATATATGTATATATATGAAATATACCTTTATATAAGCATGAAATCATTTTTATGTGTATTCATCAAATTGAATTATATATAAATAACTTATTATGCTGCAATGTACAGAAAATATCTACTTATTCTATATGGACTTTAAAAATATATCTAATGCTCAATTTCATTTGAGCAGCTAAAGGTTTAAATTTGTATTTAAAACCTCAGCAAGGGAGTCAAAAGTTTTAGCAATTTCTCATTCCAATGTTCAGTGTTCAAAGAGGGTTTTACCATATAACATCAGCGTCTTCTTTATTATTACAAATGATAAACTTGAAAGGAAGCAGAGTCGGACTTTCTATTTCTCCAGGCTCCTCTCTGTTCAGCACACTGTAAAAACAGTTCTGGTGTGAGTCTCTGCACAGTGAGAGATAATGTATGAGATGCTAGCCTCACCTTTAAAAATTCATAATAAAAGTACTCTATTAAATTCCCCTAGAATATTCTTCTCATAAAACAAGTATTCTCTGTTTTAGTATCTTAACATTTATTATGCTCAAAATTCCTCGTTGAATTATCCCCTTCAGGACTACGGAAGCCATTGTAAATTCAATATGCAAAACCTATTGGTACTGTCTTCTAGGGGAATCTTCAATTTGTGAATGGCTTGTATAAAAATATTCATCTTCTGTTTCAGCTCATGATGAAAATGCATGTATGTATACATGTATGTAGGTGTGTGATGCATGTATGTATGTGTGTGTGTGTGTGCTCAAATATGAGAGAGACAAATAGTACAACTGAGACTCTAAATACAGAGACTACATTTGAAAGAAGCTTGTAGTTTACAGTCTTTCCATCTGCCTCCCTTGCAGAGGCCTGGGGTGGAATCTCCCAATGGTGAAGACAAAAGATCATCATCCTTCTAGTCTGTATAGTTAACAGTCATTTCTCTTCCAAATTAATAACACATTCCTTTACATTTTTGGATAGAATATAGGAAATAGATGTTTCTAGAATACAAATGAATGGATCATTATCTTCACATTTTCAAACCATTGTGGGTGTTTTAGAATATGTCCTATGATTTACACAGTCTGGTCTGAAATATCTCATTTTGCTGCACAGCTCTATCTGCAATAGCTTGCTTGACCTCTTGTATATCATTTGACCTTCAGAACAATGAGACATCACATGTGCCTGAAATAATATCTAGCATGAAGGAGAGTGTAAAAATACTGCACAGGGGCGGTAGAACTGCTAATTACAATGGGGACTATGCTTTATCTCAGAAATAAAATCATTGTATACTTTGCAAATAATATTGTTACAAAACCAAGTTTCAATGAGAATGCTTTGTAACACTTTTCCTAATTTGTATCTAAGGAAATAATTTAAGCCTGGTGGTGGTGGCGCACGCCTTTAATCCTAGCACTCTGGAGGCAGAGGCAGACGGATGTCTGTGAGTTCGAGACCAGCCTGGTCTACAAGAGCTAGTTCCAGGACAGGCTCCAAAACCACAGAGAAACCCTGTCTCAAAAAACCAAAAGAAAATAATTTAAAATATATAATTAAATTAAAAGTGTGGAGATGTGTCTTATCCATGGGTTGAATATTTTCATCCAGCACCGATGCTGTCCAACAACTAATTCCTTCCCCTTAGCATTTTATTTTGTACCTATATCCATTGTTGACTTTATACTGTGCAGATATATGCTTTGGAAAAAAGTGATTTAATAACTATTTATCTGTATATATGTATGTCTATACAGATAGATATACTTATATACATACACACATCTACACATCATTGATCCTCTTACTGCAGGATTTTGACTATTATGCCTCTTGTTTGACCTTCATAAATAGAGAAAGATACATAGTGCACTCTGAATGGTATCCTGAGTACAAGTTACTGAAACCTTGCCTGGCTGTATGCTTGCTTTTAGCACCTGAAAAACCCAAAGAGCACTTCTGCTTTAAAAACAATGCAGCATAAGCCAACCAAAGCACACTCTCCATTGTCTTCCTGGAGCACGCTTTAATGTGGTGGGTTTATTGTCTTTAGATTGTGCTGCTTTCTTTAGATTACCACCGTAAGACTATCATCCTTTGAATATTAGGAAGCAAGGACTTTTCTACTTAAGTAACAACCAGCATGTCTCATAAATACACAAGCAATTTAGCTTTGGGGGATATTAAGGGATAATTTCCTGCTATAATTTGATTTATTCATAGGCTTAATGTTTCCCTGAGTTAGACCAATTAATCAAAGCTAATAATATATCATAATTGACTTGAGATAAGGCAGGTGAGAAAAGCATATTTTCACTTTACAGAGAAAGAAGCTAGATAGCTGATAACTAAATCCATATATACTATGCAGCTTTCATTTAAAATTGATATTTCCTCTACCTCCAAAATTTTTATACGTTCTCATGCCCCCCCCAAAAAAGGAGAATATTCTTTTTAAAGGTTTGGATACCACTGAATACATAGAGTGGCAATCTCTGTATTCAAAAGATTATTCTATTTCAAAAAAGAGAGAATTATAATTCCAAATGATATGGTTGTTCTACTTCAGTGTTCAAAACCAAGAGCTGCAAATTTGTAAGACATGTGCTAAGTGTTCTGGAATCATTAGTCATAGAGAGGCATGGCTTCCACTTTTGAGAAGTTTTATATATTTGTTTTCCGAGCATTTAATCAGGGTATTTCCTGATCTTTCCAATATGGGAAAATATCAAAACAAAATTCCTAATGGAATGGGAGGAATAGCTCCTAATGCCCCATATCATAGAACCACAGCATTCGTGATCTTGAAAAAAAATATATATATCTGAAATAAGCAGTGCATCTGATACAAAGAAATTCAAATTGTATGTGCAATCCAATAAGCATACTTTTTAAATAAATTTTAATGGTAAGGTTATGAGTTGTCCAAGTGTGTCTCTATGGCTTATATACTGGTGCGAAGAAGTTCTTGGATGTGGAGGGAAGCAAACGTTGCAAAACAGACATTCTCCTTTAGCTCCTTTTAAGATGACCCCTCTGAGCATTTTCAGTCGGAGGCGAACAGGAACGCTCCCTTGGTATCTATGAATCCTGGGTGCAGGAAAGGCTACTTTTGTCTTGACCTCTTCACATGCCCACTCTGTCTCCAGGGAGATCCTTTTCATCTCGGCTCCTGCAGCCGAACAAAGTGTTTACGCTCTTTCCCTGACCTCAGTCTTCTGCTAACTTGCTGTCTTTTCTCCATTTCTTGCCCTCTTTCTGTTGACACTCCTTAAAATCTGGAAAATGATAACCTTAAGAGAATTCAGATCAATGGCTTGGAGAATTAGCTGTCAAGTGTCATCAGAAAATACATTGTCTGAGCTTTTTTTAGCCCTCTGGCCACAGTGGAAGAAAAAGTCTTGATGCCTTCTTACCGATTTAAGGCCAGGTCTCAAGACAAGTAAAATAAAACAAATACTAGGGATAAATAAAATCTCTGGTACAAGTGGCTCAGCGGGACGCTTCCCTTTGAATCAGCGTTAATTTCTGAAGACGTGGAGCTCAGCAGTAATCTCTTCGCCAGTCCTCCTGCGCAGCACAATTCCCATGCCAGCTAAGCACAGCGGAGGACTTGATGGTACGAGAAGATGAGGTGCTTGGAGGAAGAGAGGGCTGGAGGTGTTTGAAAGAGATTTCTCTCTTGCGCGGCTTTAATTTGACATCCTTTCATACCAGAGTTGTCTGAATATTGGGGTAGAGCAAATGAAAGCAGTACACTCCTGATACAATCCAGCCGTGCTTCTCGCTTATTTAAAAGGCTTAATCAGCACACTGAGAAGCAAGATGTAAGATATCTTGACCGCGCTTTACTTGTCAGCTGCAGGATCAATAAAATGTAGATGCAACTCTTTGCACACTCCAGAGAACAGCTTCACTCTGAAGCTATTCTCCTCACATTTGGACAGCATTCTGGCGATGGCACTTGAGGCTTGGCCCCAGCTGGCCCAGCTGCTCTGGTTTCAACCTTCCAGGTGACATCATTCTGTTGCTCAATAGTGATCTGAACACAGGCCTCCGGGTCAGGAGGCATTTCCAGTCCATTCCGACAACCAGGAGCGTAGTTCTTTGAAGTGGTTATGTAAATGATGCCTGAGAACATGGAGTCTTCACTGGTGAATGAGCTCATTAATTTAAGCACATTGCATTATCTGACAAAAGCAAGCACAGGACAAGGACAGAACCTCATCACCAGCAAACATAGACTACTGTTTATACTGCTGCAGTCTGCTTTCAGCTACAGAATTGGGCACTGACCAGAGTGCCACTGCAGCTACTATAGAGGCACTGACGGGGTATTCCATACACCCTAGGAAATGCTGTGCAGTGGCCTATTGGAAAAATGCTCCCATTATTTGTCCCATTGAAGTCCTCCTTCTTAATGAAGATATAAAGAGAGTTTAGAGAAGGCCTCTGAACTCTTTGGAAAATATCAATGAAAATTATTTCATTTTAAATGAATTACATGAATAAAACTTTGCCATGACTTTTAGAATGTGTCCTGTTACTTTACTTCAGTCTTTATTTTTACAAATCAGTATCTTCTCTTTTAAAAGTATGCTAACATACTCTTCCCAGGGGGATCTGTCTATGTTTATGTTAGGGTTCTCCTTGTTACCTAGCTGCTCTGGAGTCATGGACTATAGGCTCATTATCCTTTGCTTTATGTCTAAAATTTACTAATGAGTGAACACAGAGCATGCTCATCTTTCCGGGTCTCATGACTGAGAAAACATGAGGGAACGGGATGGTAGATATGGGGAAGGACAGAGAGGGAGAGCAAGAAAAGAGATAACTTGATTGAGGGAGCCATTATCGGACTAGCAAGAAACCTAGCACTAGAGAAATCCCCAGGGATTCACAAGGATAACCGCAGCTAAAACCCTAAGCAGTGTGCTAGACTGTTGAATTCCCATTGGAAGCCTTACCCTCTCTGAGGAGTGCATGGAGGATGGAGTGGTCATGAAAGGCAGAAGGGGAGTGGGATGAGGAGAGTGAGTGGGAACTGGGATTGGTATGTAAAATGAGAAAAGATAGATTTTGAAAAAAATAAATAAATTTTTAAAAACCATGCTAAATGAAGTTTATTGTTAGATACAATGAGATATAATCCCTGCTTACAAAGCCCCACTCACTCCTGTTGGCAATGGACATGCAGACACAATAAAACTGGGTAGTTCAGGGTTTTGATTGAGTGCCAAAGCAGGTTTTCCCTTTCAATTCTGTCCCTGCAGCTCTGGTAATGAGAGTGGGCAATTGAAGTCAGTGGGCTATGCAGGTGAGAAAAAAAAAAGTGTTCTTCAGTGTTCAACCCAGCAGCAATAATGAGCTGTGGTAAATTCCTCTAGAGAAATTGGGTTTAATGATTTTGAATGTGAAAGACAACATGTGTTGCTATCAATTTGTTTTGCTATTTTGACCTTTGAGAGTCAGATATCTTGTTTTCCTACTCCAATCTATTGCAAATCATTCACCAGTTCTACTAAACCTGATTTTGAAGATTTCTTAACTCTTCCTCTTTGCTAACTTTCTTTAAGGTATACATCCTTTATATCACTGGGACAATTGCTATTACTATTTGTATAGTATTTCTATAATTCTGTTCTCTGTAATAAATGTATCTTTTATGGTATAGTGAAATAATCCACATTAAATGAGAATGTAGTCATTATTAGAATATTTCAAAGACACTACCAGAGATATAATCAAGCTCTTCATCAGAAACTTGTACTGTATGTATTTCACCCCACCAGCTCATCACCACACTCTGCAAGTGTATGCTGATCTAGTGACACTAAACTCCTTCTACTCCCCCATCATGTCAACCTACCTCCTTCCCTTCACTCCTATATTAGCTCCTATTCTCTTCCGGAATTCCTTTGTTAAACCCAGATTGGGTTACGATTTCCTCTCCCAACAATTCTGTGCATTCAGCACAATCCATTATACATAACATAAAGTGCTACTTTTTATCTCCTCTCCACTCTGGAGCCAAATCCTCCAGGAGAACATGATTGTAAAGACACCTTAATGGCTTGCACTTCCTTCTCTTTCCATCAATTGCATTTAGAATTACCTTTCAGAAAGTCCACCTCTGATCGTATAACTCACTGTCAATGGGATTCACAGCTCTTATTTTTTCTTCATAGGACTTCCAGGCTAGGCTCTTTCCTAGTTATTTATTTGTTTATAGTTCATATCTGCAGAAAAATATTAATTCTTTGAGAACAAAGTTATTTTGTGTTTTTTTTTTATTCCCTTGTAAGAACACTACATAGGAAAGTGCCTAGCATGTAGCAGACTTTAAATGTATATGTATGATTAAAAACTGTTCAAATTAATGGAGGGTAGATGCATTTTAGACAGATAAGCACATAACAAGAGTTCAGTTAATGAGTCAAACTTGAATTTGTCTGTGATAATTTTTTCAGGTTTCTCTAAAAGAACTAAACTGATGGAATGAATGGAATGTGTGTGTGTCTTTGTGTGTATTTATGTACAGTGTGTGTAATTTGTAAATCAGCTCATTCAAAATAGTAACAATTTCCTTATACTTGAGAGGCTGAGAATACAGCTCAGTTTATGATACTGGGTGCCTTAGCTGTCCCAATCTTGTGTTGCAAACATGGAGGCTCCTGGAGAACTGCCAGTTCCTTGTTGTCAATAGAAACCTGAAATTCTTGATATATATTAGAGAAGGAATCTATATCAGCATCAGCGGCATCAAGGTAAATCAACTCGGCAGCCAGAGGAAAGGCCAAGTGAGCAAGAGGTGAATAATAATCCTCTTTCCAGCTCCCTTTATAATCTGGCTGTCACCAGAAGGTGCTAACTACATTTGGAGGGGATCTTTGTGCATCAATTATGGCAATCAGAACAGTTCCTCAAGTGAAGCTCTCTGCTCAGATGACACTAATATGTGCGAAGTTGACATTAAAACCAACCATGGTAGCTATCCATATTAAATAAGCAGTGTTCAGGCCAAGGACAGCCTCCAGTGAACACTTTAGAGTCCTGGGGAAGACCAGCACACAGGAGTCTCAGGTACTTCTGAAACTCATTCACTTCTGTACCTTGTTGTCATTCTCTTCCACTTACTGTTTCAATACGTCTCAGTTTGTGAGCACCTTCGTATTTCGAAGGCCCTAGAAATATTCTTCATATTCCCTTGTATACTCTACTCAGGGAAAGAGAGTTCCCCAAATACCGCAGCAGCAGAAGAAATATATTCAATCTTTGAGGAGACACTCCACATCTCACATCCATTTTTATAGAATTAACATGCATTTCCTTGTCCTCAGTAATGAAATAGTGTGGTGTCTTTTTTCTTCTTTAACGTGTGATTTAAAAATCAAGTGTGAATATTCAGGGAGATGTGATTTTCAAACACATAGTTCTCATTACATGGACTAATCAATTATTAGTGCACATTTCTTCTTTCATTTACTAATAGTGATGGCAATATACCCCCATAATATATTTATTTTAAACATCCTACTATGAATTGCTTAAGGTCACTTAATCTTAGTTCTATAGACATTTGCATTTCATATTATAACATCTTTCTATATTATTAATCTGTTGGATTTAATAGGGTAGTGAGGAAGAATATAGCACAGGCTAAAGAAAATTAGGTTCTGAACCTTTCATGACGATGACATCATTTGTTTGTGATTCTCATGATTACTGAGAGAAGCTGCTCTTGTGACAATGTGTCCAGGTGAGATAAACATACGGTTAAAATTTATTCATTGGTTCGCTGTTTACCAAACAATGCTTCGGTAGCTATGTTCAGCATTTATTTATTGAGTGCTTGCAGTGTTGAAGGCATTGTGCATCTAAAGTTATAGAGGTGAAATAGATCTAGTGCTGCTTAAAATAAAATGGCTAAAAGGCCTGAATCTGAGTCACTTCAACTGGGGTCCAGTTAAAGTAAATTTCAAGTGACTTTATAGAGCCGTGCTTTTTATTTACAATAAAAAATTATAATCAGAGCTTACTTTTAGTGCCCTCACAGCTGATAAATTGTGTATCATCACAACCCCTATAAAATAGCATAGAGGTTAGAGAGAAGGTTCAGAAATTAAGAACACAGGGTGGTACAAGCCCTTAATCCCAGCTCTAACTGGAGACAGAGGCAGGTGAATTTCTGTGAGTTTGAGACCAGCCTGGTCTACAGAACAAGTTGCAGGACAGCCAGGGTTACACAGAGAAACCCTGTCAAAAAAAAATTAATTAATTAATTAATGGAATAGGTTTTTCTTAAAAAGAACTCAACTTGTATTCCCAGTACTTATATGGTAGCGCAAAACTAACTCCATTTTCAGGAGATTTGATGTTCTCTTCTGGCTTCTGTGGGCACCAGGTTTACATGATCCACAGACATACACAAAGACAAAACACTATATACATAAAATAAAATATAAGCTTAAAAACTAAAGAAAACATAGTCATAGACAATTAGCATGTAGAAGATATGATGTTGCCTCTTGCATTCAGGGTTCATTGACCAATCCCTCACAATTGTGTTTATGGTGCTGAACTTATCTGATCTGTGTGATTGAAACAGTAGACATGCAAATGTTATAAAAGATTGTTTGAAAAAAAACAGCAAGATGGACTTGAGCACTGGTAAAAGCAATGCCTGTAAACTTGACAACATAAAAATAAGGTTACTCATTTAAAAGTACTTAATAGACACACATCCTCTATAAATATACCATGTGACCACTTTTTTTCAATTTATTGTTAAATGAATGACCCTGTGTAACTAATGAGAGCTTGACATAGGTTGGGAGTCTTATAGCACATGATGGAGAGAGAGAGAGAGACAGAGAGAGAGAGAGACAGAGAGAGAGAGACAGAGAGAGACAGAGAGAGACAGAGAGATAGCACATGATGGAGAGAGAGAGAGACAGAGACAGAGACAGAGACAGAGAGTCTGAATCACTTAGCTAATAAAAAGAGTGTAAATCACTGTGGGCTCTGCAACATTACCTAGAGACCCCATGCTTCCCAATGCTCAGTGCCCCATCAACCTTTATCTTCATCTGCCTGTTGCAGGGCATTTCTAGTGAAAAAAAAAAAAAGAAATATTTTTCATGTTTTCTTTGGTTGTATGAGACAGAATCATATACAGGTCAGGATGACCTGGAATTTACTTGCAGCTTGACAAAAACCTTGACTTTTATCCTTATTTCTCTATCTACCTATATTGGTTCACATGAATGCATCATCACATGGGGCTTATGTGGTACGGGAATAAGACCTCCAGCTTTCTTCATGGTATACCAGCACAACCGTTCTATATTCTGTATTCTCCACCCCAGAAGAGTTTCTTGCTACCATAACCTCTATTCTTCCACTCTTTTGTCTACACAAGCAAGGTGATACTGAAGCTCAGATACACATAAAATTTCACAGGTGAATTTCAGGATGACCCTAGTTTCCATGATATTACTTAACAATTATGATAGAAGATACTACTGAAGATATTTAAACAGAAATTTGCCTTCAATTTGCAATCTTTGAGCGTCCAAAATATGGAGAAGTCATTCCACTACATATGCCAGTTTTTAGTAGAGGCTGTACTGACTAATTGCTAGCACAGAGTTCATAGATCTTCAAACCTGTGTTTTATGAAGCTTAAATGAGAGTTTCATAGAATGAGGAGAATTTCTTTGATTACCTTGGCACACATCTAAAAGGCCCTCACAGCTTGTGGGTTAAAACCTTACAGTAGTTGAACTCTGTCATACAGTTTGCTGCAAAATGAGCCAAAAAAGATAGGCAACAAAGTGAAAACCATTCATTTGTATTCGGCTTATGACAATGCAAAAGCTCATAGCCAATATTTGCTGATGTGTTCCTTAATAAGGGAAATGGATAGTTTAAGGGTAACAACTACAATGAGCTACTGAACAGTGTAGTTGAAAATGTAGTCCCTTCTCAAATTGCTGGAAACAATATTCTCTATAACATAAGGTACTTAGTTATACATCCCTGAATGTGATTCCATTCTTCCTAAAAATCTAATTGATCAAGCTAGGTTCTGCAGGACTCTCAATCTATTTAGTGGTCTAAACTAAAGAGTCTGCAGTCAACAGTCTCTCTGCTTCCAGAATCATTGTATCCAAACATTACACAAACAGCAGACACTTTTAATGAAATTCTTTTAATGGTGATAGTCTTTTTAAATTACTTTTTTTATTTATTGAGAGGTAATAAAATTACATCATTTCCCATTTTCCTTTCCTCCGTGCAAACTTTCCATACACTTCTCCTTGTTTCTTCTAAGTGCATAGCCTCTCTTTTCATTAATTAAAGCTACACAGACAAATGTAAGTTCAAATTCTTGAAAACATAGTTACAATCTCCACCCCATGGGTTCTCAACCTTACACAAAGAAATACAGTCAAAAAATGGTGATATTCATCAAAAAGTTAGGCTTCTGCAGTTTTTATAGTTTAACCAAGGGTAATCATGCAAGTTTCATAGCTTCTTGTGAAGTTTGCACAGCTCTTGAAGTTTAAAATGTGAAAGAAAGCAAGAGTCCGAAGAATCAGCATGCTATGTTCTCACGTTAAGTGTTTAAAAATATGAGAATTTGTCTATTATGCACTTCTTAAAACTGTAATTTTTAATTTGAATGACTTCAAAATGAGATGTAGAATTCTTTAAGAAAGTAAAAGCAAGTCAAACCCATGCTAAGAAAGCGAACATTGTCTAGATATAACAATTCAAGAGAATTGCAAAGAAGAGATTTTCCTATGTTGACCTCATCTTTCCTAAAGTAATCTGATGAAATAATTACTTATCTATATTTTATATTTCCATCTTTAAAGTTTTAAAGCCACTCAAGTGTTGGTAATTTTCAATGAGCTGTTTAATCCACTGAGCATGTATTAGAAAAGAGAAGCATGTTGATTTCAATGAAAACAGTGACCAATAAGAAACAAAATTATTAAATTTAATTAAACTTAATTAATAAAGTAACTAAATTGATTAAAACCTAAGGTAATCTTTAGTAATCACCAATCAAGATGATTAATAGGTATTGACACTATAAATAAGGGCAATGTTCTCTATTCACAGGTTCAGGAATTCACATAGCATATTATAATAGATATCATAATAGAATTATTGTTGATTGCCCAAATCTGCACTAAAAATTCAACATATGAAATGTTAATGAAATTTTAAAGTCAAATACTAATTTTTACTGTATTATTTTACTAGTTTAAACCTTTATCTGTAAATTTAAAATAAATTAAGTGTTTTGAACTACATAATGTATATTTGAAACATAACTATATGACTTTAACTTCACTGCTAATTTTAAGAAATACATTTAGTATATGAGAACGTATGGTCTTAATGCATACTTTAACCTTAGCAATTTATTTTTTATTAAGAATGTTTAAGGTTCCAGGTTGTACATTTGTATAAAATTGCTAGATATTTACATTTTAAATGCACAAACTAAACATGCAGAATGGTACATTTTCAATAAACTTTTTTAAATAACAATTTAAGTTCTTCACATACTATAAGTAGGAAAATGTCAAGCATGTTGGTTCATAGCTATGTGTTCTTTTAGTAGAAGTATTGGAATATATTGTTTCTGTAATTCAGATGACATAGGTAACTATTACATAAATTTCAACAAATCATATATTGAGATTTTATGAATGTATTACTGATTTAATATAAATAAATAAGTAGCTTTTCTGATAGAGCTCTCAATTTAAGATGATACATCTTCACATATCTAAATCACAATAAAGAAGCTGCTTTCTGAGAAGCCACTTTCAAATACAAGGAGCAGTCACTATTTGCAAACGTTAACAGTAATGAGTAACAGATCTGCCCATGGGTAGGGCTGAAATGGTACATGGTACAAATTAATCTCATGAAATGCTATGCCATAGCGTGTGTCTTCCTTACGATTTCTGATACACATGGATATTTTTCATGATTTCTTTTCAGAATGCTCTGGGCCGTTGGGAATCGAAGGTGGGATCATATCCAATCAGCAGATCACAGCTTCGTCCACCCACCGAGCTCTTTTTGGACTCCAGAAGTGGTATCCCTACTATGCTCGGCTTAATAAGAAGGGACTCATAAATGCCTGGACAGCTGCTGAAAATGACCGATGGCCATGGATTCAGGTAAGAGAGGGATGGGGCAGAGCTCTCCTCCAAATGATCAGAATCATTTATGGGAGTAGATTAGGAAGATTGTGGTGTGATTCTTTCTCATGTTCAAAGTGTAATTCGGTTTATGATGAAACTGTGCAAAATCTGAAAATGTGGGAAAGATATGCATGCTCTGAATATGTGAACACAATACTACAATGGGAGCATTCTTAGACATGAATGCCCTGCTTTAAGTTGTACTGAAAACAGATATCTATCATCATTTGCATATGTTTGGTCATACAATGTTCACATTTAATAACAAATTATGAAACAAAAAAGAAACAATTTCATCTATGTATTTCTTTGAGAAATAATTTCCCATGTACAAATGTAAAATGTACAATGGGTCATGATAATATCCCACTGTATAAATATAGAATTTTTTAAATATTCTGAGGGGCATTGCTATGTATCAGTTCTGAAAAGGTTTGGAAAGCTTCATAGTATAAAGAGTATAACAATATGAATATGTTACGATCTTCACATTATAAAAATATTCAAAGTAAGTAGGTATTACTTTATAAGTAGATATAATATTGTAGAATTAATTATAAAACATATAACTCTTCAAGGGCATTTGTAATTTTTTTTATTCATTTCTTTTTATTTTTCTCCACCTGGAAAGCAGTTTTCCTCTCCTTACAGTCCCCTAACAAACATTTACTACCTCTCTGTTTCTATTCAGAACAGGGTAGGCCTCTCATGGTTATCAAAAACTAATGGTATATCAAGTTGCAGTAAGACTAAGCACCTCCTCTCCCATATATTAAGGTCAGGAAAGGCAACTCAGTATGAGAAAGGCATCCCAAAAGCCAACAGAAGAGTCAGAGACCACCCCTGCTCCCACTGTTATGAGTCCCACAAGAAGACCAAGCTACACAACTGTACCTTATTTGCAGAGGGCCCAGGCTGGTTCCATGCAGGTTCCTTGGTAGTTTCATTTTCTGTGAGCTCCTAGGAGCACAGGTTAGTTGATTATGTGTATTTTATTGTGGTGTCCTTGCCCCTTTGGCTCCTACAGTTCTTCCTACCTTTCTTCAGCAGGATTCCCTGAGATTCACAGTGGATTTTATTCTCATCACCAGCTAATTTTAAAACAGGCGAAAGCAACAATGTAAGAGTTTGTCTGGAGAAGAAATATCATAGTAAAGCTGACAACTCAAATTCTATCCACTTAAGCTTCCTGGGCATTCAAGCAAAAGCATAAATTAGATATATTAGGAAGACAGAAAAGATGATCAAAACTGATTTATGTGAAATATTATACCTCTGTTCTTGTGGTACCTTAATATAATCATTGTGTCTCATATCACTAATAGCACGTACCAAATGTCAGAGTACTCTTGTTGAATATACATGGGTCAGGAAATTTCGATATAAGGCAATTTTGGAAGATAGCTTCCACTGATCTAGATTCTTGGAAAACAGCATAATAAAAGATGCTACATGAGAATCTAGCAAACATCAGTTAGAAAATGAGGACAAGGAGAGTTACTGGAAGAATGTGTTCAAATCTGGTGTGAGAGATTGAAAATTACCTAGGGTCATTAGAAAATTTGTACCTCATTCTGTTGCCATAAAGTACAATGAGTCTTCCTCTGTCTCATCAGCCAGCTCTCAAATAATGACACAGAGACACCTTATTATGAAATCTCAGCCTATACTTAGGCTTGTTTCTAACTAGCTCCCTTTTTTTTCCAAAAATATCTTGAGCTAGTGTCATATCGTTATTTGGGAAAAAAATGAAAATAGAGATAAATACTCTCTCCACAAATATTTGAATATTTTGGTCATATTTCTTTCTCTCTCATATACTCCCCTTCCCTACCCACAGAATTTCACCTTATTTTTCTCTTTCTAAACAAAATAAAACATAACAGTAAACATAACAGTAAAAGAACACCAGGTGAAAATAACAACAACCAAAAAAAAGCACACGAAAACCATGAAGTCCTATTTTGTATTAGTCAATTACTCCTGAGCATAAGGCCTACCCTGGAGTGTGGTTCATATCCTCAGTGTTACTGTGCTGGTGAAGACTTATCTTTCCTCTCCCAGCAGCTATTAATTGAAAACATGCTTTTAGTAAAAGGTGATAGCTATAGTCTCTGTGAGTTCATACATGTATCAACCATTTTGTATTTGAAAAATGATCTTTGTTTGGAGTTTTCCACCACCTCTAGCTCCTACATTCTTTTTGCCTGCTCTTTTGCATAAATCTCTGAGTTTTGAGGGGAAGAGTGATAAAGACATTCTATTTTTTTTTTGTTCTTTTTTATTTCTTTTCTTTTAAAAAAAAACACATCTTTATTTTACATACCAATCCCAGTTCCCACTCTTCCCCTCCTCCTGTTCTCTCAACTTTTGCCCCCACTCCACCCCCATCCACTCCTCAGAGATGGTAAGGCACATTGCTTTGAGGAAGGATCAAGTCCCTCCCTACTATATCTAGGATGAGCAAGTCTTTCCTCCAAAAAGAATGAGTTCCAAAGGGCCAGTACGAGCAGTAGGAATAAATCCTAATCCTACTGCTAGTGGCCCTGCAGTCTGCCCCATCAACTATCACCCATACCTTGTCACCGGAGGGCCTAGTTTGATCCTATGCTGGTTCCTTTTTTGTCCAGCCAGAGTTATTGTCACTGGTGTCTTGTCTTTTTTTTTTTTTTTTTTCTGAGAACTCTTATATTTAAGCAGGTAAAAGTCACCTGCTAACTTTAGAAGTCTGTTTGGACTTTATGATCAAACTCTCTCCATGGCATAAGTCATGAGGATTCTGTAGCCATCAAACTTTAGCCTGTCTCATCCAATCTCAGATCTGTTCCCATGCAGAGGGATCAGCATACATGTCACCTGCCCTGTAGTATTTCCTGGCTTCCTCCCTCAAGTCTACAGCCAGGATCCTCAGGAGGTCTCTCCCTATCTAATCTCATCTTTATTAATTTTGAGGAAATTCATAGCTTTTGTTTCCTATTTTTGAAAAAAATAAGGCATAACCTCCCCCCCAATGCAACATATTTTCTGACATCCATTTAAACTTAAAATTAAAACATCCTTAAAATATATAAACTGGTTTAATTCAGTAGACTTTTCTACAATCCAGCATCTCTCAATAGTTGCCACTTTTTTGTTCATTATCATTTAAAAAGGTCAAAGTCATCAAAGCATCATAGATGAGGATTCATGTTACACAGAAGGGGTCTGCTTATTTGTCCCAGCTGCCCGGCTAGCTTAGCCCCAAAATAATCACACAGGAACTGTATTAATTAAAACACTGCTTGGCCCATTGGCTCTAGCTTCTTATTGGCTAACTCTTATATTATTTTAACCCATTTCTATTAATCTATATATCACTATATGACAGTGTCTTACAGGGTAAAATTCACAGTATCTGTTTCTGGCGGTTCCAAGGCATCTCTCTGATTTCATCTTCTTCCTCCCAGAATTCAGTTCCTTCTTCCCCACCTACCTAAGTCCTGGCCTATCAACAGTCCAAGGCAGTTTCTTTATTCATTAATGGTAATGACAGCACACAGCGGGAACTCCAATATCAGATGCAGACTCCTTGTGTATTTTCCATATGTGGCTTTTTTGGAGGGTGGGGGGCATTATTTACTCTCTCTTTAAAGACTTTAATATTACCTTTAAATTATTTTAATGACAGTGTATATCCATTTTCTTTTCTTTCTTTAACCTTTAAGCACATTTTTAAGCATACCCTACCTGTTCAGAAGTTTTCTCATTCTTGACATAACTTTACTAAGTACCTGCAGTATTCTCTGACACTGTGAGCCAATCCCTCACCTGCTAGACCCTTTGTTGTGTGGCTAGCTTATGGCACTGGAAGCTGGTTCTCCCCACTTGGTTCCTTGAGAGACTAGCCTCATGTCAGAGGTACCAGGGGGAGTCACATTTACTGCCCAGCTCTGTGTAGCTGCTTAATCCACTTTCTGGAGTCCCCATGGACAGAGAGGCCCAGGCAGTGACTGCAGTGGCACCAGCTGACATGACTTCTCTGTGTTCGTGGCAAAGTATGGGAGTGCCAAGTGTAGTAAGCTTTTCATCTGCGACAAGCTCATAATAAAACAGAGGCTTATTATTCACTATAAAAAGTTGGTCTTTAGGCTGGGCGATGATGGCGCACGCCTTTAATCCCAGCTCTCGGGAGGCAGAGGCAGGCGGATCTCTGTGAGTTCGAGACCAGCCTGGTCTACAGAGCTAGTTCCAGGATAGGCTCCAAAGCCACAGAGAAACCCTGTCTCGAAAAACAAAAACAAAAACAAAAAAACAAAAAACAAAAAAAGTTGGTCTTTGACTTAGTCTTGTTCTACTATTTCTTATAACAAATTAATCCACTTCTATTAATCTATGTTCTGCCATGTGATTTTTTTTTACCTCTGTTTCATTATGTTTGACTCCCTGATGTTCTTACCAGGTCTCCTTTCTGCCTCAATTATCTACTCTTTCTATCCCTCTTGCCTAGCTATTGACCCTTAAGAATTTTATTAAACCAATCACAGTAACACATCTCCCAGTATACAAATATTACTCCACAATGGAGCACTCTGAATGATTTTTATTGGATAGCAGTTTGCTACACCATGATTTCAATGAGAGGAACATGGAGCATGTCATGTTACTTTATTAAGTATAATATATTTAAACATTTGTCTATAGGTATTAATATCAATAAAATTGATTTATGGCTGATTAGAAACACTTTCCTTCTTCAAAACTAAGCCAAAATCTCTTTTAGTGTCTTTCTTTGTTTAGAGCTCTTAGGAAATTTATGTAAATTAAATACATTGCCTTTGTCTTCATAGCTATAAAGAATTTATTTGTGGTATAGAACATTTCCTCCTTTGGACAAATACTTGCTCAGTCATGTTCATTGTCACTTTAGTTACAATAGTTAGGAAATGGGAAAATAGCCACTTAAATATTTTTCAACTGGGCAATACAAAATGAAAACGAGGTACATATGCACTAATCTGCTGCCAACTTGTTATAGATGTAGCATTTCTACACTCTGAAACTTTTTGTACAAATGTACAGTGAACATATTTAAAAAGTCAAACTGTAACTTATGAGTTGATTTCTGCAAATGCATGCCAACATAAATTCATGAACAAAATATGAACTTTTTAAATTCTTCATAAGATATTTATATATTCTTTGTCCCAGTGAAGAAATAATTCAATAAGATAAGAAAATGGTTAGTTGAGAAAAGTTTAGATTAAAGATGAACTGGTCACTTAGAAAAATTAAAGATTTCGCATACTTTTACAAGGAATGGTGACCATGAAGGTGTTAGTATGTGATAGTCAATTTACTTTTTATGCGAAGATCATAATGAATTTAGGAGTAATGAGCAAGGGCACATCTAACATGTTTGTGGAAGAATATCACATGTACACGAGGAGCAAAAACTGGAACCCATTTAGTCTTGTTTAATACTCAAGGTTTGTTTATGCTCGGGGTGCACATATTCTTATTGTGTTCTTTAAGAGTATATTATTGTACTATATTTTTAAAGAAAAATCCTTTATCAATTAACTAATACTCATACGTAAGAGGCTTACTCTTATTAGATACTAATTTCTCAGTGTTGAAAAATACATTATTAAATTCTCCTGTTTTTTGATTCTTTTATTTATTTTATTCAGTCCTTCAAGCTTTTGAATACTTGGTTAAATGCACTTATAATAAGTGCACTGGCCTCTTAGTCTCTCAGGTATATGACTTAATGCACAAATTTAAGTATACAGCTTAACTTTTTTCTTTAACTTGATAAAATGAATATCAAAGTTGCCAATTTCTATTCACATGTTGAGCAATTATTAATGGCAGCATAATGTTCATCATTGGTTCTGTCTTAAAGGGTAAGTATAGTAAATGCAGCTCAACAATTTTTTATTTTATTTTAACAATTTTTTTCTGACCTTTTCCTCTTCACTTAGATTTGTTCCTGTTTAACTGTAGCCACGTCACATTTCCCATCACTAGCACCCTAAGATACAAGTTTATATTTCTGAATAATGTAGTAAAAATAGGAATGTTGCACGGGTCCATATGTCTTGAAATACTTCATTTAAAGATCTAAAAGTTTGTACTAAACCTTTGAATGTTTTGCTAACTAAATATGATTAGCCAGACTGACTACTCGCTAAGTATTTTTAAAGATATATTTTCCATTTTTGAATATTTTTATGGGAATATGTAATAGTGTTCTATGTCTCATCATTTTCTTTCTGAGATGATTTGGGATCCCTCTGTACTGAACGTTCAGCTATTTGTCAATGCAGACTGATTTTGGACACTCACTGGATATGCGCTAGCTATTCTAGCTAGTTCTGTGTAGACAACTAACACTGTAGCTCTTCACCTATGAAGACGGCTAACTGACACTCACTGGACATGCGCAGGTGCTCTGACTTGTTTTACTAGTATCAAAAACTGAGCAAAATGGTGCTTACTTTTGAGATTCTCTGAATCAGCCAGCTTGGAGATTCAGGTTCCTGTCTTCCAGGCCAGCCTAGAATACTCAGTGTAAAAAAGAAATATCCTAGTCAGTAGCATGTTTCCCTTTGTCCTGGATTCAATCTATAGTACCCTTGTGGGAAATCAGGGGAGAAGGTTCTACATATGGAAATGGAAAAGAAAGGAAGAAAACTAACAGGATAGTTGTTTGAACTTGCTGGTAGAGTTCAATAACTTATCCAATGTAACTTATTTTAGTAGTACATTTAAAAATAAACCTTAAAACTTCGTAAGTACAATTGTGGAATGCAAGGAAATTTTCATTACCCTAGTAACTGTATCACTAAATTATTATATAAAGATATTTCTGATGGGGGATAATATAGTATAATACTTAAACACTCATTTAAAAGTTGAATTGCTACTTGTCTCTGTGATGGTAGTAGTGTTTTAACACTGATTAAAGCAGATTGGATCTTTTTGGTTTCAAAGTAATCTATTTTACTTTAAAAAGATTTGGCTATGATGCTTTTTTTAATCACATTATATGTTACTGTAAATAAAAGATATGTCCTATATTTCAATTTCATAATGCTCAGCATTTTGGTTGTTTGGCA
The DNA here is from genome assembly GCF_014885135.2 of Alexandromys fortis. Lineage (NCBI taxonomy): Eukaryota > Metazoa > Chordata > Mammalia > Rodentia > Cricetidae > Alexandromys > Alexandromys fortis. The sequence goes on along the minus strand of NW_026068055.1, from coordinate 1,910,690 downwards.
AAAATAAAATCTTCTGAGTTCATCTTCAGACATCAGTTCCGTAAAAGTTGCCTCATCTGCCTGGAAAGCATGGGCTGTTGTTATTACTGTTTTGTTTGTTTTTGCCTCGGTTAGAGAAAAGGTTAATTGAAAGACAAACAACAATAAGTATATTGGAGGTGAGGATGGACTTGGGTACCTGTCCTTGGAATCACCGAGAGTGATGACTGTGAGGTGGCGGAAGAGAGAGGAGCGAGCAGTGAAACAAAGTAGGAAAGGAAGATAGTACAATTGCACTGCCCGGTGAAAAGTCTGCAGTGTGTTTTCTGGGGCTGTGGTTAGCTTTAGTAACTCAGTGTTCTGTAATTAGCTATGGGACAGTTTATTTTAGTATTAACAGATAATTTGGGATTATGTGTTAGCAATGAAGCAGTTAATGCTTTGAAGTGACTCTGGGCTCTTCTGTATTAATAAAAAAGACATTATCCTGAAGAAAATCATCTGAATCCTGCAGTTCAAAAACCACTGATAGTTAGTTGATGACTTTATGTTACACAATTCATGGCTGCAAATTTTATGCACGGGGGGAGGTTACTTGTTCTTCCTTTCTTCTTTCCTTCTTTCCCTCCTTCCCTCCTACCCTCCTTCCCTGCTTCCCTCCCTCCCTCCTTCCCTCCTTCCTTCCTTCCTTCTTTTTGTTTTTAGAAGCTATTTTAACAGTGAAACTGAGAGTTCCACAAAAACAGTATAATCATCATGGTCATTTTCCATGGAAGCACTTTTTGGTCTGTTTCTCTCAAATACTGTAATCATCTGATGATAGCATTCTTGCTTATTTTCAATACATTTCTATAACATCATATTTTAAAAATTTGTTAATAGATTCATATGACTTAATACTGAAAGAATTAGGGAACATGAAACATAAAAGACAGGTTCTATTTTCCACTGAAATCATATAACAACAACATTCAAGGATTCTGACAAAACACAAACAACTGGACTCTGTCTGTACAGCAACAAATGATAATATCCCATTACTGGAATTTATGGTACAATGAGTCAGAAAAGTGACGGAGGCTGCTGTTTGTTATATGGCTGCACAGACCTGAAATAATCACACAGAAACTGTATTAACTAAAATATTGCTCAGCCTATTAGCTCAGGCTTCTTATTATCTGACTCTTACATTTTAAATAAACCAATTCCTATTATTTTCTATTTTACTGTGAGGCTTGTGATTTAGTGGTAAGCCCCCGGGGCATCTATCTCCTTAGGCATCTACTTGGTATCTCCCTGACTCGCCTTCTTTTCTCCTCTATCTCTGCTTGAAATTTATGCCTTACTCTATTCTGTGTTGTCATAGGCTCAAAGCAACTTTTTTATTACCCAATGCTAATAAAACATTCATAGCATACAGAAGGGAATCCCACATCAGGTAGATGGCCCTAAGTTCATAAAAATGCAATATCCAGCATTGCCTTCCCAATCACCACAACATCGCATGCAACAATAGGGAGACATAAATAATTTACTGTAAATCACTTATGGAGAAGACAGGTAGTTAAACACTGTGTACTAAACATCACAATGACACTTTTTCTTGCCTCATTTATGTTTCATTCCTGAACTGTTAAAGCCTTAATGTTCAGGGTGATCTAGAGCTCAGCTGGTAAGGGTTCTTACTGCCAATCCTGATGACCTGAATCAGAACCCTGGGACCTAAACGATAGAAGAGAGCTAACTCTAGCAAGCTGTCCTTAACTTCCATAAACGGTCTCTTCATGTGTAGGCACATTACACACACACACACACACACACACACACACACACACTACAAGAACACAAAAACACTACAAGAACACAAACACACTAAAAGCACACACACATTCATACATATACACACACACTAAAAATACATACATTCATACACATGCATACATGCACACATACTAAAATGTAATAAAAAACTTTTTAGAGATGCTTTGTTAAGATTTTTTGAGGGTTTTAATAAACTTTTACTATAATCACATCACAGTAGTCTAGAAATCCAGACATACTCTTGTAATATAAATGTATCCTGTCTCTATCAGATTCATGTTCTGAAACAGAATTAAAAATCCTACTGTTTTTCCTAACATCCAAGATTTGTAATTTTACTCTTAAAGTCATAAAAGTTGCCTCAGTACTGCTGTTCACAGTATATAAAGAATCCTAGTGACTTGCTTTACAGTAAAGTTTAGCATCCATCAAACTCTTATGAGATAGTTTATTAAGTCTTCCTTGTATAAAATACTACATGTTGGTGAGGCTTTATGGGTGTAGCTTCTGATATCGCTAGGAGACACAGTGTCACACCAAATTGTCTAATACTCTTGTCCTTAACAATTTTTCTGCAAGAATCCCAAATTTTACCAAATGACCAACCTAGTAACAAGTAACATTATGCAGACTGTGCCCGATGTATTTATAAACATATATTAATATGCAGTAATACCATGTGAAAATACGGGCCATGAAATTGAGATGAAGCAAGGTGGGGTATGTGAGAGGATTTGAAGGGAGGAGAGGATAAAAATTATGTAATTTTATTTTACTCTAAACAGAAATAAATAATATTTTTCATTTTACTTGTACATGTTAGGCATGAGGAGACTTTTTTAATTTGACTTTTGGATTTACAAAGAATAAGATTTTAATGCCCTAATACAACCTTCATAATTTCAAACTACACTAAAATGGAAAAAACCTGAATACTGAGAAGGAGTTACTCTCTTTTTATGAGAAAAACTTCAAAATTCAAAATTTCTGGATATAGAATCTGCCTTGATTTTTTTTTTTGTGTGTGTGTGTGTGTGTGTGTGTGTGTGTGTGTGTGTGTCCACTAACCTGGTTCTTTCTTGGTGTCACATCACACAGCCAGCTAGGCACCCTCTGATATGCATAGGTCTGTTTCTGGCATGTGGACCTGGAGGAGACAGCACTCCAAGCTCAAATCAGATCTGAGAAACTCTATTATCCGCCAGAGCTGCTTACAAATCTGTGCCGCTAACTGTACTCCTCAATATTGCGAGGCAGAATCCTCTCAGCCGAGGCTGTTGAGCCGGCTTACCAGAATCCCCTGTGGGGAATGCTCTTAATGAGTAGGTGTCACTTCTGTCCCTCCTGCAGAAGCTGAACACAGCCACCTCAATGCCTTCTGCTAGAATACAGAAAGTTTCCTGGCAGCCTGTCCTCAAGTACCTACATGTGAGGAATACAGAGAAGTAGGAGAAATGTGTGAGCCTGAAGTAACGGCTTGACTGTCTCTCCATGTTTATCTTCTGGGAACTGGTGGTATTACTATTTGGACAGGGCTGAAGGAATGCCTTATTTCCTCAGCAGACTCTGAACAAATTTGTTCTGCCCCAGAGCCTCGTTGAAAACCTCCTTGTGTTGAAAATATGACCATGTACCAAGCCACCTGGCCTCATTCTGAAAGCTCCGTTTTTCTCATGTCAGCAATTAATTTAAAACCCTTTTCTGTCTGAGAGTTTGAATTTTCAAAACTAACCGAACGTAGACTTAACAAAACAGACCTAGAAACAGACGCCTTTCTCATGGCATGAAAATGGCTGTACAGTCCTGAGAACTCTAGCTACTCTGTGTGTTGACTGATCCCTTCAAATCAGTTGTGTTGATATCCTTTTATTTAGGTGTGCAGATACCACTCAGTCATTTGGGTTTGCTAAAGGTTTATGATGCAAAATTATCATTCAAACTCAGACAGATGGAGCAGGAGACCAGCTTTGAAAATGGGAGACCCTCTGTGCTGGATGGTTTTCAACAGCTCTTGGTAATTCCTCTTGGTTGGGAGTGGGTAGGAGGTGAACATGGTGCATAGTGATTTGAGGAAGTGTTAAAAATTTCCTAGAGCTTGAAGGTAAGAATCTTATGTTTATTCATCATTCAGTAGTTCACTGCTTGTCTGAGTCAGTGGTTCTCAAACTTTACATAAAATCCACATGAAGATCTCTTTGTAAACAGGGCTCTCTCTTAGAGTTTTAAAATTGGTAGGTCAGAGGGCGACAAAGAATTCTAAGAGCAGATACCTCACATTCATTTTGACACTGATGATTTGATTGAAGTTCACTCTCAAGCAAGAGATACTTTCTTCAGTGTAGAGCTGTCTCTTCCATTGATAGAAGCAACTTCATTAAATACCTCAAGACTGTGGAAAGCAGGGCGCAGCACAGAAAAAGTGCCCCTGGTGTGAGGCATTTTAAAACAGTGAGTTGTAATGGGGCTCTACAAATCCAGGCTAGCTACTTCAGATCTGTTGGTGATTCCTTATGGTCAGCCTGACTATGTTCTTTCCCTCTTGGGAAGACCCATATTGGTACACAAACTGGTATACTCATGTTCAACCACTTTCAATAGATGTTTCTCGGCAACAGGAAGCTTTCAATAATTAAATCATAATTAAATAGTAAAAGGAGTGTAAAAATATCTGCAGCTCGCAAGACCTGCTTTAAATGTTTTATTGTTAGCTCTGCGATCACGTCTTTAAAGAAGAGGGTCCTATATTTTACGAGGCCAGAATATAACAAAAAATCATTTTGCACTTTAATTATTGAAGATAACTTTGGCATTTCCTCATATTTTAGGATGGCCTTATGTAACTTTCTGTTACAATTTGGCAACCAAGTAAGCTAAGTCCAACAGATGGAGAGAAGCCAGAAAAAGCAGGGAAAGGTCCTACTATACTGAAGAATTTAGGGGTTAAGTTTGGAAAGAATAAGAAAGTGAAATATAAAAAAGTAAACTGCCTCCAAAGTGTTAAAGTCTAAGACAGGGAAACTAACTTCACTCTCAATATTCATTAGGGTTTTTCAGTGTCTCCCTAACTCTGTCCAAACTAGAATTTTGAATGAATTCTTGCCCACCATCTTATTGTGAACACACAGCACAGTAACCAGCAAGAAGACATCTCTTTGTGCAGGCATATTTGAGAAAGTGGCCCATCTATTTACTTTCTGGATGAGAGTGTCTAGTGTGCAGTTGGAAAGGTAGGTTTTCCGCTCTGTACAGAGGGTAGACGTAGATTAATTAGCCAGATGCTGTTGCTTTAAAGAGGCGCTGGCCTTTCTCATCTCAGTATCTGCCACCATCCCCTCGTGAGTACTATGACCAGAACTAGTAGAAGGAAGTTTGGGAATTTCCATTCAAACAAGAAAAATTCAGAGCAAGTGGGGATCCTGGGATAAGGTGTCATGTTTTTCCTATTTCCATCTAGTCATTTTATAGACAACAAGCTTCCCCAAAAGAACCACTGTGCAGGGCTCACAGGAAGAAAATAACTGAACTTTGTGTTTATGAATAAGTGAGTCCATTTTCCATTAATGTTTTTGAGAACATATTTTTATATCATATATTGGCTACATTTTCCCCATGTGTTTATTCTTAATGTTGCTGTTGCTGCTTTCCTGGAATTGATATATTTAATTAAAATTGTAGCTGTTTGAGCCTAACATTGGTATACTTAATATAGATTGCTTCATTTTCTTATGATTTTGCTTCTTGGAAAAATAATCTAACTCACTCTCATGCACAAATAAGCTCATAGCTTTTGTACTTCTATTATGCTCTTAATGCTCCAACAGTTTGAAGCATTTTGCTGCAAGTTCATAAAATATGGGCCATTTTTTTAAGTTCTCACATTTAAACAACTCTGTTAAAGTTAGGTCTTCTTAGTTGATTGCTCTCATTACTGTGGTTAATAGATAAAATACTAAATTTAGAATTAAATGTGAATTTTTCTAGTTTAGCTTTCCTAACAGGAGCCCAGCCTGAGCCAGTATCTCTACATAATGATATTTTTCAAGCCTTATACCAAACCACAGTAATCTCATGGAACAAAAACTCCACAATTTAATGTAACTGCCTATGCATCTTAGACTTTCCCTTGGGAGGTGACTTAACCTAAATGGGAAAATTGTACACAAAATATAAAAGAGTTAATTATCTAATATGTTTTAGAATGCTTCCCTTGGTTTCTAATCTGCAGCAGATGAACTATTATTCATTGAGCACCTACTGTTTACAGTTTTTAAAACATATAGAAATGTCCTATGCTGACATAGAAATTGTTTGAATACAAACAATATTTCAAATTTTAATGGGAGACCTCATACTTCCTTGTATGTGCATTAGGGAAGGGAACCCATGATTTAGGGCAAGTAATAATCGTGTAGATAATTTATTCTGAGACATGTCATCTCATGGAAGCAAGCAAACCCAGTGAAGTCCCTTGACCTTTTTATGTGTCAGTGTTTTATCTGCAATTCATACAAATGGGTATTTTTATCCTTCCAGTCAAGGCAGTTTTCATTTTATAGCACCCATCCTTACATTGCAATTTGTTTTGTGTCTTTAGACTACATGTGACCAGTTCAATCTTTTTATTTTTCTCATGCATTTTAATAGTGTTTATAGATTATAGTTTTCAGCTATTAATGAGTTAACCACATCTAATGATTTTTTTCTTGCTGAAAATAGATTTTTAAATACTATTGACTCTAATTATAGATTCCCCCCTCATACTTCTCCAAGTTTTTCTCTACCTCTCTTCTCATTTGCATCCATACCCTTTCTGTCTCTCATTAGAAAACATACAGACATCTAAGGAATAATAATAAAATAAATCAAAGAAAATTAAATTGGAATAGGAAAAAGTCAAAGAAAAAGCACAAGATTGTTGCACACAGGAATTCCAAAGAAATACAAAACTAGAAACCATAATATATATGCAAAGTCCCATAAGATTTAAAAAAAAAAAGAAAAAAGTAAGAAAGAGAGAGAAAAAAGAAGAAAGGAACAAATTATGGAAGAAAAGAGAAATGGAAAAAGAAGAACCTTGACACAAGATTATGAGACAAAGAATGTCCAAAGATGCCATTGAGTTTGCTTTCTGTTAGCCATCTTTTGCTGGGCATACGAGGTTATGGCGATTACCAGGGTCAATACAGTTGTAGTTGCAGGATACAATGAATTTTGCAAGCCACAAACAGAACACAAGATTAATGCCTAAGACCAGTTGTCTTGTCAAGCTTCCATGCTTCCTTGACCACTGAGGGATCCTACAGAGAAACACAAAGCAGCCCGAATGCTTCACTGTCTGACGGAGTGCATCTCTCATAAGTCAGCAAGACCAAGCCAACTCCATGGTTCCCTGAAACTAATTCAAGTATAGTATCCATTTTTATCAGTTTAATATCTAACCATTTTTTTAAATAAATGAGAATCAAATCTGTGTAATAAAGAGATTCAGCATTAAAATTAAGTTTAGACGATATTGTGGAAATTGGTAATTGCTATAGTGAAAAGTGTGTGTGTTTGTGTGTCTGTGTACATATGTGCATGTGTCTATGTGTATATGTATATCTGTGTCTGTGTATGTTAATCTATGTGTGTGTCTATGTGTGTGTATGTGTATATGTGTATGTGTTTCTCTGTGAGTGTCTGTGTATATGTGTGTATTTGTATCTGTTTCTGGATGTGTATACCTGTGTGTATCTGTATGATTGGAAGATGGGAAAAGCTACTAACATAGCTGGGTGGTGGTGGTGCCTGCCTTTGATTACGGCACTTGAGAGGCAGAGTTAGGCAAATCTCTTCATAGAGAATTCGAGGTCAGCCTGGTCTATAGAGGGAATTCCAGGACAAGCTCCAAAGTTACACAGAGAAACCGTGTCTCAAAAAGCCAAAGAAAAAAGATGACTAACAATTTTTATTGTAATGAGAAAATAGTGCAATCTACAGTTCAATTTGTTCTCAAAAAGTGACAAGCATTATTTAATTCATCTAATTATAATAGTCCAAATGTGATTTTAATACTTGGTTAGAAGAAATCTACACTGCTTTTGAACCACAGGAACATGTGAAATGTAAACAGACTCCTCACTCATATCTCATCATAGAAATCCTAAGGCCGGATGACAGATGTGATAGACAGAATGTATGTGCTCAGTGGCGAGTGTGATGTAGCTTCTCTACACTCAGGACACTGATGAAATAATGGTGAAAAATAAAATATGTACTCATTTGAAATATTAAATTCTTGGAGATTTAAAAATGTTAAATACAAATATATTAAGGAGCAAAGCAGAAGTTAAAACTTACAAAAGATGTCATGAATGGATCATAAAATAATTTCTTAGTTTCCAACATTTACTCAGCAAGATTATTTGAAAACCATGTAGCCCGAGGCTGGGGAAATGACTCCACCGGGTGTGTGCCTGTCACACTACGACAATGTTATCACTTCAGTTACTAGTACTCATGGAAGTAGCTGGCATCGAGATTTATGGAAGAAGGAGACAATACTTCTATTTTTTGCTACTTTTAATGTCTTTGGTTGGGGTAACATAGGTTGTCTCTCTCATCCCTGTCTGTCCTGGAATTCACTATAGATAAGGCTGGCCTTAAACTTATAGAGATCCACCTGGCTCTGCCTCCAAGTGCTGGTATTAAAGGCATATGCCACCACCACTGCTTGACGACTTTTAATATATATTTATCAAGGTAGGAACTGTGAGGTTAGTTTGCTCATCAACACCAAGTAAACTAAGCCCTAAACACACACACAAATTCACACACCAGAGTCAGTTAGCACAGGATGCCCGTATCCTAATGTTTTGCTGGCTTCTTTTCTGCTCAGTCAGGGTTCTCAGAGAGTTATCACTACATCTTAGCCCCTAACTCTTAATCTCAGTCCCTAAAACACTTCTTCAGGTGTATTTGTTCAAATTTGTTCTAAATGTTAAGGGACTTTGGATATTTTGTTATTTATATTTTTGCTTAAGATGATCAGTTAAAACATGTTAAGTACAGTACCAACAAGTTCCTTGGAAGAAATTTATTTAATTATAAATTAATTTTCAATACAAAGATGGATAGGCAGTTGGGAGAATTAAAATATACTAATCTAGGGAGAATTTGCTACAGATTGCACTGCAGTTTTGTGTCCAGTGAGTTATTTTGAAGATTATGAAATATTGTAAGTTTGATGGTAGACACTAATTAATGTACCATAAACATATGTAAATAAAATAAACAAGTCATTTAATACCATTCCTAGAAAGTGCATTTAGACTAAATAATAAGGAAAAATGCCAGCTAAAAGTTAGAATGTTTACATGAAATTTTGAATTTTTGTAAAAATATTAAGTTGTCAAGACGAGCCTTGATACACAAGAATGTCGTGCTGTCTTCTACAACTGTCATGATCTGTCAGAGGGGCAAACAAAGACATTAGTCAGTTTTCCAGAGTCCCGCAGTGTGAGTGCAGATGTGAAGTTGTTTGCATAACAGAGCAATGATCTCCTGATTTTTTTCCTGTTTTCAGTAATGCCAAGTGCATTCCATGATGGCAGAAAACAATATCCTACACAGCTTGCCATACTTCACAGAACAGCACGTGTTTGTCTTGCAAAATTTTGTCATCATTTCCTACTTTCCTGAAATACCTTTCAAGATTTTCTTTCACAGTACTTTTTTTTCTGTATTGAAGGCTATTGCTCAAAAGCCTCACCAAAAATTTGTTTTCAGCCCCAACATTGAATGGAATAGAATACCCTGACAGTGGATCCTGGTAGCTACTTCATTAGCCTGTCTTTTATTTGCATATGACAAAGAATAATGAGGGATGGTCATAATGAGTGCATGAGGGTCTTCCTATCTATTCTTCAGTGTCCCTGATAGAGATGTGCGCATTAGAGAATTCTGGTTTTTTTGTTTGTTTGTTTGTTGGTTGGTTGGTTTTTTTCAGCTGGAGTAATTAGAGATTCTATTTTTATTTTGCCTTTCTGGATCTTTCAGCGAAGGGTTTGGTTATACCAACTTGAAGTTTTTCTCACTGTAACAGTCAGAGCAGTAGCAATCGTTTATTAAAACACTGTGTGATTCCTCATCTTCATTATTAGGCTAAATCTCAGAAGTAACATACATCTTCATGCACACATAACACACACACTTGTCTGTCATAAAAACCTTTTATGCTATCTGCAATGCCCACGTTACACCAACTACAGACCTACTGCCTCTTGGCACAGTGATCCAGAGGAGTTTCACAAAGTAGAGAGAAAGGAGCCTCCATCTAACCTTTCTTTCTCTTAGCAGACCAACTCCTCTGAGCTTATATAGAAAGTGCATGCCTTTTGGTAACACGTCTAGTTTATCAAGTGTGTGCGTGTCTGAGTCTCTGTGTGTGTTTCTGAGTGTGTGTGCTAACAAGGTGACCTCATTTTCTTTGTTTCTTTTATGTTTTGTTTGGAATTAGCATTTCTGAGGACATAGTGACATTAGTTTCTTGTGTACTCAGCGCTCTTCTTCAGTTTACACTCTGGTTTCCTAAGACGCAAATGAAACAGAGGCTTCACATGTTTGACTTCCTTTCCTCATTTATTTATTTAGGTTTCTAATGAGCCTTTTCAAGTTACCATATTGTTTAAATAAATAATTTATTCCATTTTTACACCAGTGATAAGAGGTAAGAAGGAAAAGGACCAGAAAATTACAAAATTCAGGACATGGTCTTAAGTCTCTATCTCAGATAGTCTCTGTCTCAGATGTTATCCATGAGTGATGGGGGAGAGTCTTCTGTTTTGTGTTAATTTCATTGGTTAAATAAAGAGACTGCCTCAGCCCTTTAATAGGACAGAAAATTAGGTAGGCGGAGTAAACAGAACAGAATGCTGGGAGAAAGTAGCTGAGTCAGGGAGTCACCATGATTCTCCCACTCCAGACAGACGCAGGTTAAGATCTTTCCTGGTAAGCCAGCTTGTGGTTCTACACAGAATACTAGAAATGGGTTAGATCAATATGTAAGAGCTAGCCAATAAGAGGCTGAAACTAATGGGCCAAGCAGTGTTTAAAAGAATACAGTTTCCGTGTAATTATTTTGGGTAAAGCTAGCCAGGTGGCAGGACGCAGCTCGCCGCTCCATACAACACATGAGAGTTCAGGACTACCTTAATGTGTGTGTGTATGTGTATGTGTGTGCACATATAGATGTATATATATATATTATACTTAATACACAAGCTGCAATGTAAAGCAAAGGTGACTTTTTGCCAGAATGTGAGTCTGTAGGTGACAGAGCAGATGAAGAAATATTAAGGACATCAAGAGTCAAAAGAGAGGAGATGCCGCAGCACAGAGAAAGTGCATAAGGAACAGGTGGAGAGTCAGACTGAAGTGCTTTTCCTTGCCAACGTTCCTGGTAGAGCCAGCAGAGCACAGCCCTGCTGGGGCGTTGCATCTGATGCATGCTGTGTAGTGAATGGGGTGTTTTCCTTTAAGTGGAAGTTTTACCAGGTGCAAGGAGTCACAAGGAGACCGCAGCAGTTCTGTTTAAACACATGCTCTTTTTCCACCACTTTATCCAAGGGGCGAACTAATTGGACACATATTGAAGGCTGACCAGTGCCCAGGCCACTGGAGGATAATTTAGTCACCCTTGCACCTACCACTTCAGAGCTTGTGTAATATCAATGATATTTAAGGGGAAAACATACATTTTTTTATTCTTGGGTCAACCTCATCAACAAATGTATTATTAATACTTCAGATTTTATGTCTTTTAAAAAATATATTAGTGAAGTTATACAAGTGTAGAATCCTGAATGTTAATTATTTCTCCCACAGTGAGAGGCTTTTTCAGTAATTTTCCCTTTTGCAATATTTCAAAAAAATTTTCATGTTTGTAGATAAAAAGCAATCTTTCTTAGTGTCAATAATGTAGTAGACCCCTGCATAATCCCAAAGGACACATTCCATTTGCACCTCCCAGCTCTCTGAAAGTGTGGTTGGTACTCATCTTGTCTATACTGTTTTCCCCTAAACAAACACACATTTGTTAGAATTTGCCCTATAAATTAGGTTCAGGAAAAGATTAACAACAATTAAATGGATGTAAAACAATTGCAACAATACTATAGTTAAATGTTTAATAATTATTTATTATATTTTGTAGTTAATGTTTTCAAATCCCAATTAACCACAGTAATGAAAGAAAAGAAAAAGAACTGGATAAGTTGGAGGCTACAGTTTAATTACATTACCAAGTTAGATTAAAATGCACAATTGCAACTCATGAAAATGCTCTCACACACACATGCACATGCACACACACACATATACACACACACACTGTCTTGGAAAAACAATGTCAGACTGAGCAGTTCAACTCAAAATCAGAAGAGGGTTTTGCTATCATGCAGAAGGCAGACATAGAGTGTGAGACTGTGTGGATGCACTGTGCGCACTGCCTGGATTTTTTTTGATGATTTAGATGACTCTGATGAGACCCTCCAACAACCAAGAAAACTAGTCAGTTCCACAAGGAAACTCATCAGTTCCACATAGTAAACACTGCTTCAGGGCTACACTGCTGCCCTAAACACCTATGGAGCCTTGCTAAAACCATATTCTGGGTGTTCTCTAAAACTGAAACATTCATAGTCGATGTTGATATTGTTCTGTATTGTTATACTGGACTATATTATATTATATTATATAATGTCATATTAATTACATTATATATGATGACGCAGGTAAAAAAAAGGAGTTTCAATACTTTATAACTTTTAAGTTAAACATTTTTCCAGAACTTTGGGTAGTAATGCATATATGTTTATTTTTTTAACCCTTCAAGTGATAGCTTCGCAATCCAAAGTGCAAGAAGATGATATTTACAACTGTCTACAAGATTCAATATTCCTATTATACAAACAATATAGATGCTTGCCTGGTTTTTTTTTTTCTTGTTTTGTTTTGTTTTCTTTTGCCTGAAGGTATTTTTGTTAACTGCTGCTAAACAGATCCCTCCTAGTGGGGGACTGTTTTCATGCTGACCAGTGAAAACAGTTATCTGAGGGAGGAACAATGCTGTTCTCTCTGTTGGCAAACTCAGCATTCTTTCTCTGATCACTATATATATGGCATTTCTTCCCTTCATTTACCAATTTTTCAACCAAACACTTTCTTTTCTTTTTTAACAATTTACCTTAATTTTAACACTGGCCTGAGTTAGTGTCTGCTACATAGTAAAGGCTCAGGAAAGATCACCTCCCTCTTCAGATGCCAGTCACAGGAAGTAATTTCTGACCAGCTAGCAATAAATCAGTCTCCCAATACCAGGAGCTTGGGTAAGAATGATTTACTAGGATAGCTCACAGAACTTTGGACAAACAATCATGTGTTTCAATTTATTGCAAAGGTTACTAGGAAGGATGCTGAAGAAAGGTCAGATGAAGGGACACTGGATGAAGTATGAGAGAAACTGTGCCGAGTGTTGAGTGTCCTTGCTCTCTCTACTATATCATTTCCCAGGAACCTATCCGGTGTCTTCTATAACCTAGGTGCTGTATTTAGATGTTTAATGCAAGCTTTTTATATAAACATAAATGATGACACCACTGACCTGCGAAGTCAACTAAACTTTAAGCCTCTCTTGCTTCCTTGAGGGTGTAAGTTAAGACTGAAAATTCCCTATCTCTGATGACATGGATGGTTCCCTTGGCAACCAGATCCTAACTTGAAAATGAGCCTACAAAGAATAACTTTATCAAGGCAAAAGACGTTTTTATCATCAAGGCTGTTAGAGGGGATTTAGGAGTTCTGTGGCAGAGGTTTCAATGACTCAGGAAATAACAAAGAATTTTCTCCCTGGGGGTTGGAGACTTGGCGCAGTGAGAAACAGATATATACTGTTCTTCTGAAGTGCAGAGCTAGGTTGCCAGTTCCATTTGGGATGACTAATGCCTGCTAAGGACAGTTCCTGATGAGCAAACACCCTCTTTGTCTTTCTTAGGCAATTGCACAGGCACACACATACACATAATTAAATATATGTTCTTTTAAGTTCTGTCTGTGTCAAGAACATGGTCAGTGACTAAATATAAAGACATATATTCTCCTAGAACCCGTACCTAGAAGGATTTCAAAGTTCTATTTCAGTAATCTTTCGATCTTTATTGAATATTGTATGGTATGAGTGTAAAGATGAAAATATAATGATAATTTTTATTATTTAGATGTCCTTTCTGTATTTTTTCAAAATAATAATTAAAATTAACATTTTAATTCAATATGGAGAGAATTTATATGCAGAAGTAAAATATTTGATTGTAATATTTTTTTCATTTGAACAAAAATTTAAGTATTTCTGGAAATAAAAACATTTCCAACTTGGTCTCTCTTATCCTGCAGTTTCTTTTGCCTTAAGTTAAATGTCATATCCCTCACTCATAGCCATAATACATTTTCTTTCTATTATCTTTTGAATAACTTTTTTATTTCCTATATTTAGAAATAGGCACTATTTTAGCAGTCTTCTGAGCATCATTGAAATCTTATAAAAACAAGAATTGGAAATACAGTGCCACCAAATAAATTGTTATGACATCGGTATTTGCACCACAAGTCACCAATGTGTTAGGCCCAACGTGGACCACCCTCAAATGCTAGTGCCAGTGCTAGTGTGCAAGTTTACAGTTTGGACTATGACAGGGTAAACAGAGATTACTGGTGAATAGGTGACAGCTTACATTCTGCACCTTTCAAAAAATGATGTTTGGAAAAGCCATTACTTCCCTATTACCATATACCCTTAACACATATCACCATCACCAAATACCAATAACATATATTACCATCTCCATATACCTAAAACACACATCACCATCACATGTACCCATAACATATGTCACCATGGCCAATAACATACATCACCAAATACCCATAACACATAGCATCATCACCATATACTCATAACACATAGCCAAACCTCACCTCACCTCCCCACTGCTACTCTAAACTTCTATATAGCCCTGGCTTACATGCCTTTCTCTCTGCAGCTACACAACTCACTTATAAGTGGCAAGGCTTACCCTGTTTTCCTGATACTCTCTCTGTTTTGAGAGGAAGCCATGGCAACTTTGGACTCCCCCCATTGCCTCTGGCTATTCTATCTCTGCTGCCTGACAAAAAAAACCATGTAAAAGTTTCGTATGTCAAATAAACCTTTCACCCTATGGAGTAGCTTCCTTCAGAGGTTTCACTGAGCCCTCGCTTACACCATGCAGGATGCATGCATTCTCATTAAAAACTAAAGCAAAAAAAAAGAAAGAAAAAAAAAAAAAGAATTAGAGAATGCTTAAGAACCTCTGCTGTTCTTACAGATGATTTGGTTCCCGGTGTTTACATCTCTTGTTTCCTAACTGTCTTTAACTCCAACATTAAGAAATCTGATGTCTCTTCTAACCTCAGTAGACAAATATAGAGACATACCCTCCATATACACATATATATGATACAATTTTTAAAATGTAAAAGAAATAATTATCAATAAGTTGTAGTTTAAACAAATCATGTGGTTTGGTACAAAATTTTGAATATATATTCATATACTAATTGTTCCTTAAAGGAACATTATTGCATATTGTATTTGCATAGGAGTCCAATGTAGATGCACTTCTAAAACATCTACCAACAAGCTACTGCCTTTATGTCCAAGGAAAGGCACCTAAGTGATTTTTCTAAAAATGATTTCTGAATCAAACATTTTTTTCCAACTGATATTTGCTTGTAAGTGATCCCTAGAGCTACAATGATAAAAAAAAAATATTTCTTTGTTTATATTTTAAGTATAAAAGCATTTAAAATAAATGAAAGAGAGTCTAGCTGGTTCTTTGTTCTCTGGCCTTTTTCAACCATTTCTCATAGATAATCTTCATTCATTTCTGACTTATCACAAACTCAGGAACTCCATAGTCACCACATTTGGCCTGGAGCCTGGTAGGATACCTGTGTCTTCCTTTTCTGTCTTCCATTCTGGACTATTCAGTGTACCATTTGATGTGCTGTGCTGCCTCTACTCTGTCTTAGCTGCTTCTCCAGGCCATGTCCATCCTCTTGGAAATTGGCCTTCTAGTACAAATCCAGGGTCCTCTTAATTCTTTCTTGCTGTCCACTTCACACATTCCTGCCAACCCCTTTTCATTCCTCATGATTCTCAAGAACCCACAGAAACATGGTATTTCAGGAATCCCTTAGCTCCCCACTTAGTTAGCACCCAGGCAGGCTGCCTATAGCATTCTTCTTCTCCATTCTGAACTCTTGGAAATACTGTTAGACTTACTATTGTGGCCGGTCTACCTCAGCCCTTTCTCCTAGTCTCCCTTCAATCATTTCAGGTTCCTTCCTGCCACCCTTGGCAGAACCAGGATATACTTAATTTGTCATCATGGAAACGAATCCCATGTACTGTTTAAGATAATTCCAAAAATAGTTTAACTTTATTTCCTGCTAACCCAATGCATCAGTGGCTTCAAGGGCTAAACTCATAAATTCTAGGACTAGTAGAAGTCTGAACCCCAAAACCCAGAGTCATAAACCTGAAAACCAAGCATTGTTTTTCTTTCTGGTCCACAGCCTAAAGCTTAGGGTAACAATAATCATAGAATCAACTACCTACACAACAAAGACAAGACCAAATAGCTACACCAACAAACAATTAAAGGCTATCACACTAGTACCTAGATCCAACACACAAATACAATTAGACAATATGCCTAATCCAGAAGCCAGCAAATTCTGAGAAAATTAAATAGGAAAAACAGCACAAAATATAAGCTTAAAATTTAACGAAGAAATTTAATTCCCCACACACACCAATGAAATAAAACTTGAAATGAAAATCTCAGAAAGTCAAACAAAATCTCAGAGGTAAGCTTCACCAAGAAATTAAAAGACATGGAAAATATAATTTCACATCTTGAAGACAGAGTTGAAAAGATCAATAGTTCAGTCAAAAGAAATGGTAACTCTAAAAATATCTAGGCATAAAACATCCAGGAAATCTGGGATGTGATGAAAAGATTAAACCTATGAATAATAGGTATAGAAGAATGAATCCAGTAAAAAGGCAGAGAAAACATTTTTAATAAGATTATCGTAGAAAATTCCTGGAAGGAATTTAAAGAAGGAGATGTCTTACAAGAAGTATACATAACACAAAAGCAGAAAGGACCAGAAAGAACACTGTCCATGAGACATAATAATCAAAACATCAAAGGTACAGGGTAAAAGAAGGATATTAAAGGCTGAAAGAAAAATGTCTGTCTTTTATAAAGGCAGGAGTCGCTGGTCTGGTTCCAGGCCTCTGGTTTCTGCTACAGTATTGATTCTGGGCCCTCTTTGGGACCCCTCTTGGATATCCTGTTGTTGCTGTTGTCATGGAAATCCTGAAGCTTTAGATCTGCAAGTCTGAACCCTTCATTTGCTCCAAGAGTTCAGAGAAAAAGTGGATGTTGGGATGAGTTAACTTATAGCCCTGGTTCTGGACATTCTGCCGGAACCAGAGACCTCTGTGGGTCTAGGCATGAGTCTGGGACCACAGAGGGAGTAAGCCTGAGCCAAAAGGCCCAAGGCAGCAACCTCAGCAGAAAGCAACCTCCGTGGGCCCAAATGACCCCTGGTATTGCAAAGCCTTTAAACCCTGGGAACACAGAGCAACTCCCAGGAACACAAAGTGACCAACGGGATGACTGAAACTGTGGCCCTGACTATACTATGAGGAGCAACTGTCTGAGCCTTGGATCCACTGGCACCTGGAAGATTGATGACCAGAGTCACAGACAGCCCCAGCTACACCAATCAGAGAAAAGATGGGTAGACGAGGTAAGAACACATGCAACACTGCAAAGACCAAGACAACACCATTAAAATACTAGTAGCCCTAAAAGACAAAACTTGAACAAGCACATACAGATGAAGCAGATCAAAATGCCCTAAAAAAATAACTTTAGGAGAATGTTTGTTTGAGGCCCTTAAAGAGGAAATGGAAAATTCCTTCAAAGAAATGGAGGAAAGGACGAACAAAAATTGGAAGACATCAACAAATCCCTTACAGAAAACCAAGAAAAAGTAATGAAACATATGAAAGAAACTATTCAAGACTTGAAACCTGAAATAGAGACAATAAAGAAAACACAAGCCTAGAGAATTACAAGGCCATTTTCTTTCAAACTACCTCAGATGTAAAATTAGTAAATATATTTTCCTATTCGGTAGGTTGTTGAATTGTGTGACTGATGGTGTCCTTTCCTGTACATAAGTTTTTCAGCTTTATATGGTAGCATTTATTAATTATTGGGCTTAATGTCTGTGCTCTCGGTGTCCTGCTCAGAAAGTCCTTTCCTGTGTCAATTAGTTCATCACAATTCCCCACTTTTTTGTTTTATCAGACTCAGGGTATTTTGTCTTATGTTTAAACTGTTGATACATTTGAAGTTGAGTATTGTGCAGGTTGATAAATATTGATTAATTTACATTCTCCCGAACACAGTCATCAGTTTGACTAGCGCTATTTATTACAGATGCTATCTTTATCTGACTACTTTTGGTTTCTTTATCAAAAATCAGTGCGTGGATTTATGTCTGTGTCTTCAGTTCAATTCCATAAATCAACATGTCTGATTTTAGACCAGTACCATGTTCTTTTGGTTACTATAGCTCTGTAGTACAGAGTAAGATACTTTTTCATTAATACTAGATTCCTACTCTTTCCCACCTCCCTCGTCATTCCCCAAGGCAAGACTGGTTATGCCCTGCCACCCAAACTTCTTTAGCCATAATGGCCATCCCAGGCCACTCCAGGCAAAAGAATGGCCAGGCCCTGTCCTATAAAAGAAAAACAGGCCTAAGATCAGGCCACACAATCCCTCCATTCCCAGGTCACATAGGAAAGCTGTGCCTTTCCCCCAAGGAGCCTTATATAAAGACATCTTCCTGCTCAGTTCTTTGCAGCTCCTTGCCCAAGCAGAGGCTGCCACCCTGCTAGATTCTTTCTTCTCAATAAACCACTTGTGTGAGGTTTGCTGTGTAGTGTGACAGGGTATTCCTTGCTCCTGACTGCTAGGACACCTTTTCTTTCAGAGCTGTGAAGTTTGTAAGTAACTTATTGGAAAGCATTTGCTTTAGATCTGAAATTCATGTGTACTCATGGAATGCATTCCATTCTGTGCTATTTCACATATGGTTATTTTTTTGAGTTCAAGTAAGTTCAGTTCAACATTCATGACACATAAAATATAGTAAGTTCACTGTGTGAGAGCTACCAAAGACACAAACGTACACACACACAGACGCAAACTAGAAAACTAGAAAAGCATACAAAGTCTATGTGTGCAGAGACAGGTGTGTGTGTTGTGTGTGTGTGTTTGTGTTGCTAGGAAACAAACTGTGAACCTGTCATATGCTGGATAATTATTCTACTGCTGAATTATACCCCATTTTTCTGTATTTTATTTCTTCATTCTTCTGGGGGATTCTCTTCACACCTCTCCTCCTCTTTGCCAATATAAAATTTTCAATTTTCCATGAGCACAGATACTTTCTTTTTTAAGGCAACATACTTAGAAATAAAGTTTCTTGGTTTTATTAACAATAAAATACGGCAAACTTACACATTCACCATGAGCAACCTCACAATTTCTGAATATTCTGGTTTTCTCTTCTCCTATCTCACATGTGTTTTTTTATATTTATTTAATTTGTATTTTGTTTAAAAGAAGTACATATTCAGTTATGGTCATTCCTTTCACCTTGATTACTTTTATTTATTTTAACATCATTTATTTCATTAAATTTGCATTCTTTTTCTTTGAGAATTATGTGCATGCAAATAATATGTGGATATTTGAATGAACCCTGAGCAATGTGTTTGTGTCTGGTTTTTTTTTTTTTAATGCTTCTTTAACAATATTAGTTGTCCACACATTGCTTGGACAGGGAATCCTCAAAGCCCATCCGGGAAGCTCACCGTGTTATATTATTTCCATGAAATTATATATTCTTTCCCACCTTTCACTTACTAACATTATAGACAGTGGCATCAAACATAATCGCTGTCAATGAATCATCTCTAACACGCACATTTAGGAGCAAAACAAGAGCACACTGTTCGTTTTTAAATTCCCCTAATGAAGCTGTAATGATAACTGACTTAATCAACTGTCGGTCCCTGTTAGGGCTCTCACACTCTGTGTGAGGCAATGGGAATTGTAAAACCATGCTCTGCTTAGTGCCGAAATTTGATATCACCAGCTAATACACTGTGTGGTTCAATGATTTTTTTATATGAACTCCCCTCCCTCATGATTGCAGCAACAGGTTTATGTAAGAGAACAATTATCAGATAAACTATAGCCGTCATTCCTAGCTATTTGCCAGAGATTCTCCACACCAGGGAAAATGGCTGACTGTATTTACTGATAGAAAATCGGAAATTTCAAGTTCAAATTAGTGTTAAAAACTTCATAAGCAAATGTGATTTTGACAGCTTGTAACCAACAGAAATTTTCTTTTGATAAAATTGGTTTCGATATTAATTAATATGACTCTTTTGAAATTAATATCAACTGTCATCACTTAGAGAATCAACATAGCTTAGTGATCCAGAATGTTAGAAACTATCAATGCACAATTTTACAAATGGCACATGAGGAAATGAACTCTCTAAAGCATACAACAATCCACAGACTTTAGCAAACCAGATAAGAAAAATTCAATCGGAGAATTTGTATTTCACACAGCAAGTGAAACTTAAGAAGTTACTTTCACCGAAATTTAAACAGATATCCCAAGCACTGATTTGATATCAAAAAATATTTAGAATTTCTTAATAGCTTATTAAACTATGGCTTCCTTGTACAGCTCTAAAAAGCTTTATTTTTTTCATATATCTCAGACAATATAGTACATTCCTATAGATTCAAAGTGGAAGTAAGAGAGAAGCCTTTCCAAGTCATATCTGAAAGAAATTTAGAAAATTATAAACCATTGGGTGGTGGTGATAAACACCTTTAATCTCAGCGCTCAGAAGGCAAAGGCAGATTGGTTTCTGTGATTTCAAGGCCAGCCTGGTCTACAGAGTGAGTTCCAGGACAGGCTTCAGAGATACACAGAAAAACCCTGTCTTGAAAAAAATAAACAAACAAACAAAAAAAAAAAAAACAAAAAGAAATACAAGAATCAATGTGTCAGTAAATATTTGTTTATACTTGAATAATGTATTTTTTTTTACAAAAGTTCAGTACTTTCTGGTAGCTTGTGACTATTTTATTATTTTTTAATTTAGTAGAAATGTTATTTGAAATATAATTCATTTATTATTGCTATTATCTCCTTATATGTGTGTGATGTTTATGGGTCTCCATATGTTATGCTCATGTGTGGAGATGAGAGACTAATTTTGTGTTGTGAGATTTGTACTTCCATCAACACATGAGTTCCAGAGGTTACTCAGGTTATCAGGCTTCCTCAGCAAGAGCTTTTACTCCCCAGTCACTTTTCAGTCTGAACTTATCAACATTTCTGAAATGATTTATTTTAAATATCTAACAAAGTAACTGCACCTGCATATGTATATAAATATTTGTGCTTTTAATGATTTTTAATGTGGCAATTCTGAGACTAAATGTTTGAGAAATAATTTCCCACAAAAACCGTTCTAGTTCTTAGTTTTTGTATTTGTTTATTTAGTAACAGATCCTTACTCTGTAGGCCAGTCTCTTTCATGACAATCCTTCATGACAATCTTTCTGCCTCAAGTGCTAAGGTCAAAGATATGAACCATACTGCTATGCTAGTCAAGTTTTGATATTTCAGATATCCTTACCATTACTATTCTCTTGATATGAACTTTATCTGTGATGTATTGGTATCATAGAAATCTTAAGTTCTTTGAGTTCTTTAGACGTCTATAATTTACTGTGTGTTGATGGAGTCCCGGTGTGTTTTCTATATCAATAAGCTAAGAATTCTCCTTCAGTCTCTGCCTCTCTCTTCTTCCCTCTATCCTTTTTCACTCAATTCTTTTTCCTTTTTCCTCTACATTCCTATCCCTACATCTGTCTGTCTCTCAAGCGTGTTCTTTTGATTTACAGCTTGCCAGTATCCCATGTTTTGAGCATCTATCTCTTGAAAATCCTTACTTATCTCCTGATAGACAGTTTAAATCATTGGAAATTGGGCTTATTACACACGGTACTGAAGGGACTAGCTTGGAAATTTTATCAAATCACTTTGTGTGATTATACTCAGGGGACACATTCTAAAACTATGGTGGCAGAATTGAATAACATGTGCATTGTCAGTTTGTTTCATGTAATCACACAACTCTGTTATTTAAATTCACCAGAAATATGTAAAGATCATTGTTAATAGCGTAGAATCAAAGTTTCTGTTCTTGCCCCTCCTGGGTGAATTGGAGTGACCTGTCTATTTCATTTAATTTCAAGTAAGCAAATAATACTTTGCTCTTTTTTAAATGGGTTGTGTTTTAGTTATCAATTTATAAGATCATCTAATTCATTGAATTCAATGAGGACATTTAGTAAAATACAAATAGATTTATTATTCCTCTTAATTGTTATCATGAATTTTATATCATCTCCCAATATAGATAATTGGTCTGTCCTTTTATTTTTTTTTAATTTTGTTTTGTTTTTGAGACAGGATTTCTCCGTGTAATAGCCCCGCCTATCCTGGAACTCACTCTGTAGACCAGGCTGACTTCAAACTCACAGAGATCTCTGCCTCCCATACACTAGGATTAAAGGCATGTGTTATCACCACCCAACTGCTCTGCCCTATTCTTGAAAGGTTTTTAACCATGTCTTTTGGAACAGTATTTTATTTACCTGCTACTTTTCATTGCTCCTTTACTCCTTTGGATCTTATATTTAAGTAATTTTATGTTCATTCATAATAAGTACAGTTGGTTTTTAATTTATGTATTTCTTCTATGACATTTAAAAAGCCTCCTCCCTCATACTTTTAGTAATCTTTGAGTTAACTCAAGAGGACTTTCCCACAGCAGATGTTAGTCTTTTCCTCCTCAACCCTACACTCTACTGCCCTGAAAGATGCTGATCTTACAAACTCTGCGTCTTTGTTTTGCCACAGAGTCCCTAAGTAAGGATACGGAGTGCCTAGGGTCAAACACACAGCCTGGCTAGTAATCAAAGCCTCCCATTTCAGTGTAGTCCCATAATTTATGACTGATTCTCACGATTGTTGGCTGGAACTGAGTAAAGGGCATACAAACAAACTGAGAAGGAAAAGGGACATACCTAGAAGTTTCCTGCTCAGTATTGTTCAGCCCTTGGAGTTTCACTTCATATGCTTCAGGTATAAAAAGTACTAAAATCTTAAAATATCCATTTGCTCTAAGGATGTCTCATAGCACTGTTAGGATTTTATTTTTGCTAGTTGTGCATGCGTGTGTGTGGGGGGGGGGTGGGTTTCAGAGTGTGATTAATCTCAGTCATTTTCCTGAAATTTCTTGGAATAGCATGTTAGATATAAGTCACAAAGAAAGAGAATACCATCCCAACTCCATTCCAGCTAATGTTTCTGAACACGGCAAGCTCTATTCCTGTGATCAGGAATGTGTGCTCCAGAACAGAAAACACTGAGACAAGAAGGGCATTTGTTTTTTTATTCTGACTCAGGTGGCGGCTGTATCTTTGCCCCATGGTCTGGATCTGATCCTGCAATCCTCTAACATCGCCATTTTATTCAGGTAGATAGTCTGAAAAGACTTTTGCACAGGAAATGAATAAAGAAGGAGAAGGGGATTATGTCTTCAAGGAGAAAAGGGTCACTTTCTCCAAGCAAGCTAATTCCCATAATTGTCTTACAGGATGGAGGGGATAAAATATTTTAATTTCTTGTCCTAAGCGCAAGTTTTACAATTTTTGATTGAAAGGATTGTATCTGATACTTCTTGCAAGATCATGTCCAATAGCAGATGCAGGGTAGAGGCCCACCAGCAGATTCTAATTGCTGACTTTTCAAAAATTTAAAGCTCATGGTTGTATTTACACAAACATGCATACACATACACACACATATATATATGCATGCAATATACACATACAAACATAGATATTTACACACTACCTAAACAAACATATTCACATACACATATATGCACATATACACACTCATACACAAACACACACACACATATATATATACAAACACATACATACACACATGTACACCATACACTTAAGAGTTGTAGCCCTAAGTACCTTAATAATGCATACCTCTAGAAGCTGTTTACCAAATTAGTTTTAGATGGCTATTATGATTATGAATTCATGAAGATATTCTCCTTGATATCCCTTAATATTAAGTGTTAAGGACTAGATTCTGGTGGAATTATTTTAATTTAAACCACCTTAACCCCCAAAGAAAAACCTGAAAACCAAACCAGATTTAATTATTTTAATATTTTTTTTCCTCGGGGCCAAATATTTTCATGTGTAAACCATATAATGTTTATGTATCAAAATTCTATTAACATCCTTTAAGCAGTGCGTAAAATTAAACTTCAAAGCTTAGACAAATTGAACAACATTACAAAGGTAGGAAGTCGAATTAGCTGTGAATACTTCAGTCCTTTCTGTAGCTGCCTGACCTCAGGAAGGAATCTACACAATGCATAGCTGAATGGATGTTCCTATTCACATCCTTTGAGGGATACAATGTGCTTGAAATACCTCAGGAAGGACTTCAGTCTTTTATGGTCACACAGTGTCCCCGCTATTCTGTGTAGAAATGTGGTCTTTGTAACAAGTCATACAAAATGAAAATATATTTTTGAATATAAGTACTTAGAAAATAATTTAGAAATTTCTAATGTGATTTCCACTAAACAATTAATGTAGTTCCGGTATAGTCCACAAGGCAGGGTGAATCTAAGATCAGTTTTGCCTGGGAAGAATCAAACA
The DNA here is from genome assembly GCF_014885135.2 of Alexandromys fortis. Classification (NCBI taxonomy): domain Eukaryota; kingdom Metazoa; phylum Chordata; class Mammalia; order Rodentia; family Cricetidae; genus Alexandromys; species Alexandromys fortis. Next base: position 1,885,866 of record NW_026068055.1, on the reverse strand, counting down.
TAAAAGGCTGTAATGGGATGGACTAGGTCTTCTTGCAATAGGTGTTTATGGTGGCAATGCCTCTAAAGCTATGGCTTAGTCTCCCTCTAAGGCCAACCTGTTTGTTTGTTTGTTTATTTATTTATTTATTTATTTATTTATTTATTTATTATTTGGCTGTAACTTTGATTCCTGGTTTAAGTGTGTGTACCATCATGGAAGTGAAATTCTCACTTACTTGTGTTGAATTACTATTTTTCCAAGATTAATAATTCTAACTATGTGATTATCAGTATTCTTAAGCCTAATGAAGTCCTAGAACCTGTACTACAAGCACAACTTTGAAAAGTTTTGTTTTCAGGCAGGTGGTGGTGGCGCACGCCTTTAATCCCAGCACTCAGTAGGCAGAGGCAGGCAGATCTCTGTTAGTCCGAGGCCAGCCTGGCCTACAAGAGCTAGTTCCAGAACAGGCTCCAAAGCCACAGAGAAACCCTGTCTCAAAAAACCAAAAAAAAAAAAAAAAAGTTTTGTTTTCTTTAGTATTTAATGAAAGAATTGCTGATATTTAATTGCAAATGTTTACTTAATAGGAAAAAGTCAAATGAGGTGATGTTTGACTAACTGGGTTTCTGCATTCTTAGAATATATACCTAGATCTGATCTTGTTAAATACTCTAGAAAATATGAACCTTTTAAAGCAATTCTTAATAGTTTGTATAAAAAAATGAATTCAAATTTTTATTATATAATTCTGATACAGTTTTTCCATTTAGGCTTTAGAAAATTACTATATAGCTCATCAGCCAAATTTCTAGCTGAGATAATTTGGCTGTCTACAAGAGGCGTAAACAAGATAATTGAAATGAGATAAAACATAATTGAAAAAGGAATTCTCAGCAGTATAAAATGTAGTTTAAAATAAAGGCTGGCTTCCAAAATGGGAAGAAACATAATTCAAAGAGCCAACTGTTTATGTTCCATGTATGGGGAAGGTTCAGACTCTTAAGACACCCCAGAGAAATATGAGAAGAGGATGAAGGTTCATAGACAAACTGGTTGCATAGCAACATGCAAATTTACTAACATAATGAAAAATGTCTATCAGGGCTTACCTAGTATAGAGTACACAGTAAGAGCATCATATCCAACCATCAGAGGACTGAAACAAATGTAGATAAATACTAAGTGTAGCAAGCTAAACTTACATTGAGGAGTGTGTTCATTTTCTGAGCCTGGGAACAGGAATGGAGCTGAGAATGCAATCATACCTATAATGATTGTGATGTCTGACCACAAAATGAGAAAAACAAAGTTGAATGTATGGGCCAATCCACACAGCATTGTTGAAGAAACATGGTACCACTGATAGTTCTATAACAGAAAAACTGTTTAGGAGGACAATCTGGGTTAGTGATGTAGGCTTCAGAATCTAGATTATCTCAAGACTAGCAATGTTAAACTTTACTGAAAGATAAGGCAGTTCTGCTCAGTAAAGTGAGGTAGGAACTAAGCTATAGTATGTGTATGTATGTATGTATGTATATAAAAATCTCTGGCTTTCTCATATAATAGTAAGGCTGAGCCTTGCAGAAGATGACCCAAATCTCATGATGTTCAGAGAGTAGGGAGACATTGGGACATTAAGGAACATGTGATAGATTGCCACTGGCTTCTTTCACAATGCCTTTTACTTAAATGCTACTCTCAAAGGCTCTTCATACAATGAAAAAGCCTGTTTATAAACATCTGAGACTTTGATGACTTCTTTTCTGGAAAAATGTTGCTAATTTAATTTATATAAATGCGAAAAACATTTAAATCACTCAATTTGTACTGGTAGAGAGGTTAGTGCTTTACAGAAATTTATCAAAAACAGTAATTTCCCGTTAAGTATACATGTATGAATATAATGAAGGCATTGAGTGCAAATTAAATAATTTGATGTTTATTCTATATGAATAAAACATGTTCCCATCATACAAATTAATTAATTGGTGTACAATAAAAGTCAAAACATGCTTCCCTTTGAATAACAGAATAATATTTTTATAATGTAGCTGTCTATGTTTTCTGCTGCACACTAATTTACAATGGAAAGATATATCATTATGAAAGTTGCAATGTGATAAAAGGAAGAGAAAAGCAACTATTGGTTGAACATCTAAAGTTCCCCATCCCTTGACATTTTACACAACACAGCAGAGATCAAAGGGGAAAGAGTCAGAAATAAAAAATGCTTATGATTGGTTCTGGCATCACTTCTGCTTTTTAGCTTTTCTCCCTTTAACACGTATCATACTCTGGACTCTCTATGCTTCATTGTAAGGGAAACTCTGGGGTCCTCAATCAGAGAGATGCACTAACAATCAAATCAGCACTAGAGGTTTACAGTGATAACACAGAATTACTTTAATGAGAAGAGTGTTCCCATCATTGAATTTATGAAGGCATACCTATACATATATACCTATACAGCAAAATGAACCAAAGAGTTTCAAGTCTTCTATTTTAGGGGGACATTGAACATGTAATAGATTGTTTTATATGCCATCATTAGATGATATTTTGAATTTAAATATATCACTACTTGATATATTTGCATGAAAAATACCAACTATTGATAAGGACTTCATATCAGTTGAATAGAAAAAATAAGTAAAATATTCCATTCCCAACATCAGTATTGATTGCCAATATTGCCATCCTGACAGCAATGAAAGAGATTTTCATTGACTACTTTGTCTCCTTAGATAAATTTGCAAAGAAAAATGAGAGTTACTGGTGTTATTACCCAAGGAGCAAAAAGGATTGGAAGCCCAGAATACATAAAATCCTACAAAATTGCCTACAGCAACGATGGGAAGACCTGGGCAATGTACAAAGTGAAAGGCTCCAATGAAGACATGGTAAGACTAACCCATCATACAGAATTTAACTCAGTTCTATGACGGTCACATGTTATCATATGACACCTGAGCCTTCTGTTAGAGGCTTATGTTAAAATACATTTTTGCAGCTTTTTGGATTTAATTGGTTAGATGGAGCAGGACTTCCCTAAATTAGAAATTTCTAACAGCTGTCGTTTAAGATTTTCTCAGATTTTAATTGGTGCTCCATCAAATACTTGTCAAAAAGTTACCAGAGTGACGTGCATAACAGGCAAGCTGCTTAAAGGACAATCAGCTTTCCAATTTAGTCTCCTTGCTTTTACAGACAGCCTTCTCCTCAATCAAATAATTGACTTGACTATTTTAAAAACAAGAACTTTGAATTATAGAAAGGATGTATATCTGTAAATATTTTGCACTGGAAATGTATTTGTTACTGAGCAGAAGAAAATGTTGTGAAGAAATGAGTATGGCATCTAATATCTTCTTTTCCTTCGCTGTTCAAAATTTTAAATTACTTTATTTTGTAATAACATTTAAAAGTCTGATTGAGAAGCACAGAAGGAACGATGCTTACCAGACAAGTCTATTTATTTGCAAGTGGACAGACTTAGATTAACTTGAAGGATTTAGGGTGCTAATTTTTTTGAGAGAGATGATAGACAGACAACAGAAAAGGTATATAAATAATATAGATGATATATTGTCTATGATAGAGGGGGGGAGAATGACTTTCTCTGTCCCTGCAATCCTGGCCATTAAAGTGGTGAAGGAGGGGGCTGAAGACATAGCTCAGTAGATAAGACCACTTATGACTCTTGTGGAAGACCCTGGGTTAGCTTTCCAGCACTTACACTGTGCTAGTTTACTATAATTTCATCTGATCTGAGATCTTTGTCTAAACTTGCACATTGTGCACATACATGTATGCATGCAAATCACTCATACACATTAAACTAAATAAAGAAATCCTTTTAAAAATTAAAGAATTTATGAGGGAAGTATGATTATGTCACAGTCCACAGTGGTTAACAGTTTTAATTCAGATTTTATATGTGGCTTTTTGTTGACTGTTAAAGGCAAGGTGTTTCTTAAATTCTCAATAATACTTTATTATAATCTTTTAAGAATTGCATCAAGTGTGTATATTTTCACATATATGAAAATAATTAAAGAATACATTGCAAATGTATATGTATATACATACACATATATGTATACACAAAAGGGTAACAGTCTCACTCTATAGCCTATGCTGACTTTGAACTCATGGTGATCTATGAGGATCATGGTGATCCTCCTATCTCAGCCACCTTAATAAAGTTATTACAGGTATGAGCCACCATGCTCAGCTTTTAAAATCTTATATGTCTTTCCACAGGTGTTTCGTGGAAATGTTGATAACAACACACCTTATGCTAACTCTTTCACGCCCCCAATCAAAGCTCAGTATGTCAGACTCTATCCCCAAATTTGTCGAAGGCACTGTACTCTAAGAATGGAGCTTCTTGGCTGTGAACTTTCAGGTAAGTCCCCTGTTTCCTATTATGGAAGTGGCTTTGACGAGGACAGAAAACAGCTCTGTATGTATTACCTACTAATCTCTAGGTTTTCAGCACACACGCAATTTTATGTCTTCTACAAAATATGTAGGGCATGGTTCAATGAGAAAATGCATGCCGTTTATATGTCAGATAAAGTTGTAAAGCACCCTGCAGAAATCATATAGAGTCAAGTACATCTCCGTGTAATCAAATAGAATACAGGGAATTCTCATGAGAAGTTGTTGCCAAAAGATGTGCCCCACTGATTTTGGTTGCAAATATGATTTATGTTTGGTAATGAAAGTTCAATTTAAAAATACAGTCTGCTTAACCTCATAAATTGTGTAAATTTAGGCTGAAAGGCAAAAAAAATCACATTTTGTCTTTAAATTTGGTGCTTTCTTTTTAGATTTTATGGAACATGTAAATTTGTCATCCCTCCCTAGGGAGGAATACTTCAACACCAAGAGTACACTATAAATTCATTCTTTGAGCATTCTCAGCTAGCAACCTGCTTATTACATAAGTCATGGTTATCTAGCTCAAGGGTACTCCATCAACGAACACAGAGTTAAATAATTCTCCTGCAGGAGCATCACAACAGGATACAAACACAGAAACTTTATGTCTGCATCCCATTTTATTTTTGTAGCTATATTCTGAACTAAATAGAAAATCCTTTCTGCTTATTCCACTCAACTGTGATTTAGAGGGTAGTTATTGCATTTCATGCAGATAAACTTGCCTATCTTTGCCACTGTCTCAAAATATTTCTTTTGTTCAAACAACTGTGAATAAATTGGAAAGTTCACTTGTGTCGTGTTTTAGCATAATCCCCCAAACAGGAAAAGCCTCTTTCCAAATTTGAAAGAAAACTGCCCTTATAAAAAATTAAGTTAGTTCTTTGAAATTTTCACAAATATATTTAATTCACGCTTATTTCTCTCTCTCCCACCATCCCATAATGCCTCTGCACCGTGAACCCACATTTTTTCCTACCTACCCTTTATTAGCATCTTTTTCCTCGAGGAGAAAACTGAGGAGCTATTGTAAGCAAATAAAAAACAGTATTAAAAAGAACATTCTTAACAAGCCCATTGCATTGAAAGAAATTAGAGTCAATTTGCCATATGAGTGAATCTACTTTAAAAATCACATGAGCATTAGCTACATCAGTGTTGTTTATGGAAAAATATTTTCACTGACATTAATTATCTTAACAGAGAGATTTCTTTTAAAATTATTTGTATCAGATTATTGACTGTTAGTAAATGTGAGCAGAATTATTGCTGCAGAGTGTTTGTATTGCACATCACTTTATCACCAGAGGCCAGTGTCATCTCTAAGCCATTCATCATAAAGCAATCACAAGAAAACCACAGTATGATGAGGTTTGCAGTAAGCCCTCTGGTTTTTTTGTTGCTTAATATCACCTTCGCCAATGCTTCAATCCTTTGATTCATGAGGATCAGCCTCTCATACATGACACAGTTACACCCTTAAGGTGTAAAAATATTTTGCTTTCAAGCTTGACAAGAGGTTATTCCTGACTCTTTACAGACTTCGTTTTCTAAATAGGAAGTAGTGCTCTGAAGCCCAACCCCACAAATTGATTTTAAACTTTGGTGCAGATAACAGTATTTATTGCTGACTGGTTTTAAAGACTGGAGTGTTTCACCATAGAAATAATCAATGCTTATGTTAATACTTTATTTTTTTAGGTTCTATTCATACTGGTAGAAGAGGTAAATGATTTTTATCCACAAAATCAAATGAATGAAACAGGAGATTTGTGAGATATAAAGTCCATTGTTAAATAACTTAGCTCTGATTCTTGGAAATAAATATTGACAAATATTTATATCATAATATTCCATTCAGTTGTGTGTAATACTGACAAGCACAAGTCTCCCTTATTGGTTTCAACAGTCACAGATGTTTAGCATCACCTAGAAGCAGCTCATCTCTCCTTGGACACTAGAAAAGAACATCTTTTAAATTGTATGAAAGATGAGTTAGGACATTTGGGAGGAAATAAATTCATGACCATAAATAGAAAACTAAAACTCATTTACCCATTCTTCTAATTAATAATTATTTAACATTTCTCCTTGCTATATAATGGATATTAGAATGAATATGAAATGAATTTGGTGATTAAAAAGAAACTACCAGAGGCATTTCTATTCATTTTTTCAGATATTTTATTTAAAAAAGCAATAAAAAGTGACTCTGTTTTTATATTTCATGTCTTCTGCAAACTAAACACATTTTTTTAAAAAGATTGGTCTCCAGCAGTAGGTGAAGGCAGGCTCCAATTTAAAAATTCAGAGTCAAGAAGAGAGTGCACATGACTTCTGAATTGCCCGAAGACAAATACCACACTACTATGGCTATTAGAACTTTCTAGAATTTGAGATCTCTCTCAGGACATTGCATTTTCCCCCTCAGAATTCGCATTTTGGCTTTATAGTCTCTTTACTATTGGGTTTGGATGTAGGTTTTGTCAATAAGATTCTGGCTAAGAAAACAGTCTTCCATGTCAATGTTTCTATGCAGTTGAAGATGGAAGTGCAAGCTACACAGAGGAGTTGCAGGAGGGAAGATATGATTCAGATTGAATAGTGCATACAGTGATTATAGTCAATTACTGTCAGTGGAGTGCACTATGCTTTTTGTCTTCGAGCCTACACATAAAATAGTCTACATGAGCAACTGTACAGTTATAGGAAACTATTAGGTAAGAGCTGATAGGTGGATACTTGGAAACTTAACACTGTTTTCTGTTGAAATGAGTTTTATAGAAATTTTAAAGGAACTCATTTTTAATGAATAGTGATTGTGTCAGCATTATTTTTAAATACTTGGTATTTAATCAACTACTTTTTCCTAAGATACCTGCCCAAGGTAGCTTCTATTGGTGCTTTCATTTTGGAGATTTGAACACTGATGTTATAAGTTATAGGTTTAAGACCACGCATTCAGTGAAGGGAAGGGGGAGGTTAGTAAGGTCAGTAGAGTATGGGAGGAAGGAAATAGAAGTTCTCTCTCTCTCTCTCGCTCTCGCTCTTGCTCTTTCTCTTGCTCTTTAACAATCTAATTCACCTTGCCAGATCCTTGGCCAAACTGTAACAACTTTTATAAGGAAATCTTTGTCACTGGACAATACAATAACATACTCTTGTCTCCTATACAAATTTGATTAGTTGTTTTAGCACACCCACACATTGATACTACATTTTTTTAAAAGATTTATTTATTTATTATGTATACAACATTCTGCCTCAATGTATGCCCACACGCCAGAGGAGGGCGCCAGATCTCAGTACAGATGGTTGTGAGCCACCATGTGGTTGCTGGGAATTGAACTCAGGACCTCTGGAAGAGCAGCCAGTGCTCTTAACGGCTGAGCCATCTCTCCAGCCCCCTGATACTACATTTTTAATACCATTTTAAACCAAAATTTCATAACTCATCCAAATTGGAAATACATGTAGCAAATTTGATAATCTTCCAAAATATAAGTGTTAAATGATATTTAGTATAAATATAAGAGTTTATGGAAATAATAGTAATGGTTTTGGAGTTTTTAATATTCTTCTATTATAATATTCTAAATTCCACAACTGTACAATTCCTGGCACATGGTATATACTAAGTAAATATTATCTTCATCCCTTCTATAAGAAGACATATTTATGCCAAATTAGTCGATGTTACAATTAGCATTAAGTGTTTCAGCACTTTCGTTTCCTTCCAGCACTTAAAGGCTTAGTAAGGATTGATAGAGCACAAAGCCAACCTGGCTACATTACTTCTAAAATGTAAGATTAGGGCATATTTCTTAGACAACAAAATGCCGTCCAGTTAAGAATATGACTGTGAAGCAATTTAGGAAAATGACTCTGTACTGGGAAAATTCCATTGACGATATTATGAAAACAAATAAGAGAAAACCAAATATACTTTATGAGAAAATGCCGGTTCTCCAAGACACAATGAAATTGTTGAGAACTAGGGAACAGTCACGAGGCTCTCGGTAATGAGGCAGCAGAGAGCATTTCAGCAATGTTTTCATTTTGCAAAATCATCTATCACAGAAAAGTATTCTGAATTGTTTTCAATTTTTCCAAAATACATTCAGACAAAATAGCTTGAATGGGCTATCTTGTTGTTCTATTTTATTCCAGATTTAGTTCTGATTAGAGCTCCTCTTTTGAATTTAGACGTCCTCTCTTTGGGAGAACGAATAGCATTATTTTCTGTCTTCTCTTGCCACTCTGAAATGAACAAGGAAAAGTTCCAGAATGATCAATTGTTTTCTTCATAGAGTTCTTCTCTTTTACCAGGCTGTTCAGAACCTTTGGGGATGAAATCGGGGCATATACAAGACTACCAGATCACGGCCTCCAGCGTCTTCAGAACACTCAACATGGACATGTTCACTTGGGAACCAAGGAAAGCCCGGCTGGACAAACAAGGCAAAGTAAATGCCTGGACCTCTGGCCACAACGACCAGTCACAGTGGTTACAGGTAATGGCATGAGACTATTTTACTGCCTACCACTCTTGTGCTGTAAAATATTTCCTAGTGGCTAGCTGAATGCCAGAAACATTATTTTATATTGCTTTAAATTGGCTTTCATATTTGACTTTTCCAAAGTGGAAAAATAGAAACAACTTATGAAATCATATCTCTGGCCTTTCTTTACTCAGCATTGGTATACCGATGCAGGCTGTGGACAAGTTGGCTGGGTAAATTGTACCAGATCACACTGTACATACCTGATCAAATCTGTAGATCACCTGATCAAATTTGAGACAATCTGCTTGCTAAGTTTTAAATGTTCTGATGTTTTGTATTTTATTTAATATTGACAATTAACATCAGGATGAAAGAACACTGAATTCATGCCACTGACCTACAGAGAGTCTTATAATGTGATGACTCAGACGGAGTATTCCTTTTCCTCTGGTTGCAAAGAGTTAGGATAATTTGAGTACACTCTCCCCCAAAAAATTAATTAATTCATTAAAAAATGTGGATTCTACAGTCTGTTGATACTTGCAATTGATGTAACATTATATCTGATTCATTTTAAAATAGTCCTCTTGAAATACCTTTATTATGGTATACCTTTGTACATACATAGTCTTTCTACTGTCTTCTGTGACAACAAAAACCACGATGGCTCAATTTCATAATGAGATTAGTTTCTTTCATATGCCAGGGCTGCACTTTGATGTTACATTTTATTAATGAGTTTCAAAACCTGGGAGAAGCCGTGGTATGTCTCTAAACCATGAAAGTACTTAAAACAACAAAAGCTAACTTTCACCAACCACATCTGTCATTGCCAAGGTCACCCGAAACTTCCAATGCTCTTTTTCAGTTTAGTCACTAGTTTAGTCACATTATATTCCCTCAATTGGGAATATACCTTTTTTTCCCTACAGTCACCTTAAATTTTCCTGGACTGTTTATTTAGCTTACAAACATCATAGGTGATTATATATGATTTTCTGTTACAATTTTTTAAAGTTTGGGTGTGTTTACTGTATATTACTTGGTTATCCAACCTGCTTTTCTTAGCTAGCCGGTAGCACTCCTCAGTACATTAAATCATTTTTGTAACAAGTGATTATGTGTCATGCAACCCTGAAGCATCACACGTGCTCAAGCTCCGGTCCTCTTCAGGCTCTGAAGACGGCACTTGTTTCTTAGAATTCATCGTTCAGTTTACGAACATGACACCAAATATGTTTTCCTTCGCCGGATGCTGCTAAGTGCTCTCTCCCAGCACCGGCCCTTTATCTACTGGTTATCCTCTCACTGATGTTTCTCTTACCAACTCCATAGGCTCATATTAATTGAGTTAGCAAATGTCAGTGATTCCAGCTACTAAAATGGAGACCAGGATATCTTGAAATTATTACCATTCTTTCAATCCTACCAATTCTTGATCTGAATTGCCACCCCTATTTCTTGGGTGCATTCTGAAGTTTATTAACCATCTTCCCAGTTTCGATTTCTATACTTCAAAAAAAAAAATCTGTTTTTCTAATCGTAACTTGTGAGCGTGATTGGGAGGCATATTCATGAATGTATGCTAAAATGCAAATGCAGTTTTATTTCACTCTTGCTGGAAACTGATCAGTTGTTTTCCCTAGGCCCGAGAATGAAATATAAATCCCTAATACAGCCCAAAAATCTTGCCCTGATTTGTCCTCATTCATCTTTTAGCACACTCGTTTTAATTTCCTCACACTTACCTCCATCTGTCTCTCACTCTTCTGTTATAAATTTACTCTTAGGAGAGAAAGGGAGAACACAAAATCATCAGCCTCTGACACGAGATCCATCAGGGTGACATTGGATGTTCCTGTCCGTGCAAAGGCTTGGCCATGAGCTATGCCCTTCTTGTATCTGACCTAGGATCTCTTCCATGTTTACTAGTTTCACATTGTCATAGATTATGATCCCTTCTAAGACCGCCACAGAGGCCCAAAGTCATAGATCATACTGAATCATGTATAATTTTTTTCCAATATGTTTTGCAGGATTGTCAATTAGTGAAAGAGCTAAATCTAATCCATCTTTGTTTTGTGCTTTAGTGCCTCCTTTGCATTATGACTTTATGTTTGCGTGCAATTTAGAAGTAAAATAAAACTTACTTGAAAAAAATCATTTCAGCATAATGATAGGTTATATAAACAACACATCTATTAGTGACTGATTGGCAAGTAGCACACACAGTGCCATTGAACAAAGAGATAATTCAAGTGTGGATTGAACAAAACAGGACAGCTCAATATCCCATGGCAAGACTCAGAAAGAATTGTTATTTACAAGTTGTGAAATATTTATTTCATGAATTTCTTCTTAATGCTTTTGAATTGGGTTACTTATCAGTACTTGCAACTCGAGGAAGTGAAACTATAGAAAATAGGACTTCTGGTTTTTACCATCTTTTCAGTAATACTTTTGCTGTAGTAATGTAAAGCAAATTCAAAATTATAATCCAGTGCAAGGTTGTTAGCTTCAGAATGTCTGCCATATTGGAATGGCAGTCTGTTTATTTTCTCAGCTTGTACTCCAGACCCTAAGTAAATACAATAATTAATACTGACATGCAGGTGATACTTCATAATGGCATGTTGCATGGAAAAGATATTTCAAGTGAAATGAAATTCAAACAATGCATTTTTGACTGTAGAGTATATATTTGATTTTTAGTATAAACAGACAATTATAATAGTTTCAAATATTTTTTTGTATTAGGTATCAAATTAATTCAGACATATTTTTCTATTGAGTTACAACTGCAACCCTCACAATTATAAGATTTTAAATATATATATATATATATGTAAATATAATTTTTTATCAAAGATCAAGTTTTTAAAACACATCAAATTCCTAGTGTGCATAAACCATGGACAATGTCCATTGCCTTTCTTAGTATTAACAATAATAAGGATAAATAAATTTTGACATTTGGCTATAAATTATTTTAAAATTATAAGATCCAGGTTACCCCAAGAATATATCTGATTATAAGTAAGCTTATTCATGATTTATAATGTCATGCAGAGTACTGCAAAATATTGTACACGCAAATAGCAACTTAGGCAGATGGATGTATTCTAGAAATATACACATAAAGGAATGGCTAAAGGCAAATTTCTCTAGAAAGATAAAAATGAAACAAATACACTTATAAAAATAGAGATGTGATTTTCATAGCCAGCTTCCATCCATCACTTTGTTTAACCTGTCTGTCTCCGTAAAGGCTCTCGCACACTGGCATCGATTTATTCTCTTGATGACATATTTTCTGTCAATTCTGAGACTAGTTCTTCATGTGGATATCTAATTTTTGTCGTGTCAAAACATATCCAAACTCTCCAAGGAAAAATAAACTGACAACTTCTTTTATTTATATATTTTCCTGACATTGTACAAGGAAAAACTTCCAGGATATGACAATTTTTCCATATCTTCTACTTGGGAGGATGCAACCTATCTGTACACCATTAGCATGGTTGCTGTATAGTGTATTGTTGAAACTATGATTAATATTTTATACAAAACAGTCTATACAGTGATTTTGAGGTGTTGACATAAAGGCCAATTTTTATTTTTAAACAAGTTTTCTGAAATCATTAATTTACTTGTGTTTTAAAATATAAGCAATAAATCATGAGCAATAGCTCTTCATGAGGAAAGCCATTCTGTCATCTGAATTATCTTTCTTCATTGTTAATTATTTTCTTAATTTTTTAAAAAAGTTACTTTCACATATGAGCAACACATAGAAGAGGTTTATTCAAGCTTAATGTTTTGTTATAACCTAACCTAATAATATTTGTAAATGAAATGTACTCTAAGTTAATCCTGCCAAATATCTTTCATTTAATTATGATTTATTAGAGAGAATTTTGTGTATACCTTTAAGAATTCCTATGTTTTAAACATAACTTCCATGTAATGCTTATTAGTATTCTAATCCTATTGTCTGAGTCTTCTGTGATATAGCAGTGTCTGGAACTCTCATGATGATAAGCTATGTTACTGTTTCATGTGTGAAGATCATGATTGATAAGCTTTCTTGAATTATTGTTAATCATAAATCCTTAGGAAGGATGCACCTCAGCATTGTAGAAGTGTCCTTAGGTTCACAGACAACCTTAATGGAAGAATTTTTCAGACTTCTTAAATATATAGTCTTCTAGCATGCTGTGGCACATTCTTCCAAACTTGATAAAATAATCAAACTTTGTACCAAAAGCCCCATCATGATGGCTCTAGAACCTTGCCAAAACAAAAGTATATTTTCTGCTTCCCAAAACTCTCATTGTTGCCATAAATGAAAGCGCACATAGTAATAATACCTGATTTATGGATATTCCTCACACACAGTTGGATTATCAAAAATTTTACCCTATGAAAGAGAAAAAAAACAATTGACACTGGGTTCTTCAATTGCACATTTGATTAGTTGTAGTTTTCTATAATGATCTCCATTTGCTACAGAGAAATTCGCTCAATGGGGGTGAGGATCACACTTAACTTTGTGTGTTAGTGTGAAACATATTTAGAATGTAGTTAGAGATTCTGCTGGTTTAGTGACATGGTGGTCACAGGTTCTCCTCCAAGATCCATGATTTCACTAGCCCTGGATAGTTGACTAGCTATCCAGAACTGGGCATGATTTCTTTCATATTAAGTGGGTCTTAAATCCAATCTAAATAGTGAGCTTTGGTTACTGCCACGGCACGTGTACTATCACTTAACCCTTGCAATTACCATGCCATGCTAGCCACAGTTGGTACTCATAGGCATCAAACTGGGTAGGGCTCTTTGTTGTTTGCCTCCTTTGGAAGTTTCAATGGCCTTTGATACTGTGAAAGTTACTCCGCGGGAAAGAGTTATTCAGGAAAGTTGCAACTCAGGAGCCTCTGGATACCAGGTCTGAAGTGCATAAAGTCTTAAGCAATAAGAACTTCCAACACTGGGGTTGTCTCTTGAATTTCTCTGACCAACAACTCAAAGACAGCTTCTTTCCTGGTATTGGCTTTGGATAAGTAGTCTCTGTTTTTTTGGAGGAAGCATTGTCAGCCCAGATGAGAAAATTTGATTTAAATTATATTATGCATATTTATAAACATACTTATGTATATTATAGCTCATTTTGTAGGTAATTCATTAAAAGTAAGAATCCTTAAGACTTTTCCAGATTTCCTTACTATTATTTACTTTCCTCTTATATTTTCTGTATTTGTTTTCCTCCTCTATAACTAGAGCCTCCCCATGTTTCCCATTTCCTCATTTCAGATCATGTATCCTCTGCTATTCCTCTCCGTATTATCACCAACCTCCACCCCAGTAATGGGTCCTTTATGTTCCTGGTTCCTGAAGTTATTCCACAATACCTACTCACATCAGCATATTTGAAGCATTTTGCCTCAGGCAAAAAAGAACATGCAATTCTGCTCTTTCTGTGTCTAAGCTGCCTCATTAAAACAACTCATGCATCAAAGAAATAGGGATCATTTAGGTAGAGGGAGAAGAAAGATTGTAAGAACAAGAGGATCAGGAAGTTTGATGTGATATTCTGTCTCCTAATAATGTCAGAATGTATACCCATACAGCCTTACAAACGTGACTACCTGAACATGAGTTGAACAAGGACAAGATCCCCAAAGTGGACAGAAAAAGGTTATGAGTCTTCAAACCCACTCAAAGAGCTATAGGCAACTAAGTAATTCTGAGAATGAAAAATTGTCTTCCCCAAGTAAGAGAACCCGATTGGTTATCCAAAAACAACTGATCAACCCTAAAAACATACATGCAAGTAACAGAAAGGGAAATGGGGAAATTATGTAATTATACTATCACTTCATAATATAAAATAATTCTTGAAATTAAAATTAGAAGTAATAAAAATTAATTTCAATCACATTTTTTTTTTGTATTTTAGAAATCACTCTATGAGACTGTGTGATTAGTTTTTAGTGAGATAGTCAAAAGGAATGAAGGATTTTCAGCTAAAACAAGAGAAATTAATTAGTGTCTAATAATCCCTTGTTTCCCTTCCTGTAGTTTGTATAACATCAAGATATGATCTTTAGGCACCACCAATTATAATAAAACATGAAGAATTGTGTGCTGGTTGGTCATTTGTCAACATGACACAACACAGAGTCTTCTAGTAAGGTAAAACCTCAGATAAGAAAATATATGCATCAATTGGACTGTAGGCAAGACTGTGAGGCATTTTCTTGATGAATGATTCCTGTAGGAGGGAAACTGTCATTGTACGTAGTGCGTCCCCAGGACATGTGGTCACAAGTTGTATATATTTAAAAAAGAAAGAAAAAAAAGGAAAAAAAAAAAAACAGGCTGAGAAGCATCCCACCATAACTTCTGCTTCAGTTCCTGCCTCCATATTCCTGCCCTGACCACTCATGATAGACTGTGAAATGAAAGTTTATGCCAAATAAATCCTTTCTTCTCCAAGTTGTGTTTAGTCAAAATGTTTTATCACAGTAACAGAAAAAAAATTTGAGGCTGGCGTGACATGTTCATCTGCACTTTGGAAGAAGAATGAGGATTGAGAAATAGACAAGAGACAACAGATAAAGTTGGGAGAGCATCCAGTAAATACTGAGATTCACCTCACGTTTATTTCTAATAACCCTTAAATACTCCAAGCCAAAAAGCAGGGGGAATGCAAAAGAATTCTTTATCAATACGAAAAGTAAACAAAGCAATAACATTCTTAATACCCAAAACATTACGTAACCACAAGCTAGGTCCAAACATTCTGTTAATAGCCACACATTAGATCAAACCTGCTGTCATATAGTCTTGAAGGAACAAAACTAAGTGTGAACTCTGTGATCTTCAGTCAAGGTGGAACAGACCCACTTCTGTGAGCTCCCACAGTTTCCCCCTTTTTAAAATATTTAATAAAACTTGCACTTCTGACAAAGGACAGACAACTGTGCCTGTCTTACATTGTCTTCTTCAACCTTCCAGACTTACCCATAATCGATACATACATTTTGTCATGCATGTTCTGTCTTAGATTGCCTGGATGGAAAAAAGATCTTACCTAATCTTTGACTACAAGCCTCTTCTCATAAAGGGTTAAGGGATAATGCATAACTCGATTCCATGCACCTGTGAGCCAACTTTCCATCCAGAGAGTTTAAAAGTAACTAGATAATCATAGTTAAGCTAATCATGTTTTGCAATATACATGCTCCTATGGCCACAGTACCTTATAATAAAGGAGTAAAGAAGTACCAAGATGGGAGGCCTTTTTAAATTGGTCTGTGATGTCTTTAGCTTTGTCTTATTAAACATCAAATCTAAACACTCATTAGCATTATGTCAAATTTTTCTCAGTTAAGCTCTAACCTTTTCTAAACCAGAAACGTCTTCATTACGAACTTAAGTAGTAAAAGTATTATTAGGTCAATACCATAATTCTAATATGAAAATTAGCAATAAATACACAGTTGGTCAAATTACAATTCTCATAACTTTGTTCTAATTAAAAATCAAGAAAAAGTTTCTGAGATAAATGAACTATGGGTCATTTTCCTCTGTATAGTCCAGTTGTATTGCTGCTACAAACTTTCAAAGATGTGTTTAAACTGTTCCAGTCCCTGGGAAGAAGCAATATTTTTATGCCATTCTTCTTCATATGCTGAATGGGGGCTTTAGTCATTCATTGCCTCCATAAACATGCCCAATTGCTTCAACAAGTCCCTTTCCCTCAAGGGGATATTTTTGAGGTCCCAGTTGTTAGGTCCTCCATTTCAACAGCAGATTGAACAACATACTGACGAAGTTAACTTTTGTGTCTCAAGATATTTTGTAGATACACAGTCAAACATTTTGTCAATTTCCTGGCCCAGCTTCAAAGTAAATAGGACTAACAGAGGTCTGGAATTCTGTACATCAGTTCTATCAGGAAGTTGGGAATCACCAACCATTACCATAATCTCCTCTTCTCAGACTGAAAAATGTTGACATCAGACAGTCAAGAACACAGGGTCAGCAATCTCATTGCAACTCTCCTGAAGCGGGGGTCTCAGCATAAATAATGTCATTGGGCCTGGCATTCCTTTGTTCCCATACATCAGGCCAAACATTCAGGCAACCACCGAGCTTCACTTTCCTTCTGTGAAAAAAAAAAAAAAAAAAAAAAAAAAAAAAAAAAAAAAAAAACACAAACATGCTGTCAACCCCATATTAAGACAGGGTCAGATCCTTTCCATAATTCAGAACAAGGGCCTTTCTATTTTGCTTTAGTGAAGGTGGCTCTGATGCCATCATGTCAAAATCTATCTGTGATAGACTGACTCACAGGAAAGAAATTTAGAATAAAAAGAGCATGATTTAATGCATTATGTGGTGACTAGGGGTAAAACTCCCCCTTATTTATTTTTTGAAGTTGTGTTTTCAAGGAGCCATGGCATGCCCTACAATTCCCTGTCCTTGAAGATTATAAGGAATGTCTGTTTCATGTTCAATATCTCACTGGGAACCAAATTGCTGAAATGCTTTACTAATATATCCATTATCCATGTTTACAATTTTAAGAATTTTCATATATGAAAAGCATTTTAAGTTAGTTGTCACATACTTAGTGGCTTCTTCAGTTTGTGCAATGGCCATTAAGAAACCTGAATATGCATTGATCACCACATGCACATACCTTAATTTGCCAAATTTTGTAACATGAGTATCATTCATTTGCCGTAAATGAATAGGAAGCAGACCTCGAGGATTTACTACAAGATGGGATACAGGTTAATACTGTCGGAATATGTCACATTGCTTAACAATCTGACAAGCATTTTCTCATGTACTGTTTTGATGAGGTAAAGAATGTAATTGCTGAGCAAGCTCAACTTGAGATAAAGTAATCAACCAAGTACATTTATTAGCTAAAGCATTATCTTCTGTCAATAGACCAGGAATATTTGAATGTGCTCTAATATGACCCACAAAGCATGACTTTTTTGATGAATGGTGTTTTGAATTGTATGAAACAGTATACTAACTTGACTATCATTAGTTCCAATGCAGGAGAGGGGGGAGGGCTCTATGACTTGATCAGCTCTAAAATATAATAATGAATGTCAGTATATAAACTAAATTTATTATTTGAAAAAGTTGGAAAGCCATAGCAACAGCTCACAGTTTAAGTATTTGAGCTGAAGCTGCATCTGTTTGTTCTACATATCCTTTATTATCAATAGCATATGCTGCTCTTCCATTAAAAGAACCATTTGAAAAAATTAACAAGGCATTTTTTAAGAGATCTTTCATTACAGTTTTAGGAAAAATAAAGGAATGAACTTGTGCAACTTGCAACAACTGGTCAGCTAAAAAACGATTATCAGTTTTGGCCTAAAAGTTAAGCAAATGCAATTGCCTAAGAATCATTATTTTGAAATAACCAACCAACCTGTTGTCTAGTATAAGGAATATTGATCACACTAAGTTCTCTAATAAATTATCACCTACATTCTATCCAGTCTTTTTTGTACCAAACAAGCTACTGCTTCAAAATAAGGGTTTAAGACCTTAACTGGAGAAACAGGAAGATTCAGCCATAACACTTGTAATGAATTAAGTAAACTGCAGCCCATGAGACCACACCACACGTCCGTTAGTGAGGGCAGGCAGCGGGTTCCAAGAACATTTAATCCCCAAGTGGCTGCAGTGGGCCACAGGGGGCAGTGAGGAGAGACAGATGGGCACAGCAAGAGACCATGCTGCAGGTCTCCAAAGGCAGCTAGTCCCAGGCAGGGAGCCATGTGGAGGGTGAGAGACAGAGGGATAGGCACACTAGGCAGAGTGAGGTTGTATACTTATTTAGTGGGTTATGGAAGGAAAAGGGAGAGGGAGAAGAGCAGAGAGAGGGACACACAGAGAGAGACAGAAGGGGGAAAGGAAGAAGTGGGGAGAGACAGAAGCTACCTTTTTGAGAGGGAGATGAAAAGGAAGGGATGGATGCAGGCTGTTAGCTGAAGATCAGCTTGCGTTTGAGGATGGGAAAAGAGTGGGTATGGCTTGTCTTTTAAAGGAACAGAGCAGACCATTATAATACTGCCACAGGATTGAATCTTGTAGGCAAAATATACGCTTGCCTAAGTTGATCATAATCAATGTAATGTACCTGTTGAATTTATATGACATATTCCACCAGAACCAGTACCTGTTTAGCAGCATCTGTAAGATGTCTAGGGGAACTGGGATCACTAATCCCCTTAATAATCTCATTGAGGGACTCCAATCTCTCACAGGCAATTTTAAATAGTGTCAGAGCCATTGAATATCTCCCAATAATTTCTGAAAGTCATTCAAAGTTTGTAAGCTATCTTTTCCAATTTCCAATTTTTTGAGGCTTAATTTCTTTAGGATACAGCATATGTCCCAAATACACAATCCTTTAAATCTAAAATAATCTAATCTAGGCTGCAAAGCTCCCATTAGATGACAAGCAGCATTAGCATTTTCACAGATGTTTGCCTGGGTGGGCCAGCAGCTCCCTAAGGATGCAGCCCACCATTGTCTCTCCCTTGCTTGATCCGTAGTGGAGGCTGCTCCCAGACCACAGTACCCACAGTTCAGACTGATCAGGAGCATGGGAGGGGTTGCACTCTCGCTTCCTAGAGTCCCAGGGCAGTTTGAACATGTCAACAACTGTGCCACCAGTGTTGGGGAGGAGGTAGGAAGTTTAAACTATTTACAAACTCTAAAAATTTCTGTATTTGCCGCCACTGCACCTGAGCCCCTCTGGCCTTCAAAATATCTCTAGGCAATTCTACAGACAGTTGATTTCTTTTACCCTGATCCGTAGCTACAATTTTATTTACAATTTTATTGGCGATATAGTCACCATATTTCCACATTTACTATTTATTCAAGCACTAGCTTTTTACTTTACAACTTGTGTCTCTTAGTCATCTGAAGTCTCTATCACATTATTCTTTCATACCAAGCCCCACGCTGGGCACCATCTGTCTAGTCTGGCCCGAGATATTCATCTGCTCTTGTGGGGAAGAGTGAGGATTGAGAAATAAATAGACAAAAGACAACAAATATAGCTAGCAGGGCAGCCTATAAATACTGAGAATCATCTCGTGTTTATTTCTAATAGCCTTTATATACTCCAAACCAACAAAGAAGAGGAAGGCAAGACTACATTACCAGGATGCAAAGTGTTACACCTGTTATGATTTAAGTAAAAATGCTTCAGGTCCCAGAGTGGCTCCCAAAGTGACGGCAGGCAGCAGGCTGTGGGTCCCAAGAGCAGCCAGTGCCAGACAGGAGGCAGGGACAGCACAATGGCACAGTTCCACAAATGCTTGCAGTACAGGGCAGAAAATCCCAGGCATGGTGAGTGAAAGACCTCAACAGGGAAGCCAATCCCTCCAGGAGAGGCAGGGGGATGGGCACAACACAAGACCACACCACATGTCTCTGAAAGCAGCTGGTCCCAGGCAAGGAGCCACACAGCAGGCAAGAGACAGACAGATAGGCACACCATGCAGAGTGAGGTTGGATATTTATTTAGTGGGTTATAGAGGGGAAAGGGAAGAAGGGGAGAAGAGGAGAGAGAGAGAGAGAGAGAGAGAGAGAGAGAGAGAGAGAGAGAGAGNGAGATAAAGGGGACTGGAAGCTGGGGGCTGTTGCTTGTATCTTAAAGGGACAGGACAGATCATTACATTGCCCAGATCAACTGAGATTGATCATCCCAAAACCAACTAAGAGACAGAGTCCTGTGTATAAAATCAAAGAGCCTTTATTCTTACACAAGTTTGAACACTCGGTCTCCATGTATCCAATATATTGGGGTGATAAGAGAGCCCCTGAGCTCAGAGTTTGGTTTTTATAGTAGAAAAGGTGGGGGTGAGGGATTTCTAAGGTTTAGGACCCCTCATTGGCTGACTTTTGTCTACGAGTATCCTGGTAAAAAGCAGTGGGTGTGTGCTAGCAGGTGGTCCTATCTACTACTGTTGGAAAGTTAGGAATTTCCTTTGGGGGAGGGGATCTCTTCCTGGGTGGTGTCTTTGTAGTCTCAGCTTGTAGTCTTTCTTAGAACCAGATAGTGCCTTAGGGTAAACTACTGAGAAGTTGGAACCAACACAAAGAACAAAGTAATTAACTTTTTAATATCAAAACATCATGTAGCCACACCCTAGGTCAAACCTCCAGGCAGATAACCTTAAAGGAGCAAGAATAGGTCTGAACTCTCTGACCTTTAGTCAAGGTAGAGCAGACCCACTTCTATGGACTCCCACAAAAAGTAAAACAAGACTCCTCTCTGTCTGTCTGTCTGTCTGTCTGTCTGTCTGTCTATCTCTCCCTTTCTCTCTCTCTCTCTCTGTGTCTTTTTTCTCCAAAGTAAAATGTCAAGAAACACATTGAAATGTAAGATAATATACTTTTAGATAGGTAGAAATTTATGAGTAATGTCAACAAATGACATAGATTGACGTCTATAAAATAAATACATTTTAAAATAAGTATAAAATTAAATAAAACTTTTATTTATCTAACAGATACTTCAACTCTTATTCAAAAATAGTAAAAAAAATTAGCAATTTAAAGTACATGTTATGTCATTTTCTATGTTCAGTAAGGAAACTCCACTTTTTGAACCATCATGTATTTTAAGCGCTTTATCAATAACTTTCAACAGCTAAGTAATTCTCCCTAACATGTATTATCTTAGTGGTCCAACTGATTCAGCAGGAACAGAAAATATTTAATCAACCAGGAATGAAAGTACTCATATCATGATCTAGTAAATTATAAAATATGATTCATTTTGGTATGATTTAAGAATATGAAGAAAAATAATGGAAGGATTTCAGATTGATTGAAAAACTTATTTAGAAATAATGTATGAGAAGTTGCTGACAGTGAATAGACTATATAAGTATACACCTTTTATAAGTATATTCTTTATTGTTGGTGACTATGGAAATACAAATTGATTGTAGAAATAAATCTATCAAAGTTAATAAATGACAATAAAATAAAAATGATTGTTAGCAATAAAAATGCTGACACAGAGAAAGCATTTTTATTGTATATGAAATTCATTAATTTATGGTCATCTGCACAATATTTCAACCGAATTAGTGAAATTAAAAGAATGGTAGGACTGCAATTTTAATGTCAACCTTTGCCTGATAGCATCTTACCCCACAGATGATCAGTTTAATATTAATTTGGTAGAAATGTGTAAGAAAGAAATGGAGTTTAAACTTCCAAATTAAATAAGTCTTCTTTAATTTAGTTCTTTTCTGATTGAAAAGAATCTCTTGGCCATAGAATTGATATCTGCTAAAAAGTGGTTGGCTTCTCAGTCTCTACACTATTGGTTTACAGAAGGGTGAAGGAGGATTTTTCACGGATCAAGTGACCATTGGGCCCTAATGTATTAATTCTGAATATGAAGAAGTATCCTGATTTTTAATGCATACTACCATTAGTGATCTCACATTTAAAGAAAATACTTATTAAAAAGTCCTAAAAGAAAAAAAAAATCTATTATTGAAGACATAGCTCTGAAATAGCTATTCTAATGTTTAACACCCATATACTTTGGTATATACAAGAATTTAAAGAATGACCTTACTTTACTACAAACTATCTTTAAAATAGCTATAACATGATTCTATCAAAGTAATTCTCTACTACCCAAGTAGAAAACAATAGAAATAAGCAAAACATAGCTGAAGAGAATATTTATACACAAACATTGCAGAATTTCAAAAAGCCGTGAAAAAAGCAAAACTAAAAATGGAGGTTCTTTTTCTGTTGATAAGCAGTGTTTGAATCCATTGAAAAGATGAATAGCAGGATTGAAACTATTAAAAGTGTGTTCAGCAGGTCCATTTTTGATTTAAAGATCATGGACATTAAATGACTTTTGTGTGTGTGTGTGTATGTGTATGCGCGCGCACGCGTGCAAGCTCTCATGCAAATATGCAAATAAACTTTATTTTGTGACACTAGTTATGCTTTCATTATCACTCCTAATAATAAAATAGTAACTTCTCTCCTTTAAAGCAATGAGTTGAAAGAAAGCCAGTGAGTAAAAATTAGACCTTGAGAATTATATTTGGAATCAGATGAGCATTTGTAAAGATTCCCAAGGAAAATTGTGTTCAGTTTTAACTGCTGATCTTATTTGTGCAGCAGCACTTCCTGTGAGCTAATAGGTTTTGTTTGGTAATGAGGTTACGAGTCAGGACAGCCAGACTTCATGCAAAGGGGACATCACACATAATAGTTCACACAGTGATATTTACCAGAGTGTTTATCGAGTTGTCCTGTGAGTGGGGTGACTGCTTTTCTCGGGGAGGTAATACACTTGACCAGTCCTGAACAGCTGAGCCCCAGCCACTTATCATGATTGACAGTTTTTTTGTATATCTATTGATCTAGCTTCTTCACTTAATTGGTTGCTCTCTATGTTTAAAATTATATATGCTATTATTTTTAGTAAACATCAGTAAGTATTAGTAAACATTGGGTACTGAATATTTGGAAAGTACAGTTTGTTTTAAAATAGAACAGAAGAAGTAGAAGGAATAAATTGCATTCTTCTTGCAACTTGGTCATGTGTAAATATACATATGCATCAATTTAGATATGTGTTCTTTGTCTAACAAGCTTCCAGGACTAAATTCATATGGTTTGGTTGTCTTAGATGATCTAAGTTTTATTTCAAATCATGACACTATAATGTGTAGGTAATTCTATTATGCTTCTTTCTTTTATTATTTATAAGAAGGCATGCATGTGCATACATATGTATGTGTATACATGTATTAGTTGTCAATTATTTAGTTGTCAATCAATATCAAGATAAAATACATTTATATAAAGAATATTGCTGTTGGGAAAATGTAGGCCACTGAAGCAGCTTTCACATCTTTTCTGACTGGTTTGTTTTAGGGAGCACTTGTAATCCACTATCCCAGGTAATAGCTTCAAAAGCTGGGTTCAGCCAAACACACATGGTCAGATGCTTCTCTGATATATATGTACATATTTACATATTACATAAACACACACATATATAATATCTTATTCTTATTATAGTATGAATACACATCATCAGTTATGAAATAATGTGGCTCAATTTGAAAAGCAACTTAGAAATATTACACAATACCTATTTCAGGACACATTTCACATGTTCTGTAACAGGAACTCTAACCTATAAAAATATCATGTATCTCTTAGAGACTTTACATCCTTAACATGTCGGTCATCAGCTTGTTGAATAATAGATTTACATTTTTCCATGTGCTTTTCATCTATTGCTGGTTGTTTTTTAATCATAAATTTTAAAATTACTATTAAGATTTACTTATCTGCATGTAGAGCCTGAATATTAGAAGAGGGCATCAGATCTCACTACAAATGCTTGTAAGCCACCTTGTGGTTACTGGGAATTGAACTCAGGACTTCTTGAAGAGAAGCCAGTGCTCTTAACCTCTGAGCCATTTCTCCAGCCCTAATCAGAATTTTTTTTTAAAAAAAGGAGAAATATATATGTTTAAGTTTTTAATCAATAAAAACAGTTCCTGTGCCCATTTGAATATTTTATATTATATAAATTCTCTCATACAAGGGTTTGCAGCATGATAAAGAGAAAAACAAAGAAATAATTACCTAGAATCACGATTAACAACTTGTTCTATATTTTTAAAATGCAGTGCAGATGAGTGTCTTGCAGTAATTGTTTTCAAGTTTGTATCTGTCTCGAATGGCTTTTATACCTAGTGTTTATATAACACAAGTAGCAAAGACAAGTGCTGTTAGTAAGTGAATAAAAGGTTTCATTCTTTCTCAAATGACGAGGTTTACCAACCTTTCTTAGTAAACAGTGAGTAATACTTTCCTTAAAACTGGAGTCACTCTTGTTTTCCCTTCTTTTAACTTCCTACCACCTACTGAGGCTTCAGCCTTCCTTTCTTGCATGAAAAGCACCTTGGAGTTTTAATCCCTATGGCTGCCAGATTTGATGTCCCTTCATGAGTACCACAAGACCCATCTGTTCCGTTAGACATATGTCTGATGATGTGGGAGGAGCTGTGACGCGAGATAATGGGGCTAAAAGCACTTCAGAATGCAACACTAAGTATATATGCGTATGTTTCTACAGCTGCCTCAAACTTTCTAATGGGAAATAGAGACATTTCTAAAAATAAGACAGCTCAAAGCTCTCAGGGGAAGAAAGCACACCAACAGCTGCTTGTATCTGCTTACATCCTGGGTGTCAAAAGCATTTGCTCCAAGTTTGGTTAAAGGACGTGTGCATCGGAGTCTACTGAAATGCTCTTAGCTCCATCCTCTGAGATGCTCATGTTATTGGTGTTTGCTACACACAGAAAAGTGCATTTGGGGACAAATACACTTGGATTCTTCATAACAGATGAAGTTTTTAAAAGATACTTATTTATAGGCAACTATTTTGATGGGATTTACATATATTTAATTAAAAATGATTGACTATTAAAACTCAGGCTTATGTTGATTGACATTTATTAAATTAAAACAACAAATTTAATTATTTTTGACTCTAGAGAAAATAAAGTCTATCAAAGATACACATTTAATATAAATAAAATAAAATCCATTAGAAAGTGGGTATATATACTGTAATTCTGGTTTTCTCGGGCCTGCGTGTGACAGAATCTAAATAGACATAGACATATTGCTGCTCCTTCCCAATGACAAATTGTCTAAACAGTGGTCATGAATATTCCCAGTATCTAAGAAGGTCTAATATAAAGTACATGCATTTAACTTTGAAAATGTGTTCAATGATATTGTTTTAAACAGCTGATATCTGTTTAATTTTGAAGAATCCTTTTAAGTGAACTTATATATTTTATAAGCAACTGCACAATATAATGGTTAGTGTGTTAAATTCCACTGCAGATTCCTCTGGGATCAAATGGTTTTTTTTTTCTCCTAGTTATAGGGTGTATGTACATAGTTAAGCAATTGCATCTATTTTTAACTATTGCAATACCCTTATTCACTAAGTAGGGACTGTACTGCCTATGTTATATGGATATGTTCAGGATTAAGGGTGTTACATGTGTACAGTTTGAAGAGCATTATTGCTTTGAAAATGTTAACTACTTTGCTGTGTTATTCTTCAGAATGACTTAGCGCTCAGTGATACCGAACATGACATCTTCTGTCTTTTAAGGTTATCAGATAAAAATACAAGAAACTTTGCTGAATTTGAATTTCAAATTAATGTTGAATAAGTTTTAGGATAATCTTGTCCAAAATATTGTTGAGTAATATTCGTTAAAAAAACTCCATTCTGATTTATATGAAATTAAAATTGAACTAGGACTCTGCTATTTTATTTTGCTGAATACATCAATCTTATCCATGTTCTTCCTCTTGTAATATCTAGTTGTTAAAAAAAAAGCAAGGACATTAACATAGGGGTGATGTTTAGCTAATAGATAGTGATTCTAGTAGGATTGTTTGCCTGGGACCATTTTACACTGTGCTCTACCCCAGATGAATAGATGTTGGAAACACTGATAGTTGGTTAACATGTGAGCACATATTCTTAAATTGATTTTTATGTCTAAATTATTAATCTCCATTATTTTCTGAGGAAGATGAGTCATATGATTTTTTAAAAATTCTGTCTCTGCTGTACCAACAACTGGGAAGGGACCTTTTATGTTTACATATCCACCTAAATGTTAAATTCTATTGTCAGTTTCTTTCAATATAAAAAAGAATTCAGTGTAGCATTTTCCATCTCAGGAATGGATTGATATTGCTGGGAACACCTCTGAGTTAAATATTCTGAGCCTCTTGTGTTTATGGTTCGTAGAAAGTATTTTTCAATGACTTTTGAAGTCTCTAAAGATGTGTGTGTTTACTTTCTTTGAGGAATAGCAGGTTCATATTATTTAAATAGCTGATAACCTCTACAATTTGAGCTCACATCTTCATATTTTCTCCTTTACAAACAGTTTCTTCATCTATGAAATACAGTAAATGCCATTTTCTTTGGACTATAGGAAGATTTAACTCAATTACATAAATAAAGTTTTATATATGATGCCCAGAGAATGTACATATGCTGGGTGAGCTCTGTCTCCTTAACACTGATAGATAATCTAGAAGTTAGCAGTACTGAAGATCATTTGACTATACCTTCAGAGGGCTGGTTAGAGAATTCTGTTAGAAAAGTGCTCACTGAACAAGCATGATGACCTGAGTCCTGAATCCGGGAATCTTGCAAACATACTCATGTATAATTGAAGGGATCCTTCAATGTTGTGTGGGATGAGTGCTGGAGAGAGTTAGGCTCTCCTGAACCTTGTGGCACAGCTACTGAGGTGGTGACCACTGTGAACAATAAGCAAGCCCTAGCTCAACCAGGATGGATGGCGAGGACTTCACCTCAAGTTGTCTTCTGACTCTTGCACAAATGCTCTGACACATGCTACATGCACGTGTGTGAGCACACACACACACACACACAAACACACAGAGTGCACACACAAGTTTCAAAAAACAGAGAAAAGAAAACATGATATTTTTGTGCTCAGATTGAAGTCTAATAATTTCATATACTCTAAATCTTTATAATTCTGACTTTTCTGTGAGAGCTCTGTTTAAGTATGAAGAGGAAATGCTGAGATCCACAATCACCACCAACTCATACCTGTTATTCGGTGTTTTATTCAGCTTTCCTTGTTCTGTAAAGGCACTAACTTGGTCATGGTAGCCCAGCATAAGAAGGAGTTACTAATACACTCGTGTAATCTTTGGCCAGAGCTATACCGTTCAGTGAAGACACCACATCTTCCTTGTTGATATTATTTAAGATACTTTTTTTTTTGTACCAGAATTGTCATAGGGAAGGAGGGAGTTAGTGGGAGAAAATAAGGAAGTTGTATTGGTATGGCAAGCTTATGTAAAAAGAACTTTGGGGGAACTGAAGAAGGAGGTCACAAAGCTATTGGTTGGAGCCAATAATTTTCTCTCAGATGAGAAATTGAAAAAAAGAATAATGTAGCTTGGACCCTCTCTGCCTTAACTCATCTAAGCTCAGTTCTCGTATTGGTGCTCAGCCCTTCTCTACATGTCAAATGTCACAACCAGCAAGAAGTATGAATAACAAATGACTAAGAAATAATCAGTGAACTCTTTTATGTTTTAGAAAGTTCTACACACTGGTTGTTTCTGTTTGCTTGTTCAGTCATGAAGTTATTTTTAACATAACTGGAGACCAACTACTCAGTTCCTGAAACAAAAAAAAAAGCAACTTAAAAATAAGGCACTTTGAAATTATATTTATAAATAACATCAGGAATTAAAATACAAATAAGCCTTAAATATAGAAAACATATTATCTCTAATATATAGGAATTTTATTCTCTGGGGTTCTTTAATAAACAGAAACCCTATTATAAATAGCATTAATAAATTCTTTTCCAAGATAGTTTTTATTGTTTTAAATAAGTGGAACTATATTACAGACATCTGTCTTATTTGTTACTGCCTCCTTTCTAATTGGAGATGTTTGCCTAATTTTTGAAGTTACAGATAAGCTGTTTTGTAGAAAAAAAATCTATTAAATCTTCCTTGCATTTTTCTATTTAATCATTATGCAACTAGAACTAGAAAGGAAACGGAAATGAACAGTAGCATTAAATTGGCCAATTGCTACTTCTATAGATTAATGCTATTTATCCAAAAGCTTCATGTTTCATTTGGAGTACTCTACCCAGGAGACAAAGGCACATCACATCTTCAAACAGGAGTGGCTTTCCCTGATGATGGTCTTTGAAGTGCATGTGTTTAAATTCAGCCCTTCCTCTGCATGAGCCACTGATCAAGGTGCACACCTCAGTGACAGAGGCTAGCGAGCTTTTCACCACCATCTTGACACTCAGATGAGTATCTATTTTCATGCACGCACAACCTGCCCTGCCATATGCCACAGTTCTCAGCTGAGCAGAATGAGATAATTGCGAGTACAAAAAGCGCCTTACAGTTTACCTTGCAGTGCTTAAGATAAAGAAACCCAGTTAGGAAAGCAGGATAGGCATGAATGTACACATTCACAGGGTCTGCCATCTTGTCTGTCAGAGGCATCTATCGCCTACCTAACAAGAAGAGACTAAATATCTGGAAAGGGAGACAATATAGAATGAGAGTGCTTTAATGGAGGGCAGATTCTCCAGAACTAAAAGTTTACAATTTTGCAACTGTATTGAGCAGCTATTTTGACAGATTCTAATCCTTGCATGTCTTCTAGTGACTCCTCTGTCTATGATGAACAGTAACTAGTTTGCAAGGCGTATAACTTCCTAAACTTTTTGTTGCCTGGCACAGATAGTCTTCACCCTTTATCAAGGAAATTTCCCTTTCCAACAGAGAGAGAAACCACTACACAAAGCTAAACTAATCAAAATGCAGTGTTGTTGATCTCAGTTCTAATGCAAACATCTACAAAACACAGCCACGTCTAGGGTGACAGGACTGTTCTGGAAAAGAGAGCTAAAGCATTGTAAGAGTCAAAGAATCAAGGAGTTGGCTGGAAGACTGTGTCTCCTAGCAATGTCAAAGCTACACCAATGAAGTCTCACTAACATGACTGCCTAAACATTAGCTGAACATGGATAACACCAATAGATGTGAATGCAGGTGGAGAAAACCCACAAAGCCTCATTCCTAGACAAAATACAGGTTTGCTGAGAACAAGAGAAATAGTCTTCCTAAGGGACGGGCACACCAATTGGTTTTCCAATGCCAAATGATCACCTCTGACAATATACATATGAGCAACATAATACAGGTTAAGGAGGAAACATTTAGTAATATATATTATATACATATTTGCATATAAAACAATTAATGACAAAAGAAGCTATAAGGTTGAAAGAGAACAGGGGATGTATGAGAGAGTTTGGAAGAAAAGGAGAAACATGGGAAGTGTAACATCAAAAATTTTAAAAACTTTGAATTCTGATGAAATGTCTAAAAAGTTTTATTTGTGATGATTTCCTCAAAAATCTACAAATTACCTAGGTTCTTTGTCTTTGCCATCAATATTTTTCAGGCACCTGGGTAGATGGTCTGCCCCTTCTACACTCTAAATATTTCTTTTCAAAATAGAGAGAATGCCACACAATGGGTCTGCCTTTCTAATTGATCCCTTGTCTTACGTTCAGAGAAATAATAATGTCTACAATTGTGTATAAGAGTAAAAATTGACTCGGAGGAACTCTAGAAGCATAGTGTCACAATAATCATCCTTAACCCAAAGAAGGCAATGGTTTCCAACATGGACAAAAACCTAGGAGACAGGTCTCCTGAATACTAAGTGATTCCATCCATCATTATTCAGGAAAATGTGTCCCAGTGATTACTGGCTTTCACTCAACTGAGTTTATACTCCTCAACTATACGATGTCTTTAGCTAAATTTGAATATTTTAATAAATACCATCTAAGTATTGCATTTGCTTCAAAGGATATTTTTCATATGAACTCTAGCACTGGACTCTTGAGTCCAGAGGTGAAGTAAAAAACAAAATTTCTAACCTAGAAAATTTCATCCACAATAAAGATAGCTATAAATTAGAAATTTAATATAAATTAGAAAGAATGAACAATGTATAATCTAGTACATTCTAAGACTCTAGTGCAGATCTAGAAGAGAGCTAGCATAGGACTCAGTGAAGAATTTTGAGAATTGATTGTTAGAATACATGCCTTAAGTTTGACTTGGGTTGGTTATATCTCCACAAAGGAGTTAGAAGTATGATTTCAAAATGTTTCAGAAAAAAAAAACAATGTGTAGATCTGTTGATCACACAATAAAAATCCCGAAAAGATTGAGAAGCAAGAAGTTCAGCTAATATCAATGTCACAGGAAGCTTATTGTACTAAACAGTGTATTTGCATTTCATTTTATAAAGTGATATTTGCATTTCATTTTATAAAGTGATAACATGGTTATAAAATGAAAAACAGAATTTTTAGTGAAATTGTTTATCAATGAAGCATGCTCTTTCAAAAACCATTTCACAAAGTTTATTGTGAATTAAATGAAAGTAATTTTAGGATATCATCATCTTTTAAAAATGTAATTGATTTTATTTTTCAGTGCTTTAACAAAGAAATAAAAACAAGCAATTTAACATGAAAAATAAACTCTTTCTCTAGAAAAACATGCAAAGAATCTAAATAAAATTGTCCTTTTTTCATAAATGAATAAATGATATCTTTCCTAAGAGTTGAGATTTAGTTGCTATAGTACCATGAGCGTGAATTTAACTCCTTGGTCTCCTAAGTTGATCAAACTTTACTAATAAAAAAAAAAGGGGGGGAAGTAAAGAAAAAAACAAACTTGATTTGCCTAGATGCTCAAATAAATTTTTCTGATTAGAAGCTAGCACTAGTGAGAATGCTGTCATGTGACTCAGTTTTAGTCTTTTCCAACTATTTACTTAATAATTCAACATAATTTCAATATAGTCTTACTGTTTATAACATAAGGTAATGTCAAATATTTCCTTTCTTTTAATAATAAATCTATCTTCCCAAACTGTAAGTACAAAGAATAAATAGATCAATTGTATTTTTTAGGATTGATGTGACTTGATGTCATTGTTGGGGCCACCTTTTCCCAGGGTTTCTCGGGGTATATTGAGTGGTAGAAAGACTAGATTCTGATCCCTGTGCTCTAAATTTTAGCTCTGTGTATTATGTTTGATGGTTATGTGTGCACATTTCCCATCTAAGGATTCTTCATCTTCAAAATGAGACTAGCCTTACATCAAAGGGCTAATATAGATTCATAATGACATAACATCCATGAGTGTGACTTGTATATCAATGGCGTGTAAGCAATGCATGGAATTCCTCCCTTGTTCAGTGGGCTAAATTGCAGTAAGAGCCATAATAGATGGATTGGAGGCAGTTTTTCTTCTGTGTTTGTGTGTGTATGTGAACAGACTCCTGACAAAGTTTTTTTTTTTGATGATATGGTTATTATTATGGTGGCACCAAAGACAACTACTCCATGATCTAAAGCAGTTTCCCCTTATGACAGCTACAATTACATGATTTAAGGAGTTAATACTGTGAGCACGAGAACACATCCTTCAGCCTTTGGAAAACAAACAGATAATCAGTCGAATTTTCTTAAGCCAAAAAAATGTGAAAGGAGAAATAAGTGCCATTGTTTCCTCAATGAAATTATTCTTTCTAATTTAGTCGTATGCATCTGTGTTTGTGTTCAATGACAAGTATAATTATGCACCTGCAATGTGAGGCTCTTCTCATGTTAGCAAAATTTATAAAACTATTTTGAAAATACACAAGCAATTACTCTTCTAAAATGTGTAAGTTTGAATGTTGGCACCTTTTTAATCTGTCAATATTTTGACCTACTGCCTGCACGCAGGAGAAGCACACAGAAAATGCCTCCACCAATATTCCCTTTATTCATTAGAGCAGTAGTTCTCAAACTGTGGGTTGCAACCTCTTCGGAGATGAAGGACCCTTTCACTGGGGTCACCTATCGGATATCTAGCAAATCAGATATTTACATTACAATTCATAACAGTGGCAAAAATTAAAGTTACGAAATAGCAACAAAAATAATTTCATCGTTTAGGGTCACCACAACAGGAGGAACTGTATTAAAGAGTTGTAGCATTAGGAAGGTTGAGAACCACTGCTTTAGAGTAAGCTGAAGATCTTCTTCTCTTCTTACTGACAGCAGTGAAGAGTTATCCAATGTTTTCCTTCAAGATAGGACTGCTCAAGGAAGAAGACAACTATGATTCTTGGGCCAGAAACAAAGGTGTGGGGCCAAAAGGACCCCCTTTTTAAATTAATCTGTTGTATTAAAGTATTTACTCACAGACAACTCAACTTTTAGAATACTTAAAGCAAAAATGTTAGGAAGTACCTTGTGTCTGTCTCACAGGTACCTGCCACAAACTTCCATTAACATCCTAGATTCTATGCACTTCCTCCAAAATTCATACAATATAACAATGTGTTCATCACTTGCTTCTGTGAGTTATATGAAATTTAACAGTACTAATTTTGAAGTCAGAAAAGGGAAAGCTTGAATAATGTATGTTAAAGATAAAGAAAGCAAGTCACTAACTTGTAGTCATTGAATTATTTCATTTTTAATACACAAAATTTGTGATCAAGAAATAATAAACTGAGGAAGAATTCGGTACCATAAAAAGAAGGCAAGAGGCAGTGCACCAAGAAGGTGGATAAGAATGGATAAGCATCCTACACTAGAATGGATGAGCAGACAAGCAAACTGTGTACCTAAAAGTTGGAGAAACTCCAAGGTACTCTTTTATGAGCAAGCTGGGGCAGGCAGCTTATTTGCCTAAAAGTATGACCTTCTTTCCAATAGAGGAACAGTTCAAACATAAGGTTCCTGAATTTCTTGTATGCATCATTGAAGAGGCCCAAGTAGAGACTTCTCCAAACAATCCCTTAACCCAGCTGAATTCTGTTTAATACAGCAGTTCACATGTTCTTAGTCATTCACTCCTCAATTTCAGAGTACACATCCTAATATGTACTCTATTCTATATATTTAAAGAAAGAAAATAATAGTGTATATTTAGAGCAAAGGCATCATTTGTATTTCTGAACTTGGAAAAACTATTTCTTAAAAGCCGTTAGCATTTATTGTGTGTCAGAACAGCATTGTCCTCAATTCAAAATACTGTGTTTTTTTCTTCCTTTCCCATTTCTTGAGACATTTCTGAATGCTTCAGAAGAGTGCTCTGTAATACAGCTTTCTATCTAAGCTATTATTGACATTTACAAAGTTTCTTTTATGTCCATGTAGCTGTGTGACTCACATATAGGGCGAACATTACAAAAACTGTGCCTTGAAAATACAGTTTGTAAAAAAAAATGTGGAAGCTGAAATCCCTCTTATATCTGATTAATAATTCACTTCTATAAACAAATATTTAATTTACCTGTGTTACAGGAACCAATCTACCTTTCGGAAATCTATAAATACCATCTGTCAAATAAAACATCACAAATCTTATATTTGGTAAACAATTTTATTTTCAAAATGAGTACTAAGTATACTTAGTGAATGCTTTGTTATTTTTCCTGTTTAGTTGGTTGGATTTTAGGGAAATGCTATATAGACAAATTGTAAAGGCCAGTGGATTTTAAAGGCTATGCAGTGGATCTCAAGGATAGCCTTCTGATGACCTTCAATACAGAACAGTGTTTATTGATTCTCTAAAAACGATCCCTTTAAAGGTTATTGGTTCAATTATACAGTACTGTTGTTTAATCCAGTTCAGATAAAACTTTTATTTTTAATTAAATAGAGAAAGATGTTTTGCAATTCTATGCAGAGTCTTCTCTGAATAGCTGTTTCAGTAAAAATAAATAAATAAATAAAACCTCTATATTCCTCTATAAATTCCTCTATATTGTAAGAACCATGTAAATAAATTCCTCTATGTTGTAAGAACCATGTAATTCTCAAACTCTGCTTTCCATTCTTTTATATGGTTAGTAGGACATTTTAACCTAGTTCACTGGGGTTCTGTGTTAATGAAATTTTAAATGAGATCCTCTATAATATTTTGAGTCCTCAGAGTGACTTTTCTGTTATTTTCTTTTGCTCAGAGATTTATGACTCAGTGGTTTGGATTGCTAATAAAAGTACCATAGATTGAATAACTAAAAAGAAAGTATGGAACTAAAAGTGATATACCTCTATCTGAAGCCTGGGGAACCTGAGGTCAAGGTACCACTGTGGTGATGTTAGATAAGACTGACTTCTGGTTCATACATAGGTAGTTCCTTAATGTGTTTTACATGGTAAAAGCACAAAGAGAAAAGCCTTTGTCTATTATGATAAGAATACTAATCCCATCTATCATATGATCTGGTTACTTCTAATAGGCCCTGAATAAGCATTATGTTGCGTGCAATTAAGCATTCAGTGTTGGAATTTTAGATGGCTGTATAGACCATAACATCTAATGATAATGTGTTGGCAGAATGGCCAAGTAAATCAGTACCGAACCACATCCAGACAACAACCTGAAAATAAAGTTTTCCAGCATTATCATCTAAATACCCTGATAAATACATTTCAGTCAAAGCTTGAAAAATCTTCTGACCTCTGCAGGCAGCAGACATGCTTGTACTATACATACATACATGTAGGCAAAACAATTAATATAAATAAATGATAGTTATTATAAAATATGTAAATTATTCTATATTGAAATGTTTATAATGTAAGTGTTTTTACAACATGCTCGTATTAAACTGTTAGCTCAAACTGACATGATGAAGCCTTTCCCTAGTGCCTCGGAAAGGAACGTCTTTGAAGACTGGGTGTAATGGCTACTAAGGTTAAATGAGTTCAAATGGGAAATCTTAACTCCATTGGCCTTACGGGCTTGTAAGAAAAAAAGATTTGTATATTAGCATATAGGCCCACATGTTGGAAAGGCACTGGTAGAACGTGACTGTCTTTAAGCCATTGAACTGTTTGAGAAGGAAACAAACCCACCAAGCCTTGAGCTTGGAATTCTAGCCTCCACGATGATAAGGAAATACACCTTTTGGGTGTTCCATCCGCAATCTGCAGTGTTTTGCTGTGGTGATATCCCAGCATGGTCTTACAACTATGAAATCTAATTAGTCAGTGCAAAGAACTAGTGGAAGGGAAGACGGGGAGAGTCTAACTGATGGCATAGTTTGGAAATAAGGGGAGGCAGTTGTTGAAGGAGCTGCGGCCTGCTTTCCTGCCGCCTGGCTTCCAGCCGCCCGGCTAGCTTATGCCCCGAAATAACAACACACAGATTGTATTCATTTAAACACTGCTTGGCCCATTAGCTCTAGCCTCTTACTGGCTAATTCTCACATCTAGGTTAACCCAGTTCTCTTAATGTGTATAGCACCAGTCTTACCGGGAAAAGATTCAGCATGTCTGACCTGGCAGCTTGCTTTATCGCGTCTGCCCTGGAGAGGAGTGGCATGACGTCTGCCTCTCTTCCTCCCAGCATTCTGTTCTGTTTATTCCACCCACCTATGTTCTAACCTATCGGGCCAAGCAGTTTATTTATTAATTAACCAATGACCTTCCTCCATCAGGCAGTCACGTGGTCACTGAGCAGTCTCACTTAGCCTCTCCCTCCCTCAAGATCTCCCCCATCATTCTGCCATTCTCCTACTGTAGAAATCAGAATTAACATCCCCGTGGACCATTATGCATACAAACTGTGGTGAGAAGAAAATGATGCCAGGTTTAGGGTAAGATTTACAAATATAATCATAGAATATACACGTATGCCATAGGAACTCAATTTTATTTAATTGAAGCATAATCCATCAAGTATGTTTAGATAATCATTTGACTGTTTCTTTATATGAATTTGTGTGTGTGTGCAATATGTGTGTATGTGGTACCATTTGTTGGGGCATGAGTGTGGGGCTGTACATATACATATGTGTACCTTGTATAGAAAGGGAAGGTTGGCATCAGAGTCTTACTGGTTACTCTCCACCTTCTTCATCATTGATGCAGAGTTTTTTCATTCAACCCAGAGATGACAGGGATAGCTAATATGTATCTGTACCTTCCTCTAGGAACAGATACCAGGTATCTACCTTTGAAACACCAAATTTTCTTTGTCCATTTGATAATCTTGTGGGTGCTAGGAATGCAACCTCAAATCCTCAGGCTTGTTTCTTGTGTTGAAACCTCTAGTCATTGAGCAAGCTCTATAGCTCCTAAATTAATACAGCTAAAACATTCTACACCATAGCAATATAAACACAGCCCAAGAATAGTCCAGAATTCAATGTGCATATTCTTGCACTATTTGTCAAGTACTGGCTATGTCATGGAAATATGCTTTGCTTGGATATATTCTCTAAACAATTGTATATATATATATGCATTCCTCGTAAAAAGGTATCTAGCCGTACATTTTTATGTTTGTGAAGTGGAGACTACAAAATTTAAAGTAACACACACACACCAAAGATCTGTGGTTTGAACTTTCTTACAAATGTAATCAATTTAAAGAGCATTATTAACAATTCCTAGACATGTAAATATTTTTGTGATCATAAAGTCTGTCATGTGTAAAATCAAAAGGCTACCTGAAGTAATAACAAATACAGAACACTGACTAGACCCTAACAGATTGACAGACTCAGAAAAGCACTTCTGATCTCACCTTTTCAACAAAATCTGTTTAGATACAATATCTTTTCATGAGCCAAGATTATTCCAGTTTGCAGAGAACTCCATTCATTGTAGTTAACCTAATTACGTTGCCCTTCATTAAACAAAGCTTCTTGAGTATCTTCTCTGTGTAAAGAAGTGCTTTAATAGCTTTTAAAAAATACATCCTCGGGATTGAACACAGTGTCCCATAAATTTTCTAATTAGTGTGTACAAGACAGTAGATGTTCTTGGCAAGTGTGTTTGCCTGCTTTTATCATTATTTAATTAGTGCAAATTACCATGATGGAAAGTGTTCTTGTTGTTTTCATATTGCATATTTTAGTGTATTATTACTTCCAGAAGAAAACAGGTGAAAAATGACTGATGTTTTGTGACTACCCAAACATGTTATACTGTGGGAGTTCACGGATCACAGTTCCATGTTAAATTCCATTTTAAGCATTTGTGAGGCCCCAAAATCTATCAAGAACACAACTCACAAACACACAAACACACACGCAAGTTTTTCTTTAACTTCAAGATACCAAAACAATACTCAAAAAAAAAAAAAAAGAAAAAAGAAAACCTTTATGTAGAGTCAAGGTCTCTTGTGCCTTATCCTATCCACATTAACATATCTACTATGTTGTCCTTTTTCATCTCATGGTAAGATATTATGAATGTAACTTCTGACATCCTAAGTGACATTTCTTCAAGTAATATCATAAAAACGGTGCATGTTGAGTTTCTGAATTTAGGAATATATAAAAAAAGTATGCAATTTTTTTTTTCAATTCACAATTGATTAAAAAAAAAAGGGCCCTAAATTTGAAAGAAAACAGGAGGGGTATACAGAAGAACTTGGAGGGAGGAAAGGAAGGGGAAAACTTGATTATATTATAATCTCAAAAAATTGAAATAAATAATTTTAAAATATAACCCAAAATATTCCATAATTAATATCAACATAATCTTATGTAAATTTATTAAGGTAGCATTTATGTTTTCATTACTATTATTGTTATAAAAAGTATAGAAATATATGTTTAGGACTTACTTCAATATAGATTGGCCCTTTTTGTTTAAACTTAAAATTGTACATAAGCAATATTATATATATATTTAGAAAATGCATGAATATGATAATATTCAAGTTATTATGTTTATATATACAAGTGTATTGTAAACTACTAAATTTTTAAAGTTGAAAATTTCACTAAAAATTGTTCCTTAGTTGAATCACATGTACTTATATATTAAATGTCTTATATTTTATATATATATATATATGTATAATTTTATCAAGCTTTCAGAACTATGTTGTGAAGCAAATGTTTTAAACTAAAAGGACAGAGAAACAACTTTCTCAGGAAGACATGGAATATATGGCAGATTCAAGATTCGAGTTTGTGCATCTGATTCTCAGTCTTGCAACTTTTTCAGTCACAATTCACTGCCTCTGGAAAGGAAGATCTAGGAACCTCTGAAATATTTTATTGAGGGGTTACTTGGGTAGACTTGCACAGCACAGTGGTCTCGATGACAGTTGTGAGGAATACATTTGAATGACTGAATCTGTAGAAGCAAAGACTAGTTAGGGACACTTCAAAGGCAGCTTGACATGTCATTGGGGGCAAAGAGCAGACGAAGGAATATATGTGTTAGAGGGTACAGGGATAGCTGCGCATGACCAGCGGAGTATGAACTCATTTTACCTTTTACAATCAAATCACCAAGAAATAAAATCTGATTTGAAGGTATCAATTTCCTACGAGATGTGGCAGTACAAATATTCAGAAATTGCTCTAAAGTTGATGTAATTCCATCTGCAGTTAAAGCAAAACCAAGCTGAAAATTTAAGTTATAGACAATTTCAGCTTCTCAAGAAGGGTGTGCGGCATGAAATAAGAGGTACTTTGTGTGACCTGAAACATATAAGGCATTTTAGGATCAGTCCTTCTATTTCCATGCCAGCAGCGGTGGTATATGCTCAGGCTTTGCTGGAGTTTCCGTGGATCTCGCTGTGGGATCAGGACTTCACTATTTTCATCCACTGTCCACTCTCTCTTACAGTGTAGTTGACATCAGACTGCCACACAGTCTCAGTAACCAGTGTGCTCACATCCCCTCAAGGATTTCCAGTCTCCCCAGATTCACAGCCCAATTTATTTTGAACTGAATGAAAATGAACAAAAACCCAGGAAAAAAGTTTTAATATGTTCCTGTTTCTACTTTTGGATTCTGCTATACTTAGCAGAAGAAACAGCAACTACCCGTTGTTCAGGGAGAAGTGCAGTCACCATTCTGGGATCTCAGACCATGTAAGTAATGGTTACAAAGCTGACTTATCTCCCATTTGAAAAATGCTTGGAATATCTGTAATGTGTCCCATATTATTTCAGGGAGATAATTAGTAGTGAGAAATTGATGCCAGTTTAACACTTAAATGCTAATGGAATATTTACTAATGAATACTCTTTAGAGCAACCGGCACACCCTATCCCATATTACATTCTCTCTATATTGTTCGCAGCAGATGCTAGTAAAATATTGCTTGAAAGTAAAAGATAACAGACAGGAAGAAAATGCATTCTTGTGTGAGGATGTAACTTACACTGGATAAAGTCCTATATGACCGTTTACAACCTTAGAATTCAACAACTCAGAGTACTATATCATTTAAGGTGAAATTACTGTAGTGAACAATCAAATAAAAATAAAATTTTTGAGGGATAAATCTCAAGTGACAGAAATTTGTAGTAGCAATGTAATAGAGTTAAAATACCAAAATTTTGATGAAGTTGGGCAATAAATTTAAGTCAGAAAATTTGACTTGATAGCAAATCCCACAAAGGAATTGTATAGTCAGGCCAAACATCATAATTACATATGAAAGAAAAAGTGCTAATGACTAACCTGAAATTTGTTGTAAAATCACACTTAAGAAAATAGCTCAATTAAAATATCTTTATAAAAATAAAAGGAAGAAGCAATGTTGATGAAAAGGAAATTGGTTAAGGACTAGTTTTACTCACGTAGTTTGCTTCAGAAAATTATTTTTATGGAAGAATCAATGCTAGCACAATTTTGTCAAAATATTTACATTCAAAACATCTGTTGGCTAAAAGCAGAAACCATATTCTACAAGTGGTTACGGGCGGAGGGTAATACGTTCGTATGAATCACCTGGACATCTTGTTTAAATGCAGATGGTGAGTCAGTCCGTCATGCATTGAGGTATTCTGGGACACAAACAAGTACACATCTGTACATCTATTTAAATACCCTACTGGCGGCTTCAGGGACCTCACTTTAAAGAACAGATACAAGTTGTTTTAATAGAACCAAATTTATATCTCCATTCTGAAACATAACGTGAACTACTAAACCCTTCAACCCCGTGTTTTGTTACTTTCTGGTAACTGAGTTTGATTGACGTGATGTGGAGCTGACATAAAGGAACACAGGGTAATTTATCGTGACCTTGTCTCATTCTTCTTTGTGCACGATGTTACAGTAGACTATCAATGGAGGATATACTAAGACATGTTATAAACATATTTTCATAATGCTGTAGGCTTGCCTGATACAGTGTGTTGCTGTAAATATTTTCACATAATTTAACTGATTCAGAAACTCTGTAACAAAAGCTACAGAGTGCTAGATAGACAATAGCAAATGCTGTCAGTTGAGCAGCAAGATTAAGTTACTTCTCTTATTTGAAAATCCTGAGTATTCCATCCAGGTAAACACTTGCAACATGAACCCTTTCCTGCAAATACAACATGATAAATTCAGCTGCAAGGCTTCTCAATGCGATGTCCTTTATAGTGGTATTAGTTGCAAAGTTAGTTAAATACTGCATTGTGAGACTGTCATTCACTAACTTTTGTCAGTCCAGTTGAAGTGTTCAAGGATACTAGCAGGAAAAAAAAATATCAATATAGTGAAGATAGTGGAGTAATAA
This sequence comes from Alexandromys fortis, assembly GCF_014885135.2. Lineage (NCBI taxonomy): Eukaryota > Metazoa > Chordata > Mammalia > Rodentia > Cricetidae > Alexandromys > Alexandromys fortis. The sequence goes on along the minus strand of NW_026068055.1, from coordinate 1,844,670 downwards.
AGTAATGAAAAACATTATGTCTTTTGGGGTCCTGGGGGAGTTTCTTCATTAACCAGTCCTGGAGGAGACCTATCTCCAGTCATCATAAGTTGAAACAATACATCTCCCTAACTACATGAACTAATACAGTTTGAGTTCTCTGCTACTTACAGTCCGAAGCATCACACAATTAGAAAGTGTAAGAGTCAATATAGGAACCCAGAGTCTGAATTCTTGTTCATGGATCTTTCTTCCTGCTCCTAGCTTTACGTGTTGCCTTTTAAAATGTCAGGTTTAAAATAGGATTTTACAAAATAAGCAACAAGTTAGGGAAACATGCACTTACAGCATGGAAAGTGCCTGGTCCACAGCTTCATATCTAATGATTTTTTAAATTAATTATCAAGTAATTTAAAGCTGATACACCACTAAATAGCACAAGTGGAGCAATGGGACAAAAGGTTTGTTATTTCCTGCAACTCTGCTAGATGCTGTTCAACATTAACACAGATTTTCACATTCATATCAAAAATATTCCACATCCTGGAATGATTGAAAATTAATTCAAGGATATATTCCAGAAAATAAACACAATTACTCCGAGAGCAATTTTCTAAGAAAGGTCAGTATGTTGATAGCATGCCTGGGTCAAGCCAATTAGGAGTAAATATAGTTACAAATTCTCTATTGCCTCTGAGAAAGGTTTGCCTGTCATAAACACAAAGACTAATCTGGGTTGACATAATCTCCAAATCGCAGAAATTTGATTATAGCCCCTCATTGGTGCCGCAGAGCAAGTGAAAATTTAATGTGCTACATATAAAAGAAAGCATTAAAATTAATTATTCAAATTTAATCTGCTTCTCTCCTTTAAAGAAATGTAAGTTGGAATTTATCAGTGCTATTGTGTCACTTAATCTGTAATCTGAAAAGAGATATAAATATTATATCATGAGTTTTACTATTGCTTGATAATGATACTGATATTTTCGCCTTATGTGAATTACTACTAATTGGGTCCATGATAAATATTTCAATGAAAATTCTATAAAGACAGATTAATGTGAACTTTGATACCCAATACTCTTTGGAAAAGGCTAAATCTCATCAATTTCACATTTGAGTATCATATAAATGTTCAATCGTATATCCTGATATAGTTTTAAGCTATTAATTAGTACAGTGGATGTGGGGCCTCAGGAATGAAACATCAGTGGTGGAAGTCCTCATGCAATTTGTAAATTTTCAGTTACTAAAAATACACTGCAAAAACGGTGCTTCAGATTTTACCGTTCTAAAGCGTGTGATGTTATAGAGCTGGACATTCGACAAATCTGTGCTGTCTGCTACCTATAAGTTCTCAAAATCATGTAAACGTGGTTTTGCTGAAGATTTTGTAAACTCTTCTGCATATTGTTGTCTGATAAAAATAACTTAAATAATTCCCTTATTTAGATCCTAAAATATAAGGATCTACCTGTTAGCTTTTTTTTTTTAGTTTTCTTTCAAATTATAATTTTGTGTAGTTGGGTGTTTTGTTTTCATGGATGTCTGTGCACCACATACATGTAAAGCCCCCAGGGGTCAGAAGAGTATTAGATCACCTAGGACTAAAGTTACTAACAGCTGCTAGTTACCACTTGGGTACTAGGCATATAACCTGGATCTTCTGGAAGAACAGCTAGTGCTCTTAACTACTGATCCATCTCTCCTGGCCATGGAAATTGCTTTAAAATAATAATTATAAATTCATGGAGATGATTATCTTAGGTTTGATGGTGTTTTATTTGTGTTTTTGTTAGCATATAATGTACATAATGTACATCATTATATCCTCTCACACTTGTACAGCATTTACTTTTACCATTTTCCATGCTTAGTACCCTCTTGTCCACCTCACATTTTTACTGATATCTTTTCTTTCTTTCTTTTATTAAATGGAAAATGGATTTCCTCATACCATAAATGCTGGGTACAATTTTCTTTCTCTCCACTTCTCTTGTTTTGTTTGAATTTCAAATATTTTATTATTTTATTGATAAATATTATATTTTCTGAAGCTATGCAGAAGGATAATATATGTGTGTATATACATATGCAGCAAGATAATATATATGTATATATGCACATGTATACACACACATATATATCTATATTTATAAGAAACACGGTCATCACTAATCAAGTTTTAAATTAAAATCTTAGAGCTTGTGTCAATTACTTCCTAATAAACCTGACTTGTTTACATGATTTATATTTAATAATTATTGTCACATACCTTTGTTCTCTATAATCCTTGAGTGGTTTCCAAGTCATCCCTTCTCTACAGATCTTTTTTGTTCATGAGATGCATTTTGATTATATTATTCTCCTCCACCAACACTCCTATACCTAAACCTTTCCCAAATCCTGACCTCCACAACTTCATATTATCTCTCTCTCCCTACCCCTTCTCTTTAGTATATATCTTTTTATTTGGCTTTTTTTTGCTTTGATTTCATTTATTCTTTACTCTTCTCTCTAAGAAATATGTATCCAGTTTGGTGCTATATCACAGTTATGGACTATTTTCCCATTGTGAATCAAATCTTGGCTTCCATCCCCAGAAACTCTCAAAATATGCATGCTATCTTTTCTTTATTCCAGCTAAAAATAGAATTTTTGATATGCATACCTGTGTATGTAGAAACCTACATTCATTTTCCTGTAAAATGTGGACAAGGAAAATCAGAAGAATTAGAAAGATCTTTTTCTAATATAACCACACTCTGAAGAGGACAATGATCTATGGATATTTGTAGAACTTTGCCATCAATTCTTACTGTTCTTGCTGAGAAAAGCAGATAACTGCATAGATAGATAAATCACTAGAATAGATAAATAGCTGAAACATTCAGCTGAATTCATTGTCAAAGATTTCTTAAAAATACATTAATTCTTTAGCTTGATAACACTTTCTTCTGAATGTTAAAAACATGTCAATAATTCTTATAAAAAGTCAATAAATTTACTCTCTTAATTAGAAATCTAAGCCCAAACCTTTTAGATATAACAGCTACCATTTAGATGTTAGATTATAGTAAGAATGAGGTTGACTTGGCAGTCTTGCTTTTAACATGAGCAACTATATCTTGAGAAAGTACACAGGAGACCTTTCAATCTATTTAACTTCACTAAAATTTTAAAATAACTAGTAGTTAATCTTGAGACTCGGGTAAGTATAAATTCAATTTAAAAAATTTACTAAGAAAAGTTTTTATACACATCATGGCATTTTACAACATGTCTTTAGAATGCTGGAAGAATTTAAATTTCCAAAGAAGGTATTTTTGAATGTGTGTGGGAGTAGGATTGGTTATAAAATCGTAAATACACTCATATTTGTTGTGAATATTCAGGAAAGAGGCAGCAACTGCAGTTTCTTTCTCAAGTTGGGACATGAGCGGTTTTGAAGTCATGGCTTTGGCGGTAGACCAAGAGTAAGTTTAAAGACAAGTGCAAGTGAGACCAACCTGAATAGATATATTAAATAAATAATAAATAAGTTAAATAAATAATTCAAGTCCTTTTGACCTATAGTGTGCTAAATCCAAGACACAAAAGGAACCTTGACATCCTTCTTTCAGGGAATATGATGTTTAACCGCTTGGGGAATCAGGAGTAAATTTTCTCAGATTTTTTTTTTAAATTATATGCACTTCAGAGTCTGGTGAAGATGATTTTCAGAGAAATATCAGATTATGAAAATGACACATTGCTGCAAAGTCAAGCTTTCACTTAGAAAGATGAAAAGCAGTGCACAATACTGCATTCTCATGTTTGAATACATACTTCAGATAATCATGCCTTAAGAGTTAAGATAGGAATGTGATGAGCATCCTCTTGCATGTTCAGAATTCAGCGAGAACAGGAGGTTAAGTGGAGAGGAGGAGGTCAGTACATGCTCAGATTCTCATATGGTGGTTAAAGAAAAGTTAAACTTAAGTTGACTCTCCATGGAATAAAGCAGGTCTTCTTAGGGAGTCTGGTCATTTGTTTCTCTAAGTCTATGTAGAAACTTTACTGGAAATGACAGAATTTATGATCAGTAAATTTACAACCAGATGACAGCATAAGTAACCATTGAAAAGAAAACACAAAATAAATTGAATTTGTAATGATTACTATTCATGTCATATTACCCAGTGAGTGCATACCCTTTATTCCATCCAAACCATGCCTCATGTATTTCCCACCCAAAGAACGAAGTTCCCTCAAGTATTTCCATGTTTACCTAAAAAACAAATTTAAAAAGCTTGACATTTTGCACTAATATGCCACAACATGTTATTTGCTTTTTAACAACATGTTATTTGTTATTTAAGATAACCCAGAGTTATGATAAAAATTTGAACAGAAAAATTAACTCGGTATGCACAGAGTTTTATAAAAATAAATATGAGAGAAGCTTGCCAATCTATACCAGAAAATCAGGTTATAGTGTTGCTAAACAAAAACATTATCATACACATTTGGAAAGTGGAATTATCTTTAAAATGAATAAAAATGATTGTAATAACCCTCACTGAACCGTCACATCACCCTCATCATAACACACAGAAGAATAGACTTATCCCTAGCCAAGTCTGTCATGGCAGCCTAACACATTGTCAGAGAAGATAATATAGCCTTAAATCTCTATGGTGCTTCATATTTTACAGGAATTATAAATCTGGACAGCAGAATTGGGGTTGAATGTGAGGGTAAATATGAAAGAAAAATATCAAGAGAAGGTTTACTGTACACCATTTGTATTGATCCTCATAAAAACAGTGAAATCGTAGGGCAAAGATTTTTTATTGTATTGTCCATGAAAAATTGAGGTTTGTGATGATGAAAGATGAGGTCAGATGCTATGAAACTAAGTTGTACAGGAAAAATCAAACTGTGAAATCTCAGTCTTTCATCCCTTAGAGTAAATATTCTTTTCCTGTGCTGCCAGCAATCTATGATCTCCTATATCTCGGAAACAAAGCACTTAAATTTAATATTTGTTCAGCTTGATGAACTATATGATCCATCAAACATAAAATACTATAAGGAATTGAATCTTAGAACAATAATTTCTAAAACACTGGGCCATAATGAGACTTTTGAGGAAGAGAAGGAAGAAATAAAATGAGGCTTACAAAAGGCTACCTCTTGTTTTGCTATGCATAAAGAAAATCTAGACTAACACTGAATTTTAGATTTAACTTTTTGTTTTGAATTTATATTTTAAGTCACGCCAATAAAGGTTAATTTAAGAGACTCAGTACACATGGTATTAAATATATTTCTGAAATGATAAATATGTAAAGCAAAATGGTTTGCTAGAAAAACTTTTATCATAAATGACAGATTTCAGAGGCATTTCTACCTTATAAATATTACTTTCCACTAGCTTTTCTGGTAGAAATATGGATATTTTTATTATATTATTTGTCTTTGTATCTCTGCATGTCCATGTATGTGTGCAAGCATAGGTATGTTATTGTGCTTGTGGAGAAGTTGGAGGGTGACATACTAGTCTGTTTTCTCCTTCAATCATGTGGGTCCCAGGGATCAAACTCAGGTCCCCAAGTATAGATTCAAGTACTGTTACCCACTGAGTGAGTTCCCTGGCCAGGGTTTTTAAGTTTTGAAAGAATAATAAAGGTTTAGACAACTAGAATGGGAGGCATACAATGTTATCTCATTTGTCCTATGTCTGCTCCAAAATACTGAAAAAGAAAGCCTGTTGAAAATAATAGAATCATGATTTACTTCAAGCGAACAGAGTATTAATTTTATCATACATAGTAGGTTCAAAGAATTAGTCAAGATTAGAAAGTTAGGAAAGCCAACATGATATGAATCTCTGTAGCTAATCCCAGAGTGTGCCTCATCCCATAAAAAGAAAACAGAGAGAAAATAAGTCTCTTTTACTTTATGTATAATTAAGTGCAAACTAAAATAATTGAGTTGGCTAATTTTTCAACCAAATTAGCACAAGTTTTGAGATTTTATTGATTTAGTTTAAAAATTGACACTAAATAAAATGTTTGGCATGTAAACAATTTGTATCTTGAAAAATATATTTGTATATCCTATTCCATCAACACAGACTTCTCATGTTATTTACTGTTAAAAAAAATATACTGATACATGTTGTATTTTCTTAATATCTGATGCATCCCAACCATCATAATGAGAAAATACTAGCAGTCATAAATATTCATTGAATAAATGATCACTTATGTTTCATTTTGCTCCGTTCTCCCCTAAATTCCTCACTTTATACATTAACAATCATAACCCATAGGGAAGAATCTCTGGATTTGGCAACACAATATTCCTGATTCCTTTTGACAGATATCAAATAGTTTCATTGTTCATTATCAGAAAATTGGAGATCAAACTCGGGGTAATGTTCCTATAGAAGCAAGTTGTGGCCAATGAAAAGACAAGGCCACAGTATTAGTCTGGAGTTTGGGAGCCATGCTACAGATGTAGAGTTGGTAAACTAGTTGGTAAAGAAGTACAAGCCAGTCACACTAAAGCCATCAGGGGAGGGGAGGTACGGTGCATGGAAGCCCTCTGGTAGCTGCAGAGTCTAAAATGATGTATGTGCAGCCCTTGGTTCTTTAAGACAGGATCTCTCCATGTGTTTCTTCCTGCCGGTAATCACAGATTATCTCAAACTCACCTTTCTCCTGTCTTCACCTCTCAGGATTTCAGGCACATGTCAGCGAGGCTGGCTGAGAATAGATATTCTGTGTCATCCTCGCTTGAAACAGCCACTTGCTAAATCACAAGTGGTATGTTACATTAACTGAGGCATCCTAATAAAATGGAAATTTTGTGATGAACAATACTTTTTAGTGTTTTTAGATTAAATGCTTGAAAAATAAATTTGAGCTGCTTTAATTTACATTATGTTTTTAGATGTAATTGGTTTCAAATGGGATATGAAGCTCTTAACTTCAGTTCCTAGAAATTGAGCATGAAAGGGTGAAAAGTCTCCCTTGAAAGTTAGATTTCTTATTATTTAAAAATTGTATCTCTAAAACAATTTAGAACATTTTTAATTCTTTAAATCCACCAGCTTTATGTTCCTTTAATTGGGAGGAAGGTTTTGTAAGGTTTGAAGTGCACATTTTATCTGAACACAGTAAAATCTGCATATAAATGGTAATGCACCTAATAGTTTCATGTATTCGGTTAGAGTTCTGGAAAATGAAAACTATTTATAGGGCAATGACTTTGGTTTCCTTAATCTGACTAAGAAAAATGAAATCACATCTAAAGGTATTTGTAATTTCTTTGATTATTTATCATCTTTTTAATAGTTCAGGGTAGAGTCTTGACAAATAGTAAAGATGTTTTAAATCATAGGGAATAACAAACTTTATTATTTATTTATTTATTTATGTAAATGGGATATGTCCAAATCATTTCTAATCCAGGCCACTGTGCATGAGAAAACTCTGCTGTAGAAATTACTGAAACACAAAGTTAAGCAAAGCTTTTTCAAGATGTTAACCAGGAGTGCTGCAAACCCCTCTTGAAATATGTTTTATACTCACTGAGCTTAATGTCAGATTTTAATACAAGTACACAATGAGTGATCACATCAAAGTCATTTAAACTGGAAATGATTTCACTTTCCCTTTTCCTTGGACTTCACCAGTGCCCAGTAATAGTCTTGAAGGAATTGTAGAAACATGCATAAAGGTTGCTTTTCCATATACATTATCTTTATATCTTCAGGATCAACTTTAAAAAACAGTAATACAATTTCTATTTATAAATCAAAGAAAATAAATACCTAAAGTGTAAATAATTACTTCTCTTATACAAACATATCAGGATAAGCTGTCAGGGGGCTTGTCTAGGTATCTTTTATTGTTTTGATAAAACATCATGGCCAAGGCAACTTATACAAGAAAGCATTTAATTAGTCTTATGGGTTCATGGGGTTAGAGGCCATGATGGTGGAGCAAATGCATGGCAGCAGAAACCGCTGAAAGCTTTCATTCTGCTGATCCACAAGCATGAGACAGAGAGGACACTGGGAATGAGAATAGACTTGAAACCTCAAAGTCCACCCCTAGTGAATGACACTTCTCCTTCAATAAGGATCCCTCTAATCCTTATTGAATTACAAATCCAAAAACAGTTCTCCCAACTGGGGTACAAGTATTCAACCATATGAGCCATTGCGGAGCATTTCTATTCAAACAACCACAGGGCTCATCCCTGGAGAAGTTAGATTTTCTCTCTCTCAGTATCTATGAATTGCTTATAACTTGTTATCAAATAGGAGAGTCCTGTTAGATGTCCCTTTTCCAACTTGGCATATCAACTGGTATCGTCATTATTTAGCTCCTTTTAAAGAAACCATGTCATTGGGATTCCATGGGTGCAGTTTCTCTGTGGTGCATAGAAGAGAGTGACTTATAGCAGACTTCCCATTCCTCTCTGGCTCTTGCAATCTTTCTGCCCCCTATTCTGCAGACAGTTAAGTTGTAGATATATCATTTGGGGTTAAACACCATAGTCAATTATTCCCTGAACTTTTGCTAAGTGTAGATTTCTGTAATAGTCTCTATCTATTGCAAAAATGGTTCTTTGATAGATGGTAAGAACTATATTTATCTCTGGATATAAAGAGATTTGCCATTGCCTGTGGTTGGCACTCAGAATTTGAAGGTGAAACCACATTACTATGGATACCGCACACTTTGAACAAAGGACTTGGGAAAACTTAGCTGGAAATGACCAGGAAGCTGTTATGTATATCTTAAGATGAGCCTTTCTGCCAACGCAAATAATCCAATCAGACCAAAATAGAGTGAATAAAAGATGCCTATATTTAATGCAGTGCTCCCGGGTTCTTCAGGAGCCTGGCGAGGGGAAGAGAGACAGGGGGAAACCACGCAAAACTCAAAGACCATGTGTTCCGTGGCAGCTTAAATAGCCTGTGGGAATGGTCCACTGCTTGGTGGGCTTTTTTTTTTTGACCCTCCCTGGGGAGGGGCCACTGCTTGGCAGGCTTTCCTGGAGGTGGAGTCTGGACCAAGGCAACACCCAGTGGGAGGGGGACTTCCAAAGATGGATGCCAGGCATTACATTCCTGACTCTATGTATAAGGGATGACAGGGAGCTGTGGTGATACTTATGGCCAACATTTTAGGATCTTTTTGGATAAAGGGGTGTCAGCTCAAGTCTGGCTACTTCCTGTGGGCATGGAGCAATCTGGGAGAGGATGGAGCTGGGAGTTGCTGGGCTCATGCTCACAAGAGGTGTGTTTTAGTGGCATCCAGTTTACTGTCATCCTGGAGCCCTCAGGCAGCTGTTTTTGGAGGGAGATGAGAAGGCATGTGGCTAGAAAAAAATGTTATTATTGGTCCTATGAATGGGGCTAGCCATGGGAAGTCACTAACTGCCTCAAAGAATGGGACAGAGAAGTGCCCTGGTTGTACAGGTGAGACTCAGGTGTATAACTGGGACACAATAGCTGGTTTTATCTAAACCAGATTTTACTTGGTAGGTGTCCTTGATCCAGGAGAGTTGGTACCAATGGTGAAGTCTCAGGAGCTGGTACAGGTGTTGGCATTGTCTGGAGAGCGCTTCGTAAGTTGCTCTTCGCCCAGATGACAGGAGTGACCTGTAAAATATGCTTGAAACTGGCTGGAGTTAAAATAGGATCTGAAGACTGTTAGTTTTTTATCATACCTGATTTTTGGTACAGCAGGTACCTTTAGGTATCTGTAAGAGAGCTGGAACAGATTTATATCTTGGTGTCATAGCAAAAGGCTATTGCTTTAGGTTAAAAGATATAAACATTTTACAAAACAAAGGGAATTGGGTACTTTGGATTTTTAAGATACACCTGAAACCTGTTATTCCTGGACTATGAAGCCTGTTAAAGAGGCACACCTGTCTGTATTTTAGCAGGAAACTTAACAAATGAAGTAATGAACCACCAGTACCTTAAGTCATCAAATGCTATTAGGCAGACAATTTCAAGACAAAACTAAAACCTGTTAATCCTGAACTATGAGGCCTGTGAAAGAAACATACCTGATTGTATTATTACCAGGAAACTTAATAAATAATGAGATATCGGTACCTTGAGTCATCAAATGCCATTGATGAAGTATTGTTAACAGTACTTTAAGTCATCAAATGTCATTAGACAGATCTAAAGGGATAAATGAGCAAAAACGAGACAGCTTTTTAGCTACACAGGCAATCCCAAATTTCTCCTCAGTCCTTGGAGAACATCAGCCTAGAAGCAGTGTTTTCCGTTAGCTGTTGAGTACAAGAAGCCCAAAGATTTTCTTGTGAGGGGGACGATTTAATCTACCTGTCTTGGCAGGATGAGAAGATTGATTCCCTGGGTGGCATCCAAGAAGCTGAAGAAAGGAAAGTCCACTTTTTGCTATGTGGGTAGCTTTGTTAAACCCAAAGGCAAGCCTCAAGGCAGAAGGTGTTCAGTAACCATGTGTCTTCTTGGACGCTAAAGGGTGCTGTGGGAGCTGACATGTCTCTGTTTTAGAGGCTCTTTTGTTAAATGTCATACTCCCAGATCTTTAAAGGCACTTGAGAATTGGGTACCATTACCTGTTATTTAAACTGAACATATAAACTAAATTTAGACATGTATTTTATCCAATTAGTTACAGTTTACCAATGCTAGTAATAAGTCAAAGAATACTAGTACATGTGTGTACTCTTACCCAAGATTGCAGAAAGGTCAATATAGAAGTTACCCACGTGTTTGTATTTTTCCAAAGCTGTAGTAGTCTGGAGTTATAAATTTTACTGATCACAAAATGAGCACACATGCACACAGAATCATAAATTGAGTATACTATGAAAACATACCCACAAAATTACACATACATACTGTGGACACATTATTCTAAGAGACAGACAAATAAAACACTTTTAGAATCCTGTGTCAGCTGACCAACTTAAAATCTGGTCTTTGTTAGGTGGCAGAAGCCACGAGAGTGGAAGCACAGCGGGAAACATCTGTTTAGAGGATTTCAGTGTGAGACAAACAGCTAGAGAAGCAGAAAGGGGGAGCAGGGATGTAGAAGCAGGAAGGGAAGTGGGGAAATAGGGGAACACGCATGTAGAAACTATGGGCTCTTAGAGCCTTGTTTATTTTATGTCAGATGTTAGATAGCCCCAATTTAAAAGGATTTTTGTAAGAGGCAGCCGAAGGGTGTTTGAGTAATTGGCTTTGAATCCCAAGGACCCATTTAGAAGCCCATACCTATTGGAAATCAAGTCTGTTGCAATGTGTCCACCGGAGAGAACTTTTGAGTCAAAACAGAGGTACATGAGAAATGAGTGGTAGACATCTCCAAACACCCAAGTCCAAACACCAAGGCACGGCTGCAACTTCATTGGAAAGCCCAAAAATGGACAAAAATAAAGATGCGCAAATGGGCCCCCTGGGGACCCTCACAGCCATGTACTCCAAAAGGGGAACTTACCAAGTTGAAGCCAATCTTAGCCTTGTGGAGAGTGTGGGAGAAGGGCATTTTCCAGCACGCAGCACTGGACCCGTGGGAAAAGCAGACCTCCTCAGTGGAAACTTCCATATGTTAGGTATATTTCTTAAGAAATATATGTTAGGAATAATCCTAAAACGAGCCTCTCCACCAACACAAATAATTCCAATCATACCAAATTAGACCGAATAAAAGATACCCATGTTTAATGCAGGAGCAGGGGCGCTTCCAAAGATGGATGCCGGTTATTATTATATAAGCCTCTTCCCTAAAGACTAGCTCTCAGAATAAACAAAGGTTCTATGTGAGCTACTAGGAAAGGAAAACAATCAATAGTCCTAGACAGTTTTAAAGACCGTAAACCAGAAGCATATAAAACCCAACAAGGTATCTCTAAGGATGTAATGTGGCACCTATATCTTGAGAGTAACCAACTGCTTCCTAATTGGACTTTATTCTCACTCAATAGGAAAAGATTCATGACTGGTACTATAAACTGAGCCAACTATTCATGACTGGATCAGTCACGGATCCTAAAGGAGAAACTCCTATCTCTTTTTGCCTAAGCATGTGTAATTTATAACTATATTCAAAATAACAACATTTTGAAAAAAACACAATCAAGCAAATAAAGGAAAGACAGAGAATACTGGCAACCTTGCATAGGCTAAGTAGAAAACAAAAACACAGTACTGAGGAGATTCAAAGAATGCTCTTGGGAAGGATTATGCTTAAAGTACCCAGGCTACAGATTAGAATTTTTATTTGATGCAATTGAAGGTAAAGTTTACACTGATATATGCAATATTCAGAAAGATTCATTCTACCAGTATAAAGGGAAGGAATGTGAAGTCTGAATGTCAGGCTTTGTTCTCCAAACAGCCCCTACCACAATCCTACAAAGCGAGCTTTTAATGAGTTCCTAAGAGGTGAGCTCTTTGCTTGCATATGCGAAAGCTGCCTCTCTGGTTCTCATCTGCCTCCTGTGGTCTGTGTCTTCCCCAAGTTGCCTGTTTGTCATGCAACTTACATTAGTGACTTGGCCTCTCCAAGTCCCTGGGCTGCCTGTGCAATCCTTCAATGTCTGGTTAGAGTCCTGTTTTCCAGCCATTCCTAGAATCTTTCCAGTCTCCAGTCATCTAATTCCCCTTTGTATGGGCTCAATTTGTTGTTTGTATAACAACTGACTCATGACAGCGTTCTTTACTCTTGACATTTCTTGATGCCATTAATCTCTCAAGATCTCCATTTAAATGTTAGTCTCATTAAATTAAACATCAATCTACCTGGAATTTGCTTAATTGTCTGACAATAATGTTAGCATGCTTAGGTTACTTCCATAGTGATCATATCACAGATAGATGAGATCTCAATGTGCTAAATATTTGTTATTCAAAATAAAAAGCTTAATGAGGTCCAGGGAGTGAAAATGCCATCTCATCACAATGCAGTATATGCAGTATAGATAGTTTAAGTTTGGAGAAAATGCTGGAAAATTTCACTGGCTCAGTTTTTGTCTCTTTAGCAGAAATGGTCACTAGGTTAATGATTATCATTTCCAACATTACCCTGTTAAGATGTTTATATAACAAACAACAACTTAGACAGAAATAAACCTCATTATCCAGAATCTTATAAAGAAACAAGCATTGTTTAGGAATTTTTGTTCTGTTATGTTTTATTCTATTTCTAGAAGAAAAAAAAAACAACTAAATTTGTGAGGACACGGCAAAACATACAAGCCAGAGTCCATTATGGTCAAAGATCTATATTTACCAGATCTTGGAAAAACAGACTCTGATAAAATACCTTTTCTCCTTCTGTTAGTAGTCAACTAATAATTTTAGACTCCCTTTTTTAAACCTCATCTCAACACCTACTGCATTTCTTAACCAAATATTTATTTTAAAAATTGTTTTGTCAAAGTAACATCATCAACAAAGATTTGTATCTTGGCTAGGGATATGGCTCATAGAAAAAACGAAGACTTCATAAGCAACCATGAATACCTGAGTTCAGATCCCCAAAACCTACTTCAAAGCTAGACATGTAACAAGCATGTTTTTAGTCCGTGCTGCTACTGTGAGATAGAAGATAGACACTAGAGAATCTCCAGAGACTCATGAACCAACTTACAAAGCAGGAAAACAATAATGAAAAAGTAATTTTAGAAAATCTCTCAAGCAAAGTAGAAAGACAAAGTCTATCCCCCAAGATTACCTTCTCAGCACATGCTCCATGGTATATGCACACCCACATTCACGCATGAGTGCACATGTACACGCACACTCACACACATACATATATATGTTCCTGAGTGCACACACACAATTTAAATTTTCCATTGCCCAAAATCAATTACATCTTTTATTACAACGCACTTCTCGGTTGAATGATATGGGGTATGTGCTCTTTGAAGCACCTTCAGAGACTTCTACTATTGGCTTGGCTGCCTCTCCCCTCTGTTGTTCTGCATTCTTTATCATTTTGGCCTCACAGCAGCACTCTTTCAGCCAGAATAGGCTATTGCAGGTTTAATACCAGTGCGGGAAATATTACTGTAACTGTCCTGAAATATAGGTACCATGAAAAGTTATATACTGTAGTAAGAGATTTTATAATTTAATTGATTTGCGTCCAGTGTTGTAACAAAGGCTCACACTTGTCCAGTAGCACTTACATAAGGACTAACAGGCTTCTAGGAGCAACTAAAGATAATCAGCAACTTGTTCTCCTTTTGTCTAAGCTATTCATCTCAAAATATCTTCAGATTTACCAGGCATCATTAAATTTGACTATTGAAATAAAAGAGCTTAAGATTACTCATAAACAGGTCACAGAAAAATATGGGCATAGTGGTTGTACTTTAAGTTTCCTAATTGATCAATTATAGGAACGAAGGTTAATTTAAAGTACTCATTGTCTGACCTCATCACATATAAAATCTATGTGTCAAGAACATAATCAGGCTCAGAGTGTTGCTTACATAAAAAGATAAGTCTACATGAGACTTAGAGCATTTTCTCTTCTCAGTTGGAAGTTTTAAGTCAGGGAGAAATAGGCAAATGAATAAAACATGGTAATAGAATGTAATAATGCAGAAATTGAGATACAACCACTAAGAAATATCACAGATAGCAAACAAATTTCACTGACCATTAGAATGATTCACCAGGAAAGATTTTGATATTTTTAATCCCTAAAGTAATTATGTGATAAGTCTTACTTAGTTCAGATTTTATTAAAAAAATTTAAGAATATTTGAAAATGGATTAAAGTTTCGGCTTCCTAGATTTAACATTCATTTTTAATATGTAACAGCTCAGCAGTTTTAATGATTATTGCCAAGTAATTTTACTCTTCAAATTGATGTAGAGATAACTTCAAATGGTTCATCAATTGTGTGTCAGGTATTGGTATGATACACTATGAAGTGAAATTCAAGAAATAAATGTTTTCCATTCCATTGGGAGGGAAGGGGTAATAGAAGGGAAATTGGGATTTTGTTAAAGTACATTGTACTTTCTCTAAAAAACTAGATACAAAATGAATTTTGAAATGTTATTGATTTCTTAAGATCAAATTTGTTATCATTTTTATTAATAAATGTATATTGTAAGCACAAGAAGCCAATATAAAGGAAAAGGCAATGTATACCCCCTCCCCCTTTCATTTACTTTTCTCCTTACTGTGTGGTATAAAGCTAGGAGAACCGTCAAAAAATGAGAGAGCTGTCCTTGGACTCACAGTTCAGGCAATAGATCCCTAATGGAAAGGAAAGTATGAAGATTAGGGAAATTGAGCCTGAGTTGCAGAATGATGCAGTATGGCTTAATTACAACAGAGACTATCAGAAAACAGAGGCACTGGGCAGAACCGAGCAGATACCATTTTCAAGACAACCCCCAATGTTTTACTTTCACTAGTAGGCCGTACTCTCAAGATTTTACATGCTCCTAAGACAGTGCCACCAGCTGAAGACAAAGTGAGTCTTTAAAACATGAGTCTTTAGGGGTCATTTCACATGCAAATAACAGCACACATACAACATAAACACACACAGGGGGGGGGGGGGAGAGAGAGAGAGAGAGAGAGAGAGAGAGAGAGAAAGAACCTCTGTGATGAAAGAGTATTTTTGTACACTATTGGTTTAAGAAATGCATACATAAGATAAATAAATGAAAACTATATTAGGAATTGTAGAAAGGCTTTATATACAATGATGTTTTAAGTTAATTTTATTTCAATCAGAAATTCCAATGGAAAACAAGTTCCCTTGAAAAACAAATTGAGAAATGTTTTCCTCTGTAAGCAATTTAGGGAGAAATACTCTAATAGATCCAGAGTTTTTCTTCAGGCAAGATGTAATTTGGAAAGAACTAAGCAATCTGGTATTGGCTAAGAGTGTTTCTTTCTCATAAAATGCCAGACTCAAAAAAAGGATACCTAACAATTACCAAAATCCATTGTAATTCTTTTATCTAGATCTTTGTTTTCTTCAGCTATTTCAGGGAAACTAGTTACTAAAAGTCAATTTTCACTGTACCCAGACTTTGCTGACTAGGTGTAGGCTAAAATAAGCAATGGCAAAGTTTTTTGTTGTTTTTTTGTTTGTTTGTTTGTTTGTTTGTTTGCTTGCTTGTTTTGTTGAAGTAAAACCTCTACACATCCTGGAAAAGTAGAATAATTAATGGGATGAATGATCCTATGTAGTTAATAGATGATTTGTAATGCCAGTTTCTCACACACTCTAGAAAATGTAACTTGGTAGATGATTAAAATGTCTCCTGTTTAACTTTGTTTATTCTAGATAGAAAGATAGCACAGCCACAACTCATAAAAAGTATTTGTCTAAATGTACTCCATAAATCACGCATATTACCTCATAACTCTAAGGTGATCGTAGAATTGTTAGCATCACATAATGTTCGATACATAATTTTACTTTCACTGGTTTATATTTGAGAA
This sequence comes from Alexandromys fortis, assembly GCF_014885135.2. Taxonomy (NCBI): domain Eukaryota; kingdom Metazoa; phylum Chordata; class Mammalia; order Rodentia; family Cricetidae; genus Alexandromys; species Alexandromys fortis. The sequence goes on along the minus strand of NW_026068055.1, from coordinate 1,828,192 downwards.
GAATATCTGTGCCAGGAAAATCATGGTATTTAATAACTTGCTTCAGAATATCTTCCCAGACTCCCTCCAATATGATAAAATGATGACATTTATATTGTGAAAGGGTCAAAATATAGAAAGAAAAAAATGTGCCCTGCTAGGGCTTCTAATTTTGATTCAGAAATAGAAAAAAAATATGGTGTTTAAATAAATATCTTCTTGTCACTTTCTCAATTTTGTTTATGTAATAATAATACAAAGATTATGCAATCTCAGTATTCAGTTTATAGATATTAGCCTTTTGTATAGTCAGTGTACACTGCCTTAACAAAGAAATATTTTTAAGTATGGTTTATTGCCAACTGAATTCTATTCATTAAGAGGATCACTTATTCTTATCTTTCATGTCTTGATTATTTTAATATTTTTTTCATGTCAAAATAAATTTCCTGCTCCAGAACAACAACTAGTGCTTATATATTGAGCAGTAATAAGTTTGGGAAGGCTGAAGGAGGTTCTCTATCAGTTAATTGCATATGAAAATTTATATTTTCATATTTCTTGAGAGAAAAAATGAAATATATTTTGACTAATCAATCAAATATCACTTTACGAAATAACTAGTGGGAATAAGATGACCCAGAAATTAAGAGTGTTATTTCAGAGGACTGAAATTCAACTTCCAGCATCCATGTTAGGTGTCTTACAACTGCCAGCTCTAAGAAGTCAAACATCTTTCTCTGATTTCCATGAGATGCTCATATGTATACATTTCATACACACAAAATAATTAAAAATTAAAATATACCTTAAAAAATAATTCTAGCCTCATAATTCCTGAATACATTATGTTACAATGTTCCTAATATGTAAAATATTTCATATATTTAAATTTTATCCTACTTCTTTAAGTTTTACTTGGTCCAAATTAATTAATGAGATATAAACATATTTGCAGGAATTTTCATTTCTCCATTGATAAAGCAACTTAAAGCTGGACTAAAGTGTGCCCTTAATGTCAATAACTTTACAACAAACACTTTATATGCTTACACTGCTATGTTTTAGCTACTTAGTTGTTCTTGCTATGTCTTGTGTCTTCATTAATCCACATCAGTAGGGCAGCATTTTGAAACAATCATGTTGGCATGATTTTGGTACACCATCTTTTACAAAGCTGCTTTTGAAAATTAAAATCACCATTTTTGTCTTAATGATGAAGACTTAGAGACTATATTATCAATATCAAATAGACAATTTCTCTATCAGTATCTTGCTTTGCTGATGTCGATTTTTCGTCTGAGGAAACCGTGTTTAGAAGTCTAATCACTATGAGGTTCTGTTTACTCTTGGCTGTTAGCCTTCCTGTGCTTTCAGAGTCTGTGCTGGTAATCCTCACCTAGAAGTGTATGCCGGGAGTTCTAGCCACCACTGTTCTTTACAACTGAATCCTGTGTAGTGTGTGTGCTGAAGACATTTAAAACCTCCTGGAGCAAAAAGTAGATTTCAGAGCATGAAATGGAAACTCTCTGAGAGTAATTGCCAAATAAGTTAGCTGGACCAGAGGATGTGAGAAGATAGTCTAACCTAAGGGAATTTGAGGCAATATGAACCTCCCACTAAGACGGGGGTATGGGGCTAGAGAGATGGCTCAGCAGTTAAGAACACTGGATACTCTTCCAGAGGACTTGGGTTCTATTCCAAGCACCAACATGTTTGCTCACAACTGTCTGTAACTTCAGTCCCAGCAGATCCAACACACTCCCCTGGCCTGTGTGGGAACCAGACACACATGTGCTACAGAGAAATGCATTCAGGCAAAACCCCCATGCACATATAATTAAAAATATAAAAGATAGCTGTTGGGAAAGGGAATGATGAAATCATTCTGCCAGTGAAAATTGCATGGCCCATCATCAAAGCAAACATCTCTATCCAGAGAAAGGCAGCACCGAGTGACTATAGAAACTATGTACAACCCCAAATGTGCTTCCCAGCTTTCTCGTGCTGTCCATATCACATTTGTTCACCCATAATTGTCTTTGATCTGCTTAAGTTTAGTCCAACACTAATTGGCAGCGAATGAATGACAGAGGATGATTATACGCGGTTCAGAGCATGAATGTGTTAACACTCATGATGTTCATGTGAAGTTAAATAAAAGTGAGAAAATAGAGGTGTGATTAAAGAAAAACATGTTGTTGGATGAAATTTGGAAGCAGATGGCGAATTGATGAGGCAGATACAGTAAAAGAGAGTGATTGGTTACCAGAAAGTACATTTAGCTCTTTCCAATTAAAACAAGACTTAACTACTTCACTGTACACATCCCTGCTATAAATGAAGACTTCTTTCACTGTCAAATGTTTCTGGATATGCTATTCTAAAAATCAGGTATTTTGCAGTTCGCTGGGTGTGGAAGGGAAGTGGGAGTAAGCCAGTTGATTTAGGACTTTTAAATAAAGCTGTGAAAACAAAATATGTAATAGAGTACTAACATTTTAGAGGCAAGGAACATAAATGTTTATTCAAAAGAAAGGCTTCGGAAGCTGAAAATATAGGATGAGTTGAAATGATTGAATTTTTGAAGAACTGATAGTAGCAAGAGTTTACATTCATTCACAAACACTGTCTTTACACTTGGTAAATAATGCAAAATGTTTTCTCTCCCCCTTCCTCATGTTGCCTGCTGTCCTGCACTTACCTGTGACCACAACCCTGTCTTTGCTGTGTGACTGATGACAGTTTACCAAGTCATCTTTGTGATGTACACTTTTTGTCTGCGATAACGGTATACAATTCTGAATAATAAATTGTCAATTTCAATGTATGTATTTTTAACATCACAGTTTCTTTAACTTGGGAGTCCAGGAATGGCTAAGTCACATCCCCTGTTCAGTGTCTTAGATTACAACAATTGCACAATTGCAATATTGGTTGTTCTCCTTTCCCTTTTGAGGAAAAGTCTACTTTTAGCATATTCAAATTGTTGATAGAATTATATTCTCTGTTGCCAGCCCAGTGCCCACTTTTTTTTTTTCTGATTCTCAGAGGAGAGCTATCATCATGGCTTCAAAGTCAGTTCCTAGCCATGCATAAAGGTGAACAGGGAAACTATTTCCACTCTGCTAAGATATCATTTCCTATGCAGTGGCATGTTTGAGAGAGTGGCACACATTTAGGCAGAAGGAATGCATAGTAGTGTGGACACTGTGGTTATAAGAGTTGAGACCTAAGATCTCAAATATCTCTTCTTGAATTTATTAAACTCTTTCAACCTAAACTCTTTACTGCAAATTCTAGAACACATTTACTTAGACGCAAAATCATCATCTGGAGAAACTTACTCCCCATTCCCAAAATCCAAGGGCACTGAATAGTGCATAGCAACATTAGGAAAATATCAACATTTTTCTTCCCCAAATATCTCCTCTGCCCAGGAACCCTCTTCATTGCTCAGTGCTCTTAGACAAGCCTCACTCTGGGACAGAAAGAGTGGAGATATTCTGAGCACAGGGAGCTGGTGGGAGGCACTTAAGAGGAGGAAGGGGAAGCCAGACAGGACAGGACATGGGGCAAAGTCAGAGAGTGTCTTCCTTTACTAAAGAAACTGTCAATCTTTTCTTGCCAGTTGAAGAGCAGATGGGGTGAGGGTGGAGTGGGACTTCTGATTCTCTTTGTTTAGCATTTGTTAAAATTGAACATAAGCTTAGTTTCTCATGTTTAACCAAAGAAAGACATAATTCCAAATTTAAGAGTTTTATTCAATTATCTGGAGAAACAAGGAAATTAAAGTAAGAAACACAAGATTTACTCTATAATTTTCAGATTTATAACCAAAATACTTAGTAGCCTCCCCCACCATAAAATTACTTTTCAATGGGAACTCGGAGTTCTCACACAGAAGGTCCTTAGTGATGGTCAAAGTTTGATCAATGTGATCCTTATTCACCATTATACTTCTGCTCCTTCTCATTGCACCTGTATGCTGGGTTTTATATTGGTCTAATCTGTTGCTAGGAAACACTGCTTCTATTGCTTTAGGAGCAAACAAGTTTGTAACTCAAGGAAATATGTCTTAAATACATTTTAGCATTCAACCTCTGTAAAATATTGTAATAGCCTTTTTCATTCCATATCTGTCTTATAAAGATGTATAACAAGTTTGCAAAAATAAGTCAGGAACAGTTGCTATGGGCCTCACCTTATAGGAGAGGAAACAGCTTGAAGATAGTATGCAACTGTCTCAGGATAGCAGATAAGACATGTCTGACATTCAGTCAGCTACTGCACGCTTTGCAGAAAAAAAAAAAAAAAAAAGCTTCCACTCAAGTTCTGGTTGAAGCAGAGCAGCTCTGTAGAAAATCAGCAGAAAAAGGATCTAGAAAAAATATTGGGTTTATCTTCCTTGACATTATGGAATCCATCGTTTAATTGATTACTTTTTAAACTCTCAAATATACCTATATTTTAACACATATGAAACAAGCATTTTCATGTCTCTCTTTAGGAGTGGCCCAAATCTGAGAAATATGAGCTTTCTTCTCTGTGTCAGCAGATTTTTGTAATGATGCATTATTTTATCGTTCAGTTTGATAAGCACATAAATCACTTGAAATATCAACACCAAAATGTATTGACTTTGACTCCTTTAATGCTGTTGAATTACTTTCTTCTTCATATACTAAGGACGCCTCTTACTAATTACAGTATGAATATGAAATAGTAGTATGTGAACAAGAACATTCGTTTTCAACTGAAAAAAAAAAGTGCAGTTTTGAAATAAATGTATCCAGTGAGGGAGGGGGCACTGCACATAATGCTCTACCCTGGCTCTATTTCTGATTTATGGTTGACATTGCATGACAAAGTAATAAATGATATTTGAGATTAATCTTACTAAATAATGAATCCCTTCACACTATGTATAGATTACTTCCGAACCCCAAAGAAACATGAAAAGAAAAAGAGTTTAGATCAACACTCCTAAACTTGGGCAAAGATGCAATCATTTCCCTTCAGAGTAAGATATTGAAACACGGCCAGACATGATGAGTCCTAGAGTATAGGGCTTATGTATGGAGAGTGAGGCAAAGTCACTTTCCACCTAATAACAAAGCTGCATGAAGCAACACTAAGCATAAGCCAAAGATATGTAGAGGATCTGTTCTTTCTAGCAATTGATTTTTTTTAAGTATTTTTAGCAGCAGCATTTTTTTTCTGGCACATATGAAATGTAGGAATTTCCACCCCAGGTTTCCCCCTCACATTGCTGCATAAAAACTGGTGGAAAATGGGCTACATATTTTGATAAATTGTAAACATTAAAAGGTCAGCATACTAACATCAGAAATTAAATATAGAATACTGTTTGGAAGGCTGGCAAAACCAAAAAATAATAAATTTGTGTCATGTCACATGAATGCAAGCTTCTTTTCAAAAGGCCATAAAGTGTTGTTGGAGTGTGTTCTGGACTCACAAATTATGTATGATAATGGTCATTTATGCTGTTTGTGAATAAAACAGGCTGACACGGAGGTATTTTCAAGTGTGGTAGTCTCTATAAAAATTTATACCTAGAGACCGCACAGTTTTAGGGCTGAACATAAGATTGAAAAATAAAAACACAGTGTGCTGGAGGTCAGGTCTGGGCAAGACTAACATCACATTTTATAAACATGCTAAGTCTAGAGAGCTTAAAAGATTTGCTCAAGTGGAACATATGGTGGAAAATTAATTATCTATACTTTTGATATTGCCCATTCATGGTAAAAGAAAATCTCGAATACATAGATAGTAAATTTGTTATCTTGCTTTTCCAACAAACTCAAGCTCTTGTTGCTATTTGATGGACATCCTCCCATACATTCCAAGGACTCAGATTCTTTATCTTCTCCAAGCGTGTAGAGCCATTTCAAGGGACATAGCATTTGCAATCAGACTCCCTGCCGAGACTTGCCCTCCTTCCTTCATTAATGCCTCAATACCCAGGTTTGCTTTGGATCTGGCAGTTTTGTACTTTTCTGTGTCCTTGGTTCCTCTGCTCAAAGGGTCTTGGAGGCTTTAATCTGTGCTTGCGAAAATTTCCCCTCACTTTCTCACAATAAGATTTTACTGACTTCAGGACTTCAGACATAGTAAGTACTCGTTAATTCTTGAGTTGGTGTTTGAATTAATTTGAGCATAAAAATGATTTAGAAGTAATACTATTAGCATGTGCACAGGCAATCACAGATATTAACAAATGGAAAGGAATCTCAATCTATATTATTTTATATTTATGATTCAGAGAGGTCATGAAAAGACAGTATAAGATTGCAAATTTTAAATACTTGTCTCCTGGCCTTAGTATTATATCATAAAGTATCTGAGAGAAGGAAGTTTATGATGTAAACTACATCTTCATTATCTGGAATTTTGCTGTTATAGAAGAATAAAAGGAGCACGGATGTTGAAAAACACTGAAGGACTGATGTAGATGGAGACTGTTGTTTGTTTCCAGCAGTGCAGACACAAAATAATCTCACAGAAACTAGATTAATTACAACACTGTTTGGCAAACCACTTAAGAGTATTGGTAGCTAGCTTTTTTAACCCATTACCATTATCTTATATTTTACCACAAGGCTTGGGTTTTACTGATAAGGTTCTGGCCGGCGTCTGTCTCCTTTTGCAACAACATGTAGTCTCTTTGACTCTGCCTTCTTTTCTCCTCCATCTGCTTAGAATTCCTGCCTTACTCTATTCTGCCCAGTTGCAGGCCTAAAACAGCTTTATTCATTAACCGATAACATCAATACATATACAGAAGGACTTCCCACACCAGACTAAAGCTATTGTTTTAGGTTTACCATCAAATCATTTTTTAGAGTAAGTGTCATGAAGGAGAAGGCATGAAATGCATGTTTATTTATAAGCCAGCACACTGAGCCCCCTTGCATTTTAATCAGTAAACACTCATTGTTTTTATGTTTTATTTTCCTGTTCTGCATTGCAACTCTATTTTTAACACGAAACCTCGTGTTTCACTACCTTAGTTGACTCTGTAAAAGTAGATTTATTCCAGCATTAATATGACATGGCACAGATCACATCTTAAATCTTAACATAAGAGCAGATCCTATTTATATTATCAAAAAGGAATGGTTTAAAATAAGTGAATTAGCATAGTGAATTTTAAAATAAGTTTGCCTAACAGCTAGTTCTAGATTAAAATCTCTAAAACAATGAGCAAGAGAATTCAGCCAAGTATAAAATTAAACGTAATTTACTTAAGTTGTGAGTGTTTTTAATTAGTGATTTCAGACCTTTATTTTTCATTTTAATGTAGAAGACCAACCACCCTCAAGTTCCCAAGCATTGTGCCAGCATTGGACCCACAATTAAGCTAAATCATTTCACTGATGAGCAAACATTGTTTTCAAGCTGATAGTAAAGAAATGAATGAGTGTCTTAGTGAACATTTTGCCTCTTCAGAATATATTATATATCAATGAATTATGTTTTCAGCTATTTCATAGCAGGTCTTGTTAAAGCAGAGGAATCATGTCAGAAGAGAATAAAAAGTGCAATGCTGTCATGAGTAATTTCTGTTCCCTTTCTTTGATTTCTTATCTCTGGAGGAATTCTCATGCAAGGAGACAATAACAGGGCTAGCACAAAATGGAATCCGTAGGCAGCAAACAGAGTTTGCTGACTTATTATAGAGTCTTCCTTTACTTAGGGTGGAAGGGAATGAAAACAGAATCATGATTCAAGCAAAGAAATTCCGAAGTTGCAGAAACCACCCAGTAACTTTGCAGTGTGTGCTCACCAACCTTACTTACTTTAGTGCTATATAATGCCTTAGCCATGTGGTTAATCCCGCTTCTCCTCTACTTCAGCAAAACACATTTGTCTCAGGCAGAAGATCTTTTAATATGAATGAGTTCGTTTTTTAATCATAAACAGTGAAATGCAAATAACTGCAGGTCTACCCTGGACCCTAAGGTCTTTATTAATCCACACGGGATTCATTGGCACTGATCTCTCTGGCTTCTTTGTGCTTCGAATTCACGGTTTTTTACCTATGTTAGTGTTCCATGACGTAGAGCGTATACTGTTCTTTCCTATGGAGGTGGGAACCAGATCTACCCCTCGCCCTATCTTAAGTCATTTCCTTTCCATTCACTCCATTTCCTGTTAGGAACCCTTGCTGGCTTTCTTTGATTTTTGCACATTTTCAAAAGTAAATTTTGACACAATTGAGTCTCTAAAATTTTAGCAACCGTTCGTAACTGTAGCTGAATGAATTCTCACAACAGGTAAAATCTGGTTTTCCAAGATACTTCACCCCATATATTCTGCCCTAGCCTGTACTCCTCATTCCTAAATCTGCATTTTCTCTCGTCTGGCCTCTTCAGGTAAGCCAAAGTTCGGTTCTGAATATTCTACTTTCCAGCAGGTAAATTAAGAGACAAGCAGAAGTAAAGTCCTAACACCCTCTATTCTTCTGGTTCTCACATTTACTGGGGGGAAATGACCTTGCATCCTACTGTGTCACCCTGCCTGGGATCCTTATCTACCAGTGTTTACCCCACTCTTTCTGCAGGAGTGCCACAGACTATCTGCTTGCTGTCCCTTATCTTGATTTAAACTCTGATTAAACCGAGTCAGTGGTGTAAAGAAAAAAAATGTGCATTCTCCTCCACTCAGGCTCTGGTTTTTCAGTTCCAATTACATTCTTTGAGTGTAGACACCTTCATCTCACCCTGTACTGCTGACAAAGCATTAGGGTCACTCTCACCAACTTACTCTCCAAGCTTACACAGCACAAGGCTGCCAGAGTCATTGCGCTATCAGTCTAAACGTGGAGTTCTTAATACTCCACCTTGAATTTTCCCTTCAGCAATTCTTTGTCTTTGATCAAACATAAATTGAGTCTTTTCTTTACTACTCATGATGAAAAAGTTGGTACTGTGTATTTTAAAACCCAGCCTCAGCTTTTGTTTTTACCTCAGTTTCTTCTGCTGCATCTGTCTGCTGGTCAAATTGCCGAGTTCTCAGATGCCTGATATATGAAGACCTGCTAATAAATTTGGGAGATCCAAAGCAAATGGAAGAAAGAGAACTCTGTGAGCTCTAACTCTAACCAAAATCAAACATTCTTAATAAATTACTGAAATATAATGTGATTCTTACTGGTACTCACAAGACTATAGGCGAGACAGACTCAAGAATGTAAGAGCCACCAGGTACATGCAGCTCCTTTTAGACAATTGCAGAAATATCACCTCACAGCACGTGGGTTACAGAAGCGTTCACACTAGAGCAGATAAACAAGAAATAAGATGCTTCTCTGCCCGAAAGCTGCTCACAGGTATTCTTCCTCGGATTCCGAACACAGAAAAAGATTGCTTGCTTTTCAATGTGTCTCCCACCAGGACCTTTCTTTGGGATAAATCTTGAGAATACTAAACACAGTAGCCATATATTGAATATACCTGATAAACATGACCTTGGAGAAGCAACACAGTTTTTCTGAGTTTCCTGAATTGTGAACTTATATAATAATAGAACCCACTCTGGTTTTATTTGGTGAATAATATAAATATGTACTTCATTACATATTGTCTAACAAGCACTTGGTAAAATTATTGTGTCGACCTGCTAGAGACAAAAGTGAGGTCTACTCCACAATCAGGGAGAATCCCAGCAAAGCCATTTTCCCACTTTAAATGAATCTCAATTAAAAATGCTAATTTTGATATATTAGTTGACATATTAGCTTAGGCCTTACATAAAATTTCAACACTAAAAGTCAGAAGACAAGTTATTGAACATCTGGTTTTATACTAAGCATCAAACTTTATGAGAAATGCTATGAAAGGAAGAAAGAATATATTGGCAAGCCAATAAATACTGTTCAATTGATGTCATTAAATTTTCTTACTATTATACATGGTCATTAAGAAGGTCTTTAAAGTACATTGGTTATATTGATTTTACTAAAAGTTATAGTAAAAAAATAACACTTCTAGCAGATCATTTAATTAGATATAGTTTCCATATAAGAACTAGTCTATTATTATGGGAGACTATCTTTGTGAAATAACTTAAGAAATATGCAATTATAGTTGCTAATTCATGTCTACATGACCATTACCCTGATTATTTTATACCAAAGGCAGAAGAAATATGAAAATAGGTCATACAAAATAAATTCAGCAAACTACAAAGTTTCGTGTGTGTGTGTGTGTTTGTTTAATGAGCTACTTATTATTACTGACATGAGTTCAGGCATAGTAAAAATAGGTATAAAAGATTATACAAATTACAAGCAAAATTAAATTCATATTTACATGCCCTATATGCATACATTTATATGCATATATATGCATTCATTTATATTAATAGTTCTATATTATTTCAGTTAATATTTTTGCAGAAAATTTTTGAAACTGAGAAATAAAAATCATCCAACTTTGTTATTTTGTAAGAGTATTTATGCTATTTGGACTCTCTGGCCCTACGTGTGAATTTTAAAACTAATTCATCATTATCCTCAAAGAAGGGTAGATGGAATTTTCACTGGGATTGTGTTGAATATGTAGATCATTTGGCAAATTTTGCACTTAACAATGTTCCATCTTCAAATTCACTTGCAGTTTATAAACATGCTGAATTTGCTTTTCAAATAAAAGCTTTAAGTGGACTGTAATGGATTTTCTACATAGGAGTTAATGCCATCTGCCCACAGAATTAGTTAAACTTCTTTCTGGTTCTGGGTGTCTTTTTACTTGTTTTTTTTTTCTATATGACTTTGGGTTCCATTGTATCTTTGCAGTAAATCCTAAAGAACACTGTAAAAATAGTTCTCTTGGCCAAAGTACCCATACTAAAAATCATCTCAAGTTAAGCTATCACTTTTTAATTATGCAATCTAATTTTAGCATGAGAGGGGTATTAGGAGTGGTTAGGAAAAGAAACCAAAAGTCATATTGTACCTTGCTACACTAGTCTGGGTAAGAAAGAAAGAATTCCTGGGAGAGAGAGATAATTGGTGGCCATGTTAGAACAAAGTGAGAGCAAAATGTATTTGGTTACCACCTGGCATTAGTGACTCTCTTTGCTTACTTTCTACTTGTTGTCTTAGTTAGGATTTCTATTGCTGTGACCAAACACCATGACCAAAAACATGTTGTGGAACAAAGGATTTAGTTGGCTTACACTTCCAAATTGTAGTCTATCATCAAAGGAAGCCAGGGCTGGAACCTACAGGCAGGAGCTGATGCAGAGGCCATGGAGGGATGTTCCTCACTGGCTTTCTCATCCATAGATTGTTTGGCCTTCTTTCTTATAGAATCCAGTACCTCGAACCTAGGGATAGCAGCACTAGCTATGGCCTGAGCCTCCCCAGTCAATTGCAAATTAAGAAAATTTCTTACAGTTGAGCAATTATTGTGCATTCCTTTAATCCCAGGACTATGGAGGCGGAGAGAGGTGGATCTCTGTGAGTTCCAGGCCAGTATGGTCTACAGAGTGAGTTTCAGGACACAGGGCTACACAGAAAAACCCTGTCTCAAAACATAAAATTAAAACAAAAGCAAAAAGAAAGAAGGAAGGGAGAGAGGAAGGAAGGGAGAGAGGGACAGAGAGAAAGAAAGAAAGAAAGAAAGAAAGAAAGAAAGAAAGAAAGAAAGAAAGAAAGAAAGAAAGGAAAGAAAGAGAGAGAAAGAAAGAAGAAAGAAAGAAAGAAAATAAAGTTTATAGAGGCATTTTGTTAATTGAGGCTCCTTTCTCTCTGATGATTTTGACTTATGTCAAGTCAACAGAAAACTAGTCAGTACATTTGGGAATTTTACATATTCCTATTTATCTGCAACTCGTTATGTCATTTATATTAATTTAGTCAAATACTACAGTTTTGAGAATTTTCCTATGTTTTGCATGCAATGCTATTACAATTGTTTAAAACATTGAAGAAATATATCCCTTTGAGGTATCATTTATCTTAATAGACTTTATGCTCTGCAGTTATCTCACACAAATGCACTGCTGCTGATAATGCTCTCCTTTATGTCTCCATATAATGATATATGATAGCTTATCTCAGGAATGCATTTAGGGGTGAAGTTCTTGAATGGAGTGTTTCTGTACATTTTCAATGTCACTAAACATTAACTATCTCTACACAGTTGTACTAGTTTCTTTTATTGATGTGGTGCTAAAACACACAAAGGAAGCAGAATATGGGAGGCAGCATTTATTTTACTTCTGACTTCATTATTTCTCCAATATTATAGAGTTACCATGATAATGGCAACCTATAAAAATAATCACAATGGAGGGAAGCTTGCTTTCAGCTTCTGAGAGTGGGGCTGTGACGTGACCATCATGGCGGTATGTATGACAGCAGGCAGGCAGGCATAGCACTGGATCAGTAGCTGAGAGCTCACATCTCATCTGCAAGTTAGAGGAAGGAAGATGGAGAGAGAAATAGAGACTTCATTAAGGAACCAAGTATTCAAACCAATGAGCTTGTGGTGGCTGTTCTTTTTCAAATCACCACATCATATCTATAATTATATTTCGCATTTGTCCTTTGTATAGAAAGTATTTGCTTTTCATTTGGTTGGAGGGAGACATACAATGTATATATGTGCATGTACTCTTGTTTATTTGCATGTGTGTGTGTGTATACTTGTAGACATCATAGGTCAAAGTATGATGTCTTTTCCTAATGCACCTTATCTTAATTTTTGAGACAAACTTTTTTCTGAATTAGGAGCTTGTGGAACTGTGTAGAGTAGATTTCCTAGCTCCTGGGATCCAACAATCTCTGTCCCTCCACACCTGGGGTGATAATCAAGTGCCTGCTTCCAGGTTTAGCCTTTCCATGATTCTTGGGAATCTGAATTCAAATTCCTGTGATGAATAGCAAGCAATTTACCCAATGTGCTCTCTCCCCAGATTTTATGTATGTATATATGCATATATATGAATTTTACTTTTATTTATTCTTGACAGCCTGTCTTGAAATTCACAATATAACAAAGAATTACCTTGAATTTCAAATCCTCCCATTTCTTCCTAGATAGCACTGGATTACAAATATGCACCACCACATCTTGATTATAGGTTTGCTTTTTGCAATGGTTTACAGTTCTCAAAACATTTTGGAGATGGTCTTTACCTATGTTTTTTGCATAATTTAGAACTTGTTATAAGAATTTTAATTTACTGTAGTAATATCTTTTTAAAGTTTTGTTTAACATGATTTCTGCCCTCGTGGGACCAATGACTTACTTCCATATATATCCTTCAAGAATACTTAAAGGTTTTTCTTTACATTAAAGAAATTAAGTCACTAGAAATCTATTTGGGCATATGGTGAAAAAAATGACTCCAATATTTATTTTCTGTACAAATAGCCAATTTCTGCTGCATTGTTTGCTGAATCTACTTTCATTTATTCTCACCGCCATCTGTGTCTCACAGCAAACTTGTAAGAATCACAATTTCTATCTTTATTTATTTACAATTGCCAGTGTATCTATCCTCATCACCATGCTGCTAAATAACTACGATATCTTACTTGCTTTAAGTCCTAACTTTGGATAGTAGTAGCTCATCTCACACTCCTTCCATGCCTTTACTGTTTCAGGTTGGGTCACTCACTTATTTGGATTTTCTTATTCCTTCTTTGTTTGTTTCCAATAGATTTTATGTTAATTCAGAAAATTATTATAAAATCCTAATGGAAGCATTAAAAACTATAGAACAACTGAGGCAATTAGATATACCTTTAAATAATTATACTTCTCATTATAAAATATGTTCTATCATTTTGTTTATCTATGTTAAAATTCTTTTCACTAAGGATTTCACTCCTCTATCCATACTTACTCTGTAAAGGATTTATTGCTACATTGAATAGATTTTATAATTTTACTTCTAATTGATTAAAACTTGTAGACAGAAGTGCTAATGTTTTCTGTATTTTGTAAACTCTGTGTTAATCTGTTATTCACTGAGACAAAAAGTGACCTTAGTGTGCTATTTTTGTTCAAATTTAGCACAGTTTCAGAATTTTACCCTACCTTTAATGTTTACTATATATATAAAGGAAGATGTTTATTTTTTTGAAAAGAAAATTTTTAGTTCAAGACTTCAAAGGTAATTCTTTAAAAGATAAGGAAATAATCAGTAGATAATTTCTGGCAAATTATTCAAAAGAATAAAGAAAAAACTATATCATAGTTAGAGTTTCTATTGCTGCTAAGAGACACCATAGCCATGGCAACTCTTATAAAGAAAAAACATTTATTTGGAGCTTGATTACAGTTTCAGAGGTTTAGTTAATTATCATCAAGGCAGGACATGGAGGCGTACAGGTTAGATATGGTGCTGAAGAAGGAGCTCAGAGTTCTACATCTTGTTCTGCAAGCAACAGAAAGAGACTGACTGTGTATCACACTGATTAAGCAAAGGAGATCTCCAAAACCACTCCCACAGTGACTCACTTCCTCCAAAAAAGCCACACCTCCTAATAGTGCCATTCTCTATGGACCAAGCATTCAAACACTGGAGTCTACAGGAGTTGTACCTAGTCAAACCACCACAAACTAATATGTTAAAATGTGACAGAAATACATATAAAGTGGAAAAATTAAACATAAATATTTATGCTAGTAAACAAAGTGGAACAGACAGCCAATATTTATTATAAATAATGAACCTCAAAGTCATACTAAAAAGTCAGATGTGTTTAGGGAAAAAAAATGAAGAGAGTAACAAAAGAAAAAACTGAACAAAATAATATATCATTGTTATGAAATTAAATCTGAATTTCAGCTTTCAAGTGTAATCACTCTTCCTTACACAAACGTTCCCATGTAGAAAAAACTACTTTAATTCAACAATAGTTTCTCTCTGTGAAACTGTGTTTTGTGAAAGAATGATTTCTCTGAATCAGAACTAGACAAAATATATTATAAAAAAGGATAGGAATGGAAATTTCACACATGAATACTGATGCAAATGTTTTAATAAAACACTTAAAAATGGTATCCATCAAAGTATAAATACCTTCACTAGGAAATAACAATCTATTTTAAGAATGTGTAAGGTCTTTATTTTGAGAAGGCATCTGCTGTCATTGTCTTAGTTACTTTTCTGGTGCTGTGAAGAGACACCATGACCCAGGCAACCTACAAAAGAAAGCATTTAATTGGGGGCTTTCTTATAGTCTCCGAGGATGAGTCCATGGCCATCATGGTGGAGAGTATGTCAGCAAATAGGCAGTAAACTCTCTGGATTGGTAGCAAGGAGCTAACATCTGACCCACAAGAAAGAGGCGGCAGGTAGAGAGAAAGAATAACTGGGTATGGCATAGCTATTGAAACCTCAAGCCCAGCCTCAGCTACATACCCCTCTAATAAAGCTATACCTTCTAATTCTTCCCAAAAGTTCCACTAACGAGAGCTAAGCATTAAAATATGACTACCAAGTACATTCTTACTTGAACTATGTTAGGTGTTAGTTTATAAACTGAGATATTAAAACTGTGATTTCAACCTATCTTTTTAGTGTAAACTAAGAAGGACATTTTGGAAACCCATCCTTATCTTGTGAAATTAAATATTCTTATATTTCTCTAAGAAAAGTCATAAGGTATTGGTAAAGATAATTGTTATTAATGTTCACATCAAAAAATAAGCACGAGTCAGGCCTGAACATTTGCTCAGTGGTTAAGAGCCCAGAGGACCTGTGTTCTGCTCCAGGCAGCACATGGCAGCTCACAGCTATATGTATTATAGTTCCAAAGGGTCCAAGACTCTTATTTACTTCTCTGGCCACCAGGCATGCACATGTACATGCCAGAAAAAACACCCATATGCATAATATTTTTGTAAAGTTAAATATTTTTTAAAAAGGAATAAGTACAGAAATGTTCATTTTTCTAACTTTAAAACTCACAACCCTAAAGCAGTATACATGAAATGAGTAAATAAATTGCTGTATCTGCAAACATGAAACAACAGTAGAAATAAGCGAATTCTAGTAACTATAGAATTTCACTGTTGATAAAAAGGAAAATACCAATTTTAGAAAACAACCCCTAAAATATTTCCATATAATATCATTTATGGAAAATTTAAAAACAATTTCAAAAAAGATGTGAATGTTAAATGTTACAACATGTCTGTCCTAGCTATATTTGAAAAGTAAAGACATTTAAATAATTCAGCATGGGATACCTTTAAGTAGGATAAAAATACAAGGTCATAATGGAGATGGTCACATTGATTGTTAATGTTTTAATTACTTAACACTTTTAGTATTATGTGTGGCTTTTATATATTAAATAATTGAGAACTAGTAATGATTATCATAATATGAAATAAATAAACTTTGATAGTATTAAATACTACCTAGTCATGGTTTTATATTTTTGTAGAAAATAAATAATAAATGGGAAAATTCTCAATATAATATATTCACCAAAAAACTATTAGAAAGTGCACTCTGTACAAAAATGTTAAATATATTTCTTACTATTTGTGTTTTATTGTATTATTTCATATAATTGTTATAACTTGAAAATACAGCCTCATTGGCTGCGGTAGTAGGAGAATTTTCTAAAGACTGTACTATTTCCGTTGTTCATCACAATTTACCTTTCGATCTTCCCAGCATCCCAGAAGCCTCTTCGTACTGGTGTGCACTGTTTGAATGCTGATCAATGTCATTTCTTGCTGCCCTTAAGGAAAGTGACTGTGCAAGCATTGTAGGCAGCACATTCCAACAGAAGGTCATGTTTTTCAGCAGTATAGAGTATTAAAGAGACGAAACTATTCTGTGACCTCTATTCTGGTTCTCCCAGTCCCCTTCAGAGAGCCTTCAAAGAAACATTGTCTTGTTCCACCTCTGGCTGTGCTTAAAAGAAACAGTTGCAAAGATTCTTCCATTTAGCATTTCTTGAAATGCACAAGGTGTTTTCCTTTTGGAAAAGACATACCAAAACAACCTCTTTAGGTGTATTTTTTATTTCTGTTTTTTATTGCTTCTCATTTGATTGTAAAATAGTTTCTGATTTTATAGTTTAATATCATTTTATCTAATAATTTATGTGTTTTTCTTCTCTTGAATCAAAACAGAATTTCATTAAAAAATTATTTGATTTCTAAACCTTTAATGTGCAAATATCAAATTAAAATAATTCGTATTTTAGTGTGTATTTCTGAATATGTAATAATACTTCCAATTATTTTTCATGTTACAACTACAGTTAAAAAGTTGCCGGGCAGTGGTGGCGCACGCCTTTAATCCCAGCACTCGGGAGGCAGAGGCAGGCGGATCTCTGTGAGTTCGAGGCCAGCCTGGTCTACAAGAGCTAGTGCCAGGACAGACAGGCTCCAAAGCTACAGAGAAACTCTGTCTCAAAAAATTTAAAAAAAAAAAAAAAAATGTGGTGTGCACATGCCTTTTTTTTTTGTTTTATTTATTCTTTATTGTTTGTTATATTGTGACTTGAATCCTGGGCTTCTTGCCCACTAGAAGGGCTCTACCACTGAGCCACAGCCCTAGCCAACAAGCCCCCATCCATGGGCACCAGTCCTCACCCAGATAATGTACTAGGAGAGTAAAGGCAGACAGATCTGCTTTTAAAGCCAGCCTGGCACACAGCTATTTCCAGTCTTCCAGAGCTACATAATGAGACCCTTCTTCAAAACTAAACTATGAATAAATAATTCAACAATTTTTGGTCTTAATGCTTCCAATGAGAAATTAAACACTGGTAAATTAAAATAATCAAGTGATGAGGAATTGATATCACAAATTTCTTAATTAAAGATGCAAAAGTAAGGTATAACTTGGAGGTTTATAAAAATCTTGACCATGTGTGAAAAAATATAGAGTAGTTTAATATAATGAGCTTACTTCAAGTGATATTTAATCCCACATGTTGACTGTCCCGCTCAGTTCTGCTGCAGTTAAGTCCTATAGAATCACACAGAGGTGTACATTAGTTATAAACTGATTGGCCCATTAGCTCATTCTCCTTATTAACTAATTCTTATAACTTAAATTTGCCCATAATTCTTGTCTGAGTTATCCATGTGGCTTGGTACCTTATTTGGCCAGGTAGTCACATCCTGCTTCCTCTGCTTCTGGGTCACAACTGCAGACTGCTTTTCCCTCTTCTTAGAATTCTCATTGCTCTGCCTCTACTTCCTGCCTGGTTGCCCTGACTATATTTCCTACCTGGCTACTGGCCAATCAGCATTTTATTAAAAATAATACAAGTGACAGGACAGAAGACCATTGTCCCACAGCACCCACATCCACATCAACTTTAAGACAGCAGTTTAGGAGCTATTTTGGAATAATTGAAAGATAGTGCATGAATAGTTTCAAAATTAAAGAGTATGAATTTATAAATATGAGAATTCTTGGAGCTGATTGTATACTGAAATGAGCATTTATGTGAGTGGTGAGATAAGCACATACATAGTACAAAGGCAGTGCTGCTTCTCAAAGGAAAGAAAATGGAAGCAGAATTTTTTTGCATGCAGTCAAGAGTAAAATATTTATCCAGGTGGTAGTGATCCATGCCTTTAATACCAGCACTTGGGAGGCAGAAGCAGGTGGATCTCTATGAGTTCAAGACCAGCCTGGTTTACAAGAACTAGTTCCATGACAGCTAGGTCAGTTGCACAGAGAAATTCTGTCAAAAAGAAGAGTAACATGTTTAATGGATATTATTCATCTTATTTCAAGGCAAAAACCTTGTGTTATCCACACACCGTGTATGAGCTTCACTATAGATATCTTCAACTACATTGTCAATTGGATTTAGTTAGTATATAGCTATGACATCATATGCAGATTTTATCCTTGTCCTACACTGTTTTATTTTCTACATTTTAATAAAGTCAAAAAGTAGAAATGGTATTAAGAAGAATAAATGTAAAATAGAAATCAGTATTTAAATGAGAAGTTAAAAATTGGAGTCACAATAAAATTGTCATTTATTAGTTAAACTCAAGATAAAATAAATAGAAATGAACAAAAACACATCAAAATATGTACATAATACATATTTCATAAATAAAGATAAATATGAATAAACTATTTCTATTTTATATGTATTTCATGAGAAAAATCCACAATTATGTATTATAATCCTTGTATAATTTGTCATGACTGATGTTTAGGAACTTGACACTCTTGAAAGAATTTGTTTCTATTGTAACTATGACATTGGTGATACTACTAATGAAGCATTTGACTGGAAATAATTTGTATCCTTTTAATCTGCATTTTTATATCATGTGTGCACTATATATTTTGGATAAAATATATTTACTGTAGGTATCCCTTGGGGTAGTTTGTAGTATGAGGAACGGCGGGCCACTTCCCGCCACCCGGCTAGCTTTACCCGAAATAATTACAGGGAAACTGTATTCTTTTAAACACTGCTTGTCCCATTAGTTCTAGCCTTTTAATGGCTGATTCTCACGTCTTACTTAACCCATATTTAGTAATCTGTGTAGCACCAGTCTTACCGGGAAAGATTCAGCATGTCTGACTTGGCGGCTTTCATTGTGTCTGCCCTGGAGAGCAGAGGCATGGCATCTGAGCTCACTTCCCATCTTCCCAGCATTCTGTTCTATCTACTCCATCCACTTATGTTCTAACCTATCAGGCCAAGAAGTTTCTTTATTAACCAATGACCTTCCTCCATCAGCAGTTAACTCTCTGTATTAATAAATCACATTGTTGTACCCCACTAGTGATAGTCATCCCCATGGCTCCAGCCTCTTAGGTGCTCTTTATGGTTTTTCTTTAACTGTTGACACTGGTAGTGTCCTTTCTCAAAAACTTTGACATAGTCACTTTATTTATGGTTCCTGCAAGGGCTTGTTCTTACTTTTGAGTACTCAAGAGGAAAAACAAAAAATAAGCAAACAAAACCACACTTGTATCTAACATTCTTTGTTCTGTGATTATTGGCTTAGTCTAAAAATTATTCATCATAAAATATACACATATCCAAATGAGATTAGAAAAGTTCCTCATTGTGTTTTTGTGGTCTGATAAAACAAAGTGATTTAAGAGTGAATTGGAAATTTTCAGCATTTTATTTTAACAGAAGACACAAAGCTTCTCCAGCAAGAAGGCTATACAAAAATACATATGTGTCAGCTTGCTTAGTATTTTCACTCTCTTTGTGTCCAAGACATGCAGTGTAGTTTGTCAATATACTGTATTTTTTACTGTGAGTAGTTGCCATTCAAACTCCTTTTCATCTATAATTGACAAAACAAGAATATTTATATACAAACATATAGAGACACATAGTTTTTGTTTGTGAGTATTCAAAATATATAATGGTTATACAAAGGAAATGCCTTTGCTAAAATTATATTTATTAAAGTAATTCTTTTTTCCTCCTACTGCAAATAGATTCTTTTCTCATAAATTACATCCTGACACCCTTTTTCAACTCCTCCCATTTCTTCCTAGCCTCCTAGTCCTTCCATAACCATTTCCTTTCTGCCTCTCATTAGAAAAGAACAGGCTTCTAAAAGATAACAATCCTAAATGACAAATAAAATGAAGCAAAAGCCTAATATTTCATAGTTGGACACAGCACCCTGACAGTAGGAAGAGAGTCCCAAGTGCAAGCACAAAAGTCACAGCACATACTCACACTCACGTTATCATAAAAATACATTTCTAAAATTTATAGTAGATATGCAGAGGACTTGGTGAAGATTTTTATAGGCCCTGTGCTTACTGCTTTAGTCTCTACAAGTTCATATATCCTTTGCTTAGTTGATTTAGAGAGCCCTGTTCTCATACAGTCCTCCTTCCAATCTGGCTCTTAAAATAATTCTTCTTCCTCTTCTATGGGATTCCCTGAGCTTTGAAGGAAGGAATCCTATGAAGATATTCCATTTAGACTCCCTCCACATAATGCCTGGCTACATGTCTCTGTTTCCCTTTGCTGCTGGAGGCAGCCTCTCTGATAATGACTAACTAGGGCACTGATTTGTGAGTATAGCAGAATACTATTAGAAAGTTTTTGTTTATTTATCAATAACTGTTTTAAACCAATAATTTTTGATTTTACCCTAGGTCTCTGGGCTAATTACCCTCTGGTTTTTGGTTACTCAAACAGTGTCATGTGTGTGACCCTTTGCTGTGGGAACTCCTTCAGCCAATAGACCTTAAGATACCAGCCCCGTTGAGCATGGTCTCTTATACTATAAATACAGTCATAAAGCTTCTATGCACCCTCTTTCTCTTCCACCTGCTGGATTCGATGCCTGTTCCCCATTCATGTAGAGGACTATAATCTGTGAGTCTACCCATAAAAAAATAACTCTTTATTATACTCAATTTTGAGTGTGGGATTGCTTTTTAGTATTGATCTTCAGTCCTTTTTGTAGAGTGAACCTTATAAAAAGTCAGACATTGGTTGGCTATGTCTACAAGCATGGTGCCACCATTTCCCTACAATGTTTTGCAGGCAGGAAAGATTGATATTATAGATCAGAGGTTTTTGTGACTGAGTTGGTGTATACATTTCTCTTTCAGTAGATGTCAGAGTACCTTTATGCACTAATGAGATTAAAACATAGGGTAAAAGCCACCATCTTGACTTCTCATGTTCAATGAGTTATACAAGTGTTGTCCTAAACAATAGGACCCTGTTGTCAGGTTGTGGAGAGCAACTCTTTCTCTTACCAACAGACTTGGTTGTTTGGGGATTTCATGGTACATCCTTGACCTACAATTCAATTGAGTACAACCCAGTCCACTACCTCAAGCCTTGTGTGGTGACAAGAGAGTCTGGTTGAGACCCCGTATTCCTCATTATTAACAGACCACACAAGGATCACCTTCATATAGTTTAGAAAGTTTCCATATAATTCCTCTAATGCCTCTCAATTCCAGCTGTCTCTCCCCACATTCTTTCTTTCTACCCTGTCTCCCCTCCATTTCCTCATCTTATCCCCTCTTTCCTGTTTCCACTTATCCCAAGTCCATTCATATAATCTATTCTATTTCTCCCTCTCAGAGAGATCCATGTGCCCCTCAGACCTTTCTTCTTTCCCAAACTTACTGAGTCTGAAGATTTTAGCTTGAATAATATTTACATAACAGCTAATATCCACTTATAATCAAATAGAAACCATATTATCTTTCTGAGTATGGGTTACATTCAGAATGGTTTTTTTTCTAGATCCATCCACTTTCTTGTAAATTTCATGTTGCCATTTTTAAACAGCTGAGTAATACTTTAGTGTGAGAATATACCACATTTTTTTAAACCCATTCTCCTGTCAAAGGACATCAAGGCTATTTCTAGCTACTGGTTATTATAAATGAACATTGTTGAGCAAATGTCATTGTGGTAGGATGAATCATTAAAGTTATTCTTAATAATATTTTCAGAAAGCTTTTCAGGAGCATGTAGCAAAATTTCAGCTACACGATGTACACCTGGGCTTTTAGAAATAGATCAATAGCAAACTATGTCAATTCTCCCTTAAAAGAAATATCATTGCTTTCTAAATTATATGTAAGCTATTGATGATAGTATTCTTTGCTCATTCAGTTTGGCTCCAACAGATTTTTTAAATATATCCAAAATTTTATTGTGTATTGCAATGCTCTTTGATCAATGACTTGTATTAAATAGTCAATTACCAACTAGTAATAGCCTTATCAGTTCAAGACGGATTCAATTAATGACCATTCTGAATTATATTCATGGAATAAATAAGTCAAGGTTCTTGCCTAATCAGAATTAGTCTTGAAAGGTGAATGAAGATGGTATGTTAATTCTGCTGTCTCCTGAGGCAGCCCTGTTTTTGAAGAACTCAGCAGAAAGTCACTTTCAATGATACTCCAAGAAAGTGCAATTCTTCTTTCGGGATTTTGAAGCTATATTCTTCATCCTGCTTAATTTTTAGAATATAGAATTTGGAGATAATGGATAATAACTAACATGTTTATCTAATTATTAATAACTATAATTAAGTATCAGTTTTCAAAACAATTCAAAAGCAAAATTATAATGGAGCATTACTATGATCTACTTATTATAAAAAAGACAAAAAGATAAGTAATTCTCCCTCAATAGAGCATCACTTAAGCAAGTCTACAACAGCACATTAGGTCTGACCTTTCTTACTTTTCAAATTTAAGTATATTTAATAATATTTATATTAGTTTGATAGTATTTTTAAATTATCCACTAAGGAATACTTTTTAATATGAACAAAGTCTAATGGGATTCCCTTAATTATGTCAAAGCTTCCTTCAGAGTTGATAGAGCAGAATCAAGTTTAAGACTTTCTCTGTTGAGCTTCTGAAAAATCCCCTTACATCTTTTTAACTCTTTCAATTTGTTCATCATAAGTGTTGCAGCCTTTGATCCCTTCCATAGTCCTTGCACTATGCACACCAACTTTTCAGTCTTTGGACAGCATCTCTTGTAATCATATTATGAGATTCTGATACCTCAATCAGTAAAACAGGCCAGAACCAAAGGCACTCTTGGATAAGGGCCCTGTGTCTACTTTATCGCATCCAGAAATTCAAAGGTGGCAACAGTAGCCATTGATAAGGAGAAACCAACATCCATTATCACAGATCGTGCAAGAGGGGAGCAGGGATACAGTGAATATGCTACTTAATTTATTGTAACTTGTGAAACCTTTCAAAACACATTAGTGGAACACTTCATGTAAACAGGGCACAGGGTGAAAAACGAAGGATAATTTCCTGACCCTAAGATTCTGCATCTTGAGGAGAAAACTGATAATAATATGATAGAAGGTAAATTACCTAATAGGGAACTACATTTATTCAAATAAAATCTCCATTTAAACAAAAATAAGAGACCACTTCAAATTTCATATTATCAAGAAAATAACATGCCCTATCTCTATTTGAAGAAATGCAGAAAGAACAGAAGAGAATTGTCCTTCAACCAGCTTCAGTTGAACCATGTAAATGTTTGCCAGGCTTTGGGAAGGATGCCAGAGACAGTGTTGATAGAGGAAAGTCTCAGAAAAAAAATCAAGGAGACCTCCTTACACTGATGGTTGGAAAGAGAAGTTCATTTGGTCAGTAACAACAATTCTCCCTTATCAAATCTAAGGAAAAGAGAATGCATATGATTGGACCGAGGTGATTATTCTTAATATGCAGTACAACAAAGGAGAGAAAAGTGTCCTGAGGCTGTGAAAAAAGTAGGAAGAGATGATCCATTTTTCTGTGTATTCAACTGTTTGTAAGACTCTATGTAAAGATGCTATTCTTGAGAACATGCGGAGAAGTGAATGCTAAGATGATGAGGAAGTCATTGTATCTATGTTTAACAAAGAAATTTAAACATTTCAATGCTGTAAATACATGGCTAGAAATAAAAATATTAACATTGAAGAAGAAAAATGGGGAAACTCTCTGAGAATACATGGTGGAATTATAAAAATTAAATGATGATGGGGAAAATGCTACAAATAAGAAAATAAGTAAAGATTCAGTATTTGAATGATTGGTATTTAGGGTTAAGAAGAAAAATAAATACTTGAAAATTAGGAGGTACATAAGATCTCAAAAATTGAAAAGTGAATGAAGTTAAATGTGAGACAAGAAAGCCTTTAAGTCCTATTCCATTGTCTCTCAGGAAAGAGAATTTAGCTTATGAAAATCCATATCATTCTATCCAATCAGCATAAATGAAATTCTTACCAAGAGATATTCTGGTAAATGATGATGATTGATAGTAATAATTTCAAGAAGAAAGCATCAGTCTTGTAATAATCAGCCAGGCAAGAATGCATATTTTAAAAAATGTATCACTAAATAATTAGAGAAAATTATAATAACAAAAAAAAATTGCATGCTCCCATACCACAGCACACACATATATGGGTATAAATAAGCTTGTAATCGCACACATATATATATTTATGGACACACAATACATACATATAAATATGTACCCAGGATAGCTTAATATTAAAACTGAATAAATATAAATAAATAAACAAATAAATAATAAAGGAAAGATATAGTAGAAATTATAGCACTTGTAAATAATTTTTAGCTGATGCAATTAAACAGGTCTTTTAAGGCACAAAATGTTATACAATCACAAAAGTATGTTAGATTTGCATAAGGAAAGACTAAAACTTATAAAGTCAAATGTAAAGTAAAGTGCATGGCATCTATGGGAATACAACTGCTAGGCAAATTATCAAACTCAAAGATGAACAAGAAGATCGTAGAGCCTAGGATTCAAAGTAAAGGAGAAGAAATGTGGTTATCGCAGGTCCCTGGAATTNATATAGTTCGTGAGAGTAAAGAAGCAGGAAAATGAAATGAAATGTCATTTAGTGCCAATTCAGGACATGAAATTGAAAACTGTCCTTCCTATCAGGGGTGTTATAAACAAACTTTTCTACAAGAGAGGGTTGGTGAGCAGTAGAGGTAAATTTTACAGCAGATAAAACCCTGTAATGTGGACAAATGGAGCCAGTGCATGCTGTGACTCAAATAGCAGGCTCGTTGTCTACAAAGAAGCAACAGCAATGAACAATGAAACATAAACGAAGTTTAGCTTATGTTCTTGCTGTGGATAAAAGAACTGGAAGCAAGTGATGATAAAGAAAAAATTGATAAAATATTTTTCATAGATCATGTTCTGCTATAAACAATATAGCCACCACAACTTGTTGTGGTTATTATATGCAAAACACCCAAGGTAAATCATACAAAATTCAAAGTTGCATATACACCGTGAGCTAAGCTTATGAAAACACTTTAAATTGTGTAAAAACAAAAGGCCTATTATTTTTTGTAAATATAATTCCCGTCTATTAGCTTTAAGGCTAATAAAATGGCTAATTCTAACAGGCTCATAACCACCAAGATACCTGAACCATTAAGTTAAAATATTGAGTCGAACAGATTCCATGATGCTAAATTAATCACTTTAGAAAGTTAACCATCATAGGCTGACAGCATATGGGGATGCAGCTTAAGCTGGCATATGGCTCTGTAGATTTTGTTACTGAAGGGAACTGTTAAATATAGGATTTTCTCTAATTGGAGTCCAGGGCAGATAATAACCTGGATATTTGGAATGGTGGCATATTCCATGTGTCCTGCATAATACTGCATAACTACCTGCACTCAGAAAGCAACTCCTGGAACCATACATAGGATTCTTACGCTTTAATTTTTAAAATATAGCATAATAAAACAAATTGCTATATTAAATGGTTGAAACTGCTTTTGGAAAATAACTATTTTAACAAAGAAATAAGGGGTTCTAAAATTCATATATTACTAAACATCCTCAATATTTTAAGAAATCTAAACCTTAGACTAGTGAGATCAAATCAGTTATAAAGGCTGACTATCATACCTTAATAAAATAACACACAGCATTGTATTTTCATGGTACCCTCTGCAGAGGCTTACTTAACTTTCCCGATAGAGATTGAGAGAGATAGATGAGCACATAGGCAGATAAGGAGCATCCACCTCCAGCTGTGTGAGGACACTTACTCTCAAAATTGAGTTTCCAAACATTAAAGTCATATTAGCTACTTGCTTTTACCGATAGTCTTTATGCTACAACTACCGTACTTCATTGCCTTGACCAAAAATATTACGTCTTGTAGAAGACAAAAAAAAAAAAACTGGATTAAGGCAGATAGAGCAAAGAGTGTTTTCTGGCAGGACACGTGATGACATTGTTTCTTAGTCATCGGTTTGTTCCTATTCATGGAACCTACTAAGGATTCAGCTCCAGTTAAAGCAATGAAACTTTTATTGAGAACTTGTTACATGTAAGGTTCTTGTCATAGAGATTCAGATGAAGTGTAGTGTGCTATGCCAAATATAGAGCCATGAACCTGCCCAGTGCCCTAAACAGTTAAACTATTTGAGAGGTACCTTGGGAGATCGGAATCTCCTAGAATATCGAGTATTTTACCCAAAAAGTTTACAGTTCCACTACAATTCAGATTGACAGGAGAAACTGGCCAGAACTCCCCTTTTCCTGCTCAAGGTAGTTCTGTGTGTGCCGTTTCAGCAAGTTCATTTCACATATCAGTCAAAATTGTTTTTATACTGAAAGAAGCCTTCTTATGGCTGGTATTCTAAATTTAACGCAGGGAAATTTAGGATAAAGTCCAGGTTGAAACAGATTGCTGCCTATGCTGCCTGTTTAAGTACAGAAGCTGGCTGAATTGAAACAGAAAAGAAAAACATTTCTAGATTTAAAAAAAAAAAGGCTAGAGGAGGGGAGTAAGTTAGAGTGGGTGGAAAATATATCTATTGGAAAGAGTCAAGGCATAAAATTTAAGAGAAAGCATCGCCACCCAGTAGGAAACCCAGATGACTGCAGGAATCACCACAGAAACACATGCATGTCATAAGAGTTTTTCTCAAATCTCAACTGACGATCCATAGGCATTTGGGGCTAAAGAGTCCACCCTGAGTGGTTCATACCCCTGACCAGTTGAATTCCTGTGTGTTTGCAGTCTGTGATGGTACACAATGGTTCAGTGCTATCAGGTACTTAGTTATTTTTCTGTTTTGAATGTCAATAAGCATGAAGAACATTATGATAGACATCCGGCTTTGACCAAGTGTCTCTGAACTATTAGATTTGCCTATATAACAGTAAAAGCTACCCATATTTTTAAGCTGAGTCAGCCAAAGAGCAGAGAGAAAATTTATGTTAAAACACAGCAGCATTGTTTTTGTTGCTTTTTATATACTGTGATTTTAATAAATACAGTCATTCCTCACAAATTATTCACTACTCCAAGAAAAAAGAAAAGGTAAAATCATTGACTCATTAAATTTATAATTCAATGATTAAATAATTCATCTATGTGGTAGACTCCTGAAACAGAATGAATTAGCATAGAATCTCAAGACCTTAGTTCACTGTTAACCATTGGAATGTGTGCTCTGATATGTTACTTCTCTATGTATTTATTTTCTCATGTGTAAAGAGATAATATAGTACTTGGCCAATTAAAGAACCAAATATGGAATATTCCAGGATAGCCCTAGAACAGTATGAGGCAACATTCATTCCCAAAACATCATGTTTGCTATACAGCATTTTTGCTTGACTCATGAAATATTTTAGATAGCATAACACATTGATAATGTTTCTACTGAAATATTTTCACAAACTGATCGAGGCATTTCTTTTTCTTAATCAATTATTTAAATTTAGTTTACTATTTAAAGTGGAAGTTCATCCAAATGAGATAAAGTCCATATGATTTTAAATGCACACACAAATATATTTGTATACATTTTTGTGTGCAAACCCACAGTTTAATACCTAAGAAAATTTTCTTATATTTTCAATGAATATTTGTGCTACTAAATATGCTTTCTTTTTATTTATGCACCATGGCAATTTGTTATCACTCATGACCTATAGCTGACCCCGACCGTCTGTTTGGAGTTAACATGCAAGCTCATAAGAGAGAAGACCAGAAATAGGAACAAAAAAAAAAACACAGTGTTTGAAAGTACACATGAGATTGTGGTGGTTAAGGATGATAAATTTAAGGATGTAGCATGGAACTTAGTCATAGGAAGTAGTCAGAAGAGGATGCATTGTACAGGCAAAAAAGATAAAAAGCACACAGAAATAAATACAAAGAAAAGCAAAGGTGACTTCAAAAGTTGCCTGCCAAGAAAATCAGGTTTTTAAATTGAATTTTCATTAGAGTTGCAAGTTGTAAAAAAGATTCAAGAATGAGTTTATAGGAAGTAGGAAAATTTTGGAACTGTTTTATGTCGTTGGATGAAAAGAATCCCTACCCCCTAGGTTTCACTTATATTTTAATAATTTTACTACATAATACCTTAGTTTTTCACTCAATTCTTTTATACTTTTCACTCATAACATTTTATAGTAAGAGGCTGTTTGTTTCCTGCCCTCCTAGACTCCTGAAATAACCACACAGAAACTGTATTAATTAAACCACTGCTTGACCTTTTAAGATCAAGCTTCTTATTGGCTAGCTTTTACATCTTAATTTAACCCATTTCCATTATTTTTTATTTTAATACAAGGCTTTTGGCCTACTGGCAAGGTTTTGGCGTGTTGCAAGGGAAAGGACCACTTGTTTGTCCCAGCTGCCCGGCTAGCTTACACCTGAAATAGCAACATAGAAACTGTATTAATTAAAACACTGCTTTGCCATTATCTCTAACTTCTTATTGCTATCTCTTACATATTAGTTTAACCCATCTCTGTTAATCTGTGTATTGCCACGTGACAGTGGCTTACCAGAGATTTTAACCAGAGTCCATCTCAGACAAAGGATCCATGGCTTCTCTCCAACTCTGCTTTCTTCCTCCCAGCCTCCAGTTCTGTTTTCCCCACCTACCTAAGTTTTGCCCTACCAAAAGCACAAGGCAGTTTCTTTATTCATTAATCAATGAAAGCAACACATGAACAGAAGAACCTCCTACACCACTGGCCTGTCTGTCTGGGGCAGCGACACCATGGCTTCTCTCTGACTCCTCCTTCTTTCTCCCAGCATTCAGTTTAGTTTTCCCCACCTAGCTCCGTTCTACACTATCACAGGCCTAAGACAGTGTCTTTACTAACCAATGGTATTCAAAGCATAAATAGGGGAATGCAACATTACCTCTCCATTTCTGTTTAAATAAAAAGGAATGCTTTAACTTTCACATAATAAAATTACATTTAACAAAACATAGTGGACAATGAGGACTACTGAGAAATCAAGAACAATGGCAATGGGTTTTTGATTCTACTGCACGTACTGGCTTTGGGGGAGCCTAGGCAGTTTGGATGCTCACCTTACTAGACCTGGATGGAGGTGGGTGGTCCTTGGACTTCCCACAGGTCAGGGAACCCTGATTGCTCTTTGGGCTGATGAGGGAGGGGGACTTGAT